>NW_022589740.1:3240818-3745338 GCF_004348235.1 Phoca vitulina | reverse complement strand
TCAACACCCAAAAAACAAATAATCAAGTCAAAAAGTGGGCAGAAGACATGAACAGACACTTCTCCAAAGAAGACATACAAATGGCTAACAGACACATGAACAAATGCTCCACATCACTTGGCATCAGGGAAATACAAATCAAAACCACAATGAGATACTACCTCACACTGGTCAGAATGGCTAATGTGAACAACTCAGGAAACAACAAATGTTGGCAAGGATGCAGAGAAAGGAACCCTCTTGCACTGTTGGTGGGAATGCAAATTGGTGCAGCCACTCTGGAAAACACTACAGAATTCCTCAAAAGGTTAAAAATACAGGTATCCTATGACCCAGCAATTGCACTACTAGATATTTACCTAAAGGATACAAAAATAGTGATTCAAAGGGGCACGTGCACCCCAATGTTTACAGCAGTAATGTCCACAAGAGCCAAAATATGGAAAGAGCTCAGATGTCCATCGATAGATGAATGGATAAATAAAATGTGGTATATGTGGAATATTACTCAGCCATCAAAAAAAAAAAAAAGAAATCTTGCCAGTTTCAACAACGTGGATGGAATTAGAGGGTATTATGCTAAGCGCAGTAAGTCAGTCAGAAAAAGACAAATACCATATGATTTCACTCATATGTGGAATTTAAAAAACAAAACAGATGAACATAGCAGAAGGGAAGGAAAAATAAAATAAGATAAAAACAGCGAGACAGAGGGATGCCTGGGTGGCTCAGTCAGTGAAGCGTCTGCCTTTGGCTCAGGTCATGATCTCAGGGTCCTGGGATCAATTCCCACATCAGGCTCCCTGCTCAGCAGGGAGCCTGCCTCTCCCCCTGCTTGTGCTCTCGCTCTCTCTCTCTCTCCCTCTCCCTGGCAAATAAATAAATAAAATCTTAAAAAAAAAACAAAAACAATGAGGGAGGCAAACCATAAGAGACTCTTAACTCTAGGGAACAAACTGAGTGTTGCTGGAGGGGAGGGGGATGGGGAGATGGGGTCACTGGGTGATGGCAATTAAGGAAGGCACGTGATGTAATGAGCACTGGGTGTAGTATGCAATTGATAAATCACTAAATTCTACCCCTGAAACTAATAATACACTCTATGTTAACTAAATTGAATTTAAATAAAAAATTTAAAAAGGAAAGAAATATGTCCATATCTGAAAAAAATCTGTCCTAATTCTTAAATATGATGTGATTTTCTTGTAAAATGATAAAACCCACTTATGTCTGTCATGCAATATAACACTTCTAGACCAAAAGGTCTGGATTACAACAGATGATGATTTAAAAAATGTAAAATTATTATAGCTAAATAGAAAACAATGTGGTAGTGGTGGGGAGAGTTTTCCTTGATCCTCTTAGGGTCCCTGGCTGGGTGTGAAAATTAAATTGACAAAGAAGATTAACAGGAGAAAGCATACTAATTTATCTTAGTTTTACATGACACAGGAACCTTCATAAGGAAATGAAGACCCAAAGACAGCCAGCGATGTCTAGGCTAGGTTTGAGGAAGAGTGGACAGTCACGGAGAATTGTGACAGGTCAGAGTATGAGGGAAGGACAGAAAACTGAGGGAAAGAGCAAGTTCTGTTTGTTTGAATTCTTCTCAGAGTCCCTCTGTATTGAAGATAAAAGTGCTCTTTTCTCCCAAGTATAGGGAGGGCACCTCTCATGTGAGGGTTTTTCTTTTTTTAAAACTATATCTGAGGAGAAAGGTGGGGGAAGATCAGAGTGATGTTCCTGCTTCTGCTGTTTTCTCAAAGTCTTTCAGATTAAAATGTTCAACAATGCCAAGGTGGAATATTTTGTGGCAGCATATCCTGACGAATTTGTTAACACGTGACAGCAAAAAATGAATACTTCAGCACCTGAGGCAGGATGGGGAACGAGGGAGGGCATTATGGTAATCATTTTCCAAAAGAAATAATAAGGGAATTAGAATGGTATTATACTGGAACATTGGTAGAACGTATCTATGTAACATGGAAAAAGGCAGATATGAGAGAATTAAAGAATAAAAAGGCAAAAGATATATACAAAACAAAATGGTAGAGATAAATCCTACCTTATCAGGAGATACATTAAATGCAAACTGATTAAACTCTTCAATTAAAAGGCAGAGACGGACAAAATGGATTTAAAAGAAAACATGATCCAAAGACATGCTCACTTTAGATTCAAAGACACAAAAAGGCTGATTATAAAAGGATGGAAAAACTACACTATGCAAATGGTAAGCAAAAGAGAGTTGACGTGTCTACATTAATCCTACAAAATAGACTTTAAAGCAAAAAAGGTTACTATAAGAACATTTTAAATGATGACAGGATCAATCTATTAAGATGACATAACAATTATAAACACATTTATACCCCAACAAACAGCTTTAAAATACAGTAAATAAAACTGACAGAACTGAAGGAAAAACTGGGCAATTGTTAAATTTCAATAATGGCAGGCACAACCAGACAGAAGATGAGTAAGGAAATAGAAGATGTGAACATTATAAATCAAAATTAAACTTAACAGACACCGATAGCACACTCCTTGAAAACTGCAGAATACACATTTCTCCCAAGTACACATGGAACATTCTTCAAGACGGATGACAGATTAGGCCATAAAACAAATCTCAACAAATTCAAAAGAATAGAAACAATCCAAATATGTCTTCCAACCGTAATTATACAAATTTGAAAATCATTAACAGAAAAGTATTTGGGAAATTCACAAATATGTAGACATGAGACAGAAGAAATCACAAGACAAATTAGAAAGTACTTTGAGAGGAATGAGAACCAAAGTACACATCAAAACTGGGATACAGCCTTGATGAGGACAGCTTTGTAATATAGCTTGAAGTCCGGAATTGTGATGCCTCCAGCTTTGTGTTTCTTTTTCAAGACCGCTTTGGCTATTTGGGGTCTTTTGTGATTGCATACAAATTTTAGGATTTTTTGTTCTAGCTTTGTGAAAAATGCTGGTGATATTTTGATAAGGATTGCATTAAATGTGCTCAAGACAGTACGGCACCGGCACAAAAATAGACACATAGATCAATGTAACAGAAGAGAGAATCCAGAAATGAACCCAAAACTATATGGTCAACTAATCTTTGACAAAGCAGGAAAGAATAACCAATGAAAAAAGATGGTCTCTTCAACAAATGGTAGCAACTTTTTACTAGACACATCTCTGGAGGCAAGGGAAACAATAGCAAAAATGAACTACTGGGACTTCATGAAGATAAAAAGCTTCTGCACAGTGAAGGAAACAATCAACAAAACTAAAAGACAACCTATGGAATGGGAGAAGATATGTGCCTATCTGTCAGAATGGCGAAAATTAACAACACAGGAAACAACAGATGTTGGTGAAGAAGGGGAACCCTCTTACACTGTTGATAGAAATGCAAACAGGTGCAGCCACTCTGGAGAACAGTATGGAGGTTTCTCAAAAAGTTAAAAATAGAGCTACCCTACAATCCAGCAATTGTACCACTGGGTATTTACTCAAAGGATGCAAAAATACTGATTTGACACACCCCAATATTTATAGCAGCATTATCAACAATAGCCAAATTATGGAAAGAACCCAAATGTTCATCAACTGATGAATGGATAAAGAAGTTGTGGGGTGTGTGTGCATGTCTGTATAGAAATATAAATATATAAAATGGAATATTACCCAGCCATAAAAAAGAATGAAATCTTGCAATTTGCAATGATGTGGATGGAGCTAGAGTGTATTATCCTAAGTGAAACAGAGAAGGACAAAACACCATATGATTTCACTCGTATGTGGAATTTAAGAAAGAAAACAGATGAACGTAGGGGAAAAGAAAAAGGAGAGGTAAACCATAATACAGACTCTTAACTGTAGAGAACAAATTGAGGGCTGCTGGATGGAGGGTGGGTGGGGGGTGGGTTAAATGGTGATGGGGATTAAGGAGAACACTTGTTGTGATGAGCACTGGGTGTTATATGTAAGTGATGAATCACTAAATTCTATTCCTGAAACTAATAATACACTATATATTAACTAAATGGAATTTAAATACAAACTTGAAACAAACCAAAAAACACAACTGGGACATAGCAAAAGCAGTGCTCAGTGGGAAATATATAGCTGTAAACACCTACATTTAAAAAGTAGTAAGATCTCAAATCAATATACTGTTCCATTTTAAGAAACTTGAACATAAAGAATAGCATGGAAGACATTAGGAGAGGGAAGGGAAAAATGGAGGGCAGGAAACTGAAGGGAGAGACGAACCATGAGAGACGATGGACTCTGAGAAACAAACTGAGGGTTTTAGAGGGGAGGGGGATGGGGGGATGGGTTAGCCTGGTGATGGGTATTGAAGAGGGCACGTACTGCATGGAGCACTGGGGGTTATACGTAAACAATGAATCATGAAACACTACATCAAAAACTAATGATGTAATGTATGGTGACTAACATAACATAATAAAATTAAATTAAATAAAAAAAAAAGAAACTTGAAACAGAAGAGTAACTAAATCCAAAGCAATCGTAAGTAATGAAATAATAAAGGTTAAAATGTAAATTAATGAAATAGAGAATAAAAATACAATACATAAAATCAACAACAGCAGCAGTTGATTCTTTGAAAAGATAAGCAAAATTGGCAGGCTATTACTTAAATTGAATAAAAAAGGAAGACTCAAATTAAAAATCAAGCATGAAGGGAGGGATATCATGACCAAGTTGCAGAAAGAGAATGTTAAGGGAAAACTACATCTGACTGTATACCAACAAACTGGATAATTCAAAAGAAATAGAGAAAATTCCAGAAAGAGACAAACTACTGAAACAGACTCAAGAGAAAACAGAATATCTAAATGAATCTATAAAAAGAAAAGAGACTAAGGCAGTAATAAAAAAACAAAAAAACTTCATACAAAGAAAAGCTCAGGACCAGATGGCCTCACTGGTAAATTCTACCAAATGTTTGACAAAAAAAAAAATAACACTAACCCTTTACAAAGTGTTCCAAACAAGAAGAAACATTTTCTAACCCATTTCATAAGTCCAATATTACTTGGATATCAAAACCAGAAAGACACCACAAGAAAACTACAGACTAATTTCCTTTATTATTACACATGCAAAATTCCTCAAAAAATACTAGCAAACAGAATATACAAACAGACAAAAAAAAATTATACACAATTGTCAACGTCTAGTGCGTTGGGGTCCCTGGGTAAGGGTCGCGAAATCACCAGGACACAGGGGATGCAGAGCAAAGGCAGCACTTGCAACTGCATACTGCCGTTTATTTCCCACACAGCTATATACTTGCAGTAATCAAATAAACATGACAATATGTACTTTTAGCTAAGAAAAATGATCACATCAACATCTTTGACAGAAAGCACACAAGGCACAGCGAAAACAATCTAAGACATGCAAGAAGAAACAAGAACAAACTATATCCTGTTTTGATCAAGCCTAAACCCGGAACGATTCTGGCCACCCTCCTTCTGGGAACAATCATGCCTCTAAGAAAGAATACCTACAATCCAATATACGCAAGAGCCGCTCCCTGCAAAACCGGGCACTGAGAACTTGCAACGTGAGTTAAAGGGGAAGAGAACATTTTCTCCTCCTAAACCAGGCCTGCCTGATTTTCCTTAAGCCCACTGCAGTTCTCAAATAACCTCGGTTGCAAGGGGCTTACAAGCCTAAGCCATCTCACACAATGACCAAGGCAATGTTTATCCTTGGATTGCAAGGGTAGTTCCACATAAGAAAAATAATACAATGCATGACATTAGTTGAACACAAAATTGAATTCAATTTTTTTCATGGATTGTGCTTTTGCTTTGTTTAACTAAAAACTTATCACTAAAAAATAAAGATAAATAAATAAAAACCAATCACTAAATCTGAATGATAGATTTTCTCCTGTGTTTTCTTCTACTTATGTCTTGTGAATACATATGTGTATAGTCGATTTTGATTAGATTAACTTTTGTGAAAGGTATGAGGAATGGGTTGAAATTCCTTTTTTCTTTTTTTGCATGCAGACATCCAATTATTATACATGATTTGTTGAAAAGACCATCTTATCTCCACTGAATTGTCCTTCACCTTTATGGAAAACCAGTTGATTATATCTGAGTTGACCTATTTCTGGGCTCACTATTCCACTGATTTAGGTCTCTATCCTTTGCTAGTCTGGATTACTGTAGCTTTACAGTCAGTCTTAAAATGGGCTAATACTGAGTCCTCTAAGTTCTTTCTCAGAATTGTTTTGGATATTCTAGTTCTTTTCTCTTTCCATATACATTTAAAATCAGCTTGTCCATGCCTACATAAGACCTTGCTGTTGACTGGGATTGTGCTCAACCTATAGATCAAATCAGAACACTGTTAAGTTATTCAATTCATGAGCACAGTATAGCTCTCCATTTAATTAGATCTTTGATTTCTTTCAACACATTTTGTAGTTTTCTGCATAAAGATTATGCACATATTTTAGTATATTTATACCTAAGTATTTCATTTATTAGTGCTATTATAAATGGCATTTTCTTAAATTTCAAATTCGAATTGGCTGTTGAATTTGGTATATAGAAAAGTGATGTTTGGAAATTGAATTTATATGCTGAAACTCTGCCAAATTTGTGTATTAGTACTAAGAGTATTTTTGCAGCTTCTTTAGAGTTTTCTACATAGACAATGATGTTATATACAATAAAGATACTTTATTTCACACTGTGCCACATTATAATCAAAATGTTGAAAGCCAAAGAACAGAGCTAATCTTGAAAATAGCAAATGACAAGTAACTCATCAAATGCAAGGGATCCTCAGTAAGATTATCAACAGGCTTCTTGGCAGAAATGTCATAGTGCTGAGAGAAATCAATAGTTGTAAACACATTTAAAAAAGAAAACAGATCTCAGATCAAGAACCTAACCTTAAACCTTAATAAGAAAAAGAAGAACAAAAATCCAAACCTGGAAGGAACAAAACAATAATGATTAGAGTCAAGATAAACAAAACAGAGATTTTTAGAAAAACAATAGGAAAAAAACACAACCAAACCAAAAGTTTGCTCTGACAACCGTTCTTTAGATTAAATAAGAAAAAGAAGAAAATACTCAAACAACTAAAATCAAAAATAAAAGATGGGAAACTACTGCTAATTTTGCAAAAAAAAAGGATTATAAGAAAGCACTATGAACAATCATATGCCAACAAATTGGAGAACCTAGATAAAATTAATAAATTCTTTGAAATACATAACCTCCCAAGACTAAAACACGGAGAAACAGAAAATCTTAATTGATCTAATACTAGTGAGTGCATGAAAATCAGTAATCAAAAACCACCCAGGGGCGCCTGGGTGGCTCAGTTGGTTAAGCGACTGCCTTCGGCTCAGGTCATGATCCTGGAGTCCCTGGATCGAGTCCCGCATCGGGCTCCCTGCTCGGCAGGGAGTCTGCTTCTCCCTCTGATCCTCCCCCCTCTCATGTACTCACTCTCTCTCATTCTCTCTCTCTCAAATAGATAAATAAAAATCTTTAAAAAAAAAAAAAAAAACAAAAAACCACCCAAAAAAGAAAATCTCAGGACCAGATAAATTCATTAATGAATTCTATCAATTCCATCATTTGAAGACTTGACATCAATTCTTCTCAATCTTTTCCAAAGAAGTGAAGATGGAAAAACTGAAGTTTTTCTATGAGGCCAACATTACTCTGATATAAAACATAGGAAAAGACACTACAAGAAAAACCATACACCATATCACTTAGGAATACTGAAGTAAAACTATTCAACAAAGCACTAGCCAACAGAATTCAACGGTATATTAAAAGGATTGTACACTGACCAAGTGGAATCGATTCCCGTAATACAAGGATAATTCAACATGTGAAAATTAATCAATGTAATACACAACATTAACAATAAAATGAAAAGAATATGATCATCTAACTTGGTGAAGAAAAAACACTTGACAAAATTCAATACCCCTTCAAGAAAAAAAAAATTAGGAAAGAATCTCAAAATAATAAAAGCTATCCACGAAAAATCATAGCTAACACTGTTCTAGACATGGAATGACTAAAAGATTTTCCTCTAGGATCAGGAATAAAACAAAGGTGGCTGCTCATGCAACTTTTATTCAACACAATATTAGAAGTCCTAGCCAGAGCAATTAGGCAAGAAAAAGAAATAAAAAACAGCCAATTTGGAAAGGAAGAAGCAAAATTATCTCTGTTCAGATGACATGATCTTAAATGTAAAAATCCCTTATGATTACATGCACAAACACACAAACACACACAACCTGTTAGAACTAATAAATGAATTCAGCAAAAATCAATAATAAAAATCAGCTGTCTTTCTAAACATTAGTAATGAAAAATCAGAAAATAAAAATAAAAAATTTACAATAGAATTTAAAAGAATAAAGCACTAAGAAATAAATTTAACTAAAGAGCTCAAAGACTTGTACACGGAAAACTATAAAACATTGCTGTAAGAAATTAAAGAAGATACAAATGCAAATAAAAACATCCGTGTTCAATAGACTCAAAATAGTTGAAAGACCTAAATGTGAGACAGGAGTCCATCAAAATCCTAAAGGAGAACACAGGCAGCAACCTCTTCAACCTCAGCCGCAGCAACTTCTTCCTAGAAACATCACCAAAGGCAAGGGAAGCAAGGGCAAAAATGAACTATTGGGACCTCATCAAGATAAAAAGCTTTTGCACAGCAAAAGAAACAGTCAACAAAACCAAAAGACAACCGACAGAATGGGAGAAGATATTTGCAAATGACATATCAGATAAAGGGCTAGTATCCAAAATCTATAAAGAACTCATCAAACTCAACACCCAAAGAACAAAGAATCAATCAAGAAATGGGCAGAAGACATGAACAGACATTTTTCCAAAGAAGACATCCAAATGGCCAACAGACACATGAAAAAGTGCTCAACATCGCTCGGCATCAGGGAAACCCAAATCAAAACCTCAATGAGATACCACCTCACACCAGTCAGAATGGCTAAAATTAACAAGTCAGGAAATGACAGATGTTGGCGGGGATGCGGAGAAAGGGGAACCCTCCTACACTGTTGGTGGGAATGCAAGCTGGTGCAGCCACTCTGGAAAACAGTATGGAGGTTCCTCAAAAAGTTGAAAATAGAGCTACCATATGATCCAGCAATTGCACTACTGGGTATTTACCCCAAAGATACAAATGTATGCTTGTGCTCTCCCTCACAAATAAATAAATAAAATCTTAAAAAAGAAAGAAATAGAAAACCTTATAAAATTTGTACAGATCTCCTGAGACCCTGAAGATAGAACAATCTTAAAAAAGAACAAAGCTGAAGTCTCTCACTACCTTATTTCAAAATTTACTACCAGAAGAATTCCCAAATGAAGACACACATCAGTAAGATGGCAGAATAGGAGGTCCTCTAGCCTATCACCCCTCATTAACAATAATTTGGCAGCCATCAAAGTACAAAAGTGCCTTTGTAGTTTTGGGATCCAGTGGGAAACTGTAAAATGAGGGACCTAACAGGAGAAACGCCAGTCCATGTGGCCAGAAGTAAACCACTATTATAAAGATAAAAGGTCAATTCATTAAGAGAATATAACAATTGTAAGTATATATGTGCTTAACATAGGAGCATCTAATTATATAAAGCTAATATTAACAAGAGTGAAAGAAACAGACAGCAATATAGTAACAGTAGTGTATTTCTGTATCATACTTATATCAGAGGATAGATCATCTGAAAAGAAAATAAATGATACACTGGACTTGAATAACACTACAGAGCAAATCGACCTAACAGATATATACAGGAAATATTCCATCCAATAGTTGCAGAATACACCTTCTTCTCAAGTGCACACAGAACACTCTCCAGGATAGTTACAAAACAAGTTAATAACAACTTTAAAAAGAATTCATATCAAATTATCTTTTCCAACCACAATGGTATGAATCTAGAAATGAATAATAGGAAGAATGCTGGAAAGTCACAAATATATGGAAATTGAACACACTCTTAAACAACGGGTCAAAGAAGAAATAATAAAGAAAAAAGAATTCTAAGGAAGAGTTTATACTGATGAATGTCTAAATCACAAAAAAAGAAAAATATACAATTAAACTTTATAGGTCAAAGAACTAGAAAAAGAAGAAAAAAAACTAAGCCCAAAGTTAGCAGCAGTAAATAATAAAAATCAGCAGAAATATATCAAATAGGGACTAGAAAAACAACTTTAGGGACGCCTGGGTGGTTCAGTTGGTTAAGCATCTGCCTTTGGCTCAGGCCATGATCCCGGGGTCCTGGGATCGAGCCCCATGGTGGGCTCCACACTCAGTGGGGAGTCTGCTTGTCCCTCTGCCCTCCTGGTTCCCCCTTCCCTGCTCGTGCTCTTTCTCTAATAAATAAAGTCTTAAAAATTTTTTTTAAAAAGGTCCATAAAACTGAGCTAGTTTTAAAAAGATAAAACTGACAAATATTTAACTAGACTAACCAAGAAAAAACAAGGACTCATATAAACAAAATTATAAATGAAAGAGGGCACATTACAACTAATACCACAGAAATAAAAAGAATCATAGGAGACAACTATTAGCAATTAATAACCAACAAATTGGATAACCTAGAAGAAATGGGTAAATTCCTAGAATCATACAATCCAACAAGACTGAGTTATGAGAAAGAAAATCTCAGTAGTCCAAAAATGAGTGAGATTGAAGCAATAATCAAAATCCTTCCAACAAAGAAAAATATAAGACTAGATGGCTTCACCAGTGCATTCTACAAAACATTTAAAGAAAAAATAATGCTAGCTGTTCACAAACTCTTCCAAAAAACTGAAGATAAGGGAAGACTCCCAAACTCCATTTATGAGGTGAGCATTACCTTCATACCAAAACCAAAAGTCACAAATGGAAAGTCACAAATATATGGAAATTGAACACACTCTTGAACAAACCATGGGTCAAAGAAGAAATAATAAAGGACGCTACCAGAAAAGAAAATTACAGGCCAATATCCATGATAAACACAGATGTAAAAACCCTCAACAAAATACTAGCAAACTGAATTCAAAGGCATAGTAAAAGAACATACACCATGATCAAGGGGGAATTTATCCCTGGGATGTAAGGTGGTTCAACACATGCAAATCAACAGATGCAATACGCTACATTAATAGAATGAAAGATAAAACATACAATCATCTCAATAGAGGCAGAAAAAGCATTTGGCAAAATTCAACATCCTTTCACGACAAATGGCTCAATAAAGCAGAGACAGAAGGAAAGTAACTCAACTTAATAAAGGCCATATTTGGCAAGCCCACAACTAACATTATACTTGATGGTGAAAAGCTGAATGATTTTCCTCTACGGTGAGGTACAAGACACGGGTGCCCACTTCTATTCAACACAGTACTGGAAGTCTTACCCAAAGCATTAAGGCAGGTAAAAGAAATAAAAGCCATCCAAATCCAAAAGGAAGAAGTAAACTGTCTGCAGATTATGTGATCTTAAATATAAAACCCTACAAAAAATCCACCAAAAACCTGTTAAAATGAATACATGGATTTAGTACAGTTGCAGAACACAAAATCAACATGGAAGTAGCAGCTGTATTTCTACAGATATCAATTAACTACCAGAAAGAGAATTAAGAACACGGTGCTATTTACAATAGCATCAAAACCAAGAAAATACTTAGGACAAAATTTAACCTCGATGATAAAACATCTGTGCAATGAAAACTATTAGACTTTGATGAAAGGAACTGAAGACACAAATAAATGAGAAAAGATTCTATGCTCATGGATTACAGGAATTAATACTGCTAAGATCTATACTACCTAAAGCAATCTACAGATTTCGTATTTGTTACTCAAAGCCACAGTAATCGGGCGCCTGGGTGGCTCAGTTGGTTAAACGACTGCCTTCAGCTCAGGTCATGATCCTGGAGTCCCGGGATCGAGTCCCGCATCGGGCTCCTTGCTCAGCAGGGAGTCTGCTTCTCCCTCTGACCCTCCCCCCTCTCATGCTCTCTATCTCATTCTCTCTCAAATAAATAAATAAAATCTTAAAAAAAAAAATGCCACAGTAATCAAAATAGTGTGGTAATGGCAAAATGACAGACATATAGATCAATGGAGTAAACCAGAAATAAACCCTCAATGTATAAGGTGAAATGATTGTTGACAAGGGTGCCAAGAGCATTCAGTGGGGAGAGGACAGTCTTTTCAACAAATACTGTTGGGAAAACTGGATATCCACATGCAGGAGAATGAAGTTGGACCCTAACTTTATACCATATTTAAAAAATTAATCAATCAGATATCTATACGTAAGAGCTAAAACTTTAAAACTCTTTGAAGAAAACATAGGGGAAAGGCTTCATGACATTAGATTTGGCAATGATTTATTGAATATGCCAAAAGCACAGGTAACAAAAGAAAAAAAATAAACTGAAATATGTGAAAGAGTCTATCGACAGAATGAATAGACAGGCAAGCCACAAAACTGGGGAAATATCTGGAAACCATATATCCATCAGGAGAGTAATGTCCTGAATATATAAAGAACTACAATTTAACAACAATAAAACAAACCACCTGATTAAAAAATGGGTAAAAAACTTCAATACACAGTCCTCCAAAGAAGATAGTCAAATGTCAATAAGGACAAGAAAAGATGTTCAATATCACTAATCATTAGGATTAGTATAGCTATTATCAAAGTAACAGAAAATAACAACATCAGGGAGACTGTGAAAAAAAATCAAAACCCTTGTGCACTGCTAGTGGGAATGTAAAATGCTATGCAGATGCTATGGAAAATGGTGCAATGTTCCTCAATACACTAAAAATTGAATTACCGTGTGATGCAGAAATTCTACCTCCAGGTATGTACTCAAAAGAACTGAAAGCAGGATCTTGAAGAATTATTCATACATCCATGTTAACAGCAGCAATATCCACAATATCCAAATGGTAGATGCAATCCAAGTGCCCACAGATAAATGGATAAACGAAATCTGGTATATACACACAATGGAATATTATTCAGCTTAAAAAATGAAGGAAATTCTTACACACAGTGATGAACCCTGAAGACATTTTGCTAAGTAAAATAAGTCAGCCACACGGGGACAAATACTGCATGAGTCCATGTGTATGATGTATATACAGTAGTCAATTTGGTAAAGACGAAAGCAGTATGGTGTTTGCCAGGTGCTGGAAGTAGGATAGATTGGGGAGTTAGTGTTTAATGGATACGGAATTTCAATTTGGGAAGATGAAGAAAGTTCTGGAGATGAATGGTGGTAAATGGTTGCACAACACTGTGAATGTACTTAATGCCACTGAAAAGATACTTCAAAAATAATTAAAATGGTAAATTTTATGTTATGCATACTTTACCTTAGTAAAAAATTTTAAGAAGTTACCAACAAATATCAAGAAGAAAACACTTCATAACTACCCAATCACGTTTTCTGAACTTATCAGTCACAGAATAGCTTTTGGACACTTCTTTGCAAGTCTTGCTTGGTAACTGTACACCATCTTTTAGACTATGGGACAGTTTCAGCTGAGATCCTGCAGCCCAGGTAAACTGAGTCAGAAAGTTTCCTATCAACATCCTGGCATAAGACTGCAACCCAACCTTTCCATTTCTTTTTTCTCTTCCTTCAAGAAGTTAGAATTTAGAAATACATTTCTCTATTCCAAAATACCTGGGCAAAACCACGAATGAATACATTTTAATATCAAGCTATACATAACTGAAACGGAATGAAGCACAACCATATAAATCAATATGTATGAATGTACGTATGTACATATGTATGTAAATATGTACGTAACATTGAATTTACGTATGTAATTATATAATTATATATTTGAATTTACGTATGTAAATATGTACGTAACATTGAATTTACGTATGTAATTATATAATTATATATTTGAATTTACATATGTAAATATGTACGTAACATTGAATCAAAAAACGCAGGACATATGACCATTCTAATTAATCTCGAAATCAGTAGAACCAAACAATTACTGTTTACAGATTCATAATTCATAATGCTGTTTTTTAAAAGGCAAATCACTGACCCACATACGTGCACATGCACACACACACGAGTGCACACATCTGGAATTAGTCCGTAGGGTAAGTATACCGTGGATACACCATCATGACCAATACTGTTACTCCTGTTAGGGGGTGGGTTCATAGATACACATTCCATTATACTCTACAACGTGGCATGTTTCCCACATTATCTCTTCATGTGCAACATTTCAGTGTCTTAGAAAGAAGAGTCTGAACTACAACTCTGGTGCTGGGAACGGAAAGGACGAGACTGTGTGAAAGAATTACACCTTTCTTCTTCCTCAGAACTTGATTTGTCCATAACATGACAGGGGGACCCGGAGCCAGGTGCCATATTTGGGCCCCTAAAACCAAGCATGAGCATGTTTTCCTCAGACTGGGAACTTTTTGAAATGGTGCTGAGGCCATTCCAAACAAACTAGGTATCCCAAACTCCACTTCTAAACATGGGAAAATCACTTGCTTTGATAGGTGAATGAGTGCTGATCTGCAATAGTTCTTTGCTTGTGATCATTCCTGTAATCTAGAAACTGTACACTTCAATTTTTTGTGTCTCCACCACAACTGGTTTGAGCCGCATCCTTCCTTCCACCTTATGGAAATTAGCTTAGGCCACGTCAGCCCTTTGAACCTTGAGACAGTGAGATATTTTAGTGACTGAAAGACCCCAAGAGCTGATAGTCTTTCCTCCACGTAGGAGGTTCCTTCAAGTCATTTTTCTAATGTCAGAGATGATTTTTAATGAGCACTGGGTGTTATACGCAAATAATGAATCACGGGACACTACATCAAAGGCCAATGAAGTACTGGATGGTGACTAACATAACATAACAAAAAAAAACTGATTAGATCATACATTCACAAGTTTTAAATTGCTGTTCTGTTTTTGTACATTTTTTTTTCAATTAGTTTCTATAGATGGCAAGTTACAAACTGGTTTCATTTAGTGTTACTAATACAAACTTTTAAAGAGAAATGCATTTGTAAATCAAACTATGAGTTGCTTTAAGTAAAAATCAAATAACGTAGTTAGCCTTTACATATTTTAAGGATTATAAAGAAACTGCTAGGAAGGCTTGGTCGAGAAACCCAGACTTCACCCAAATCCTTAGGGTCCCCAAATGTGCTCTGGCAACAGAACTCCCACTTTCGCCCATTTCCAGTCGACACACATCTCAAGACGGTTGCTGTGGCCCCGAGCCTGCATCTGTGAACACCAGGGGGCGATACCTGGACCGTCCTGGAAAAGGGCCAAGGAGTGGAGCCAGGAGCTCAGAGCACTGCAGGGATTCCGCTCGCTCGGATGCCATCCCTCCTTCAGATCTCTCCCTTTCCCTTCGAGTTGCTGTCATCTCCACACTCCTGCCTCTTCTTTCCCCTAATTTTATCCGTAAGCATCTCTTGAGAGGTGTGCATTATCTGAACACAGAAGGGAACTGACATTGCTTTGTTTCCACCACGTGCACCTTAATCCTTACCACAACCACGCAAGGCGGGAGCGGCTGTTACATTTCACAAATGAGGGAACGGAGACTCAGGGAGAGGAGATCACTGGCCCAGGAGGTAGCTAAGTCAGGATTCCAACCTGGGACTACAGGTTTGCACGGACCCACTGAACTCCTGGTTCTCTATCGGGGTTCTGGGATCCAGGGAGGGCTGATGTTTACACATACTCTCTGGAAGGTCTCAAAAAGCATTCTTGTATTAGCAAACACATGTCAGAGGTTTTGTGGGGCCAGGCGTACACATACATGAGCAGGGGCAGGCCAAGCTGGGCAAATATTCATGCAAATGGCCGGCCCTGGAAAACTTACAGGAAAACAGTCTGAAGTCTGTAACACAGAACAGCTATAGTTCTCTTGCGTATTGGATTTGCAATCAATGATTTCCTTTGCTCAGTATGTTCACATAAGGCTTTCCTGTGTGTGATCTCTGAGGTTTGACTTCAAGATCTAAGTTTTTCCACATTCCTTACATTCATAGGGTTCCTTTTCACTGTGTGAATCCCCTGAGGGTTTCTTAAGCCTGATTTACGACTGAGAGCTTTCCCACATTTATCCCATTAATACAGATCTTCCCCTTTATGAGTTCCCCGATGTCCTCTGAGGACTGATCTATAGGCGAACGCTCTGCCATGCTCATTAGGTTCACAGAACTCCTGCAGGAGTTCTCTGGTGTAACCTTAAGCCAGATTTCTCACTAAAAACTTTCTCACATTTGTATATTTAGAGAGTTTTTCCCTTTTATGAGTTTCCTGAAGTCCTCTGAGGATTGATTTATAGGTGAAGTGAAGTGCCACACTCATTACATTCATAGGGTTTTTTCCCCTGTGTAAGTTCTCTGGTGTAACCTTAAGCTAGATTTCTTGCTAAAAGCTTTCCCATATTCATTACACTCATAGGGTTTCTCTCCTGTGTGAACCCTTTGATGTACTCTTAGGCCTGACTTTGCAGTGAAAGCCTTCCCACATTCATTACATTCATAGGGCTTCTCCCCTGTGTGAGTTCTCTGGTGTTTTCCTAGGCTTGACTTCTGACTGAAAGCCTTCCCACGCTCATTACATTCGTATGGTTTCTCCTGTGTGAATTCTCTGGTGCATTCCTAGGCTTGACTTCTGGTTGAAGGCTTTTTCACATTCCTTACATTCATAGGACTTCTCCCTTGTGTGAATTGTCTGGTGTTTTTTGAGGGTTGAATTCTGGGCAAAGGTTTTCCCACATTCATTATATTCATAAGGCTTCTCCCCTTTGTGAATGGTCTGATGTGTTCTGAGAGCTGACTGCTGGACAAATGTTTTTCCACATTCACTACATTCATAGGGTTTCTCACCTGTATGAGTTCTCTGATGTAGTCTCAGGCCTAACTTCTGGCTGAAAGTTTTCCCACATTCAACACACTCATAAGGTCTCTCCCTTGT
Organism: Phoca vitulina; assembly: GCF_004348235.1. Taxonomy (NCBI): domain Eukaryota; kingdom Metazoa; phylum Chordata; class Mammalia; order Carnivora; family Phocidae; genus Phoca; species Phoca vitulina. The sequence goes on along the minus strand of NW_022589740.1, from coordinate 3,728,258 downwards.
GTGAGTTATCTCATGTTTCCGTAGGCCTGACTTGTGGCTGAAATCCTTCCCACATTCGTTACATTTGTAAGGTTTCTCCCATGTGAATTCTCTGGTGCATAAGGAGGCACAATTTTTTACGGAAGGATTTTCGACATTCACTACACTCACAGGGTTTCAACCTCGTGTGAGTCCTCTGACATACACTCATACGCTGCAGGCGACTGGGGGCGGAGGGTTCCCCTGCATATATTATGATCACAGAATTTCTCTGTTGTGTGAGTTGAATTATGGCTGAAGTTTTGTCCACATTCAAAGGGTGTCACGTCTGCGTGATTTCCCTGGTTTACTCTTAAGCGTGACTCCTGGTTGAAACTTTGCCCTCCTGTGTCAGTTCTCTGAAAAGGAGCAAATGAAACTTGCCACAAACGTCTGTCTTGGATTTCTTGGCTCTTCTCTACGAGGTTATCATGTTGGCAGTCTTCTAAAAATGAGAAAATTAAAAATACCTTATGAATTTTAAGACCCATTTCTTATGGGAAGGAGCCCATATATGTATAGTCTGTTATGTATTTTGACTCTTGATTGATTAATTTGAAGGATGTATCCCCTACATTGGTTTCATTTGAAAAGAAATTGCTGGAGTGGAAAAAAAAAAGAAAACAAACCGGCAATGAATACATACGTACATATGACATTTAAAAAATGTGATTTTCAAAATTACATAGAAAGGAAGTACAGGAAGGTACAATGAGTTCGGGAACTGGAAACATCTAAGAATAAGATAAATTCAACAAAGATTACAGGCAGTAAGTATGGACAGGACTATCAGTGGGTAAGGCTTTCAAGGTATACGTAAGAAAGAGGGTAGGATCAGGGATGAATATCCGGGTCTATGTTCTTACACTGCCAAATACAGATTACAGTGCAGGAAACTCATTAGTCTCCATGTTTCTATTTGAAGCTTTCTTTTTTTCTTTTTCCCCCCTAGTTTATACATCAACACCAAATACATTTAAAATAGCACAATTTCCTTCCAATTGAAAAAACAGGCCTATACCTCAAACTCAAACTCTCCTGGTTGTTATTCACAGGCAATGAAATGCACTAATGAGAAGAGCCATCTCTCAGCCTTGGCTGAGTCCCCTGCTCTATGTTGGCTCTGGGGCCTGGGTATATTGTACCAGGGTTGTTCAGTAACAATACTCTCCTGACCATCACATTATAAGTTTTCTATCATGCCTACTATCTTGCAACAAATCCATCCCCAAGTAATCCGTAAGTCAGCATTCCATCTATGGGTCAACATACATAGTTTCTACTGGCTTCTAGAACCTTAAGGACTATGTTTCATCCTGCGTCTAGAAACTTTAGATATTCTTTATATTCATTTAACAGAAAAGCCTTTACTTTTATCTTTGGTATGCTTGACTGCTATTACGCAGTGGCTACCCACATTCCAGCAACAATATCAGGCCTATGCTGGAAATTTAACGTGGTCCCTAAAACCACTGCCCCAGGTTCCATCAGATAAGAGTCCTCTGGAAAACAACGTTTTACACCAATTCTGGAACATTAGCTGTTTAAGCTAGCATTACATAAGTCCACCATATTTTTGGGGTATAGTCTGGCCAGACTATTTGACACCCCTTAAATGAGTCATTCCAAAAAAATCTTGCCCTATATTATTTCTTTTTTAGCTCAAATTCTACATAATCTTCAGGGCAAGACTATTTCCTCAAGTTAAAAAAAAATGCCTTCTTACATCTCTCCATGAATTTAAGCACCATTTACTTTAAATCTGAAAGCAATTACGCCTATTCCATTCATATGAACAATGGATACATGAAGAGCAGTTACATATATGGGGACACAATTTTTTCAAGTAAATTACTATCATTGCAATTAAGCACCATTTACTTTAAATCTGAAAGCAATTACGCCTACTCCATTCATATGAACAATGGATACATGAAGAGCAGTTACATATATGGGGACACAATTTTTTTCAAGTAAATTACTATCATTGCAATCACAGTGCATCTTAAAATTGATATCACATCCGTTTTCTCTTTCCTAGCCAGATCTATTTTATTTTATTTTTTAAAGATTTTTATTTATTTGACAGAGAGAGACATAGTGAGAGAGCAAACACAAGCAGGGGGAGTAGGAGAGGGAGAAGCAGGCTTCCCGCGGAGCAGGGAGCCCGATGCAGGGCTCGATCCCAGGACCCTGGAATCACGACCTGAACCGAAGGCAGACGCTTAACGACTGAGCCACCCAGACGCCCTCTATTTTATCTTTTAACTGATGGTATTTTAAATGCTATGAAATATATTTTGTGCAGTTTTGCTTTCCTTTATCTAAAACAGAACACAGATTCTCTGATTTTCCTTGCACCCCTCCAGGATACAGAGAAGGGTCCTTGAAATACAGTGTGCCTGGAGCTACCTAGTCCTCTCTGTGACACATCAGCTCAGACGTACTGCCAATGTATACCGGTTAACTCACAAGTCACAGAAATCTGACTAGGGCATTTGCATCCAATATGGAATACCTTTCCTCTAAAAAGCATTAGTGTCAATCACAATGTAATTACAAAATATCATATATTACATTCCAGACTAGGGAAAGTAAGAAAGAATATTCTTCTTGGTAGAACACACACACACATACACACACATTTAGTTTTTACTGTGTCCAAGTATTATTAATACGATATCTTCCTTTATGTAGATTTTTGGAATGTGCTTCTTCTTGCCAGGTTTCTTAGATCCATCCACATTGCACATTATGGCTATATAATGGTCCACTGTCTGAAAATACCTTTAAGTTTTTTCATAAATAAATATGGAAGTTATTTCTAGGTTTGTACTTTTAGAAGTCTTGATGCCATGGAAAATCCGATTCATGTCTTCTGCTAAACATATTCAAGTCTTTCTGGAGAATAAACCTGGAATGGATAGCTGTCATAGGGAATGTGCATGCTCAACTTTATGAATACGCTAAAACTTTTCCCAGTAATTGTGCCAATTTACACCACTGCCTGCCTGTGGACATTTCTCTTGCATTATCTCTTAATTATTCTTGGTAATGGAATGAGTCCAAAATCATTGTACTGTGGTCTGAATTTGCATTCCTGAGACCGCCAATAATGTTACGTATTTTTCATGTTTATTAGCCATTCTTACACTGTTTGTCCTTTCTTTCTAATGAATTGTCTGACTTTATATTCGCAATTCTTAGAAGTTCAATAACGTAAGCCTATCTGAATGCCAAATTACATACCAGGAGATGAGCCAGTGAGCAAAACAGTAAAAAAACAAAAAAAACCCACCCCTTCTCAGAAAGCATTTGCTCCAGTCCAAACAGGCAGACAGTAAACAAAATGTAATACATACTTGATATACAGTGTATTAGAAAACGAGTGCTTTGAAGGAAAAAAAGGGGGAGAAACGGACTGCCTGAGTTCAGCACGGGCCGCTGTACTGAAGAGACAAGTCCTGGATCCTTTATTTATTGAAGCAAACCCTCGGTGACAGATATTTGTAGCAAGTATTATCTCCCATGGTTTATCTCGTAACCGTCAAACTCTCTGAAACCATAAACTTCCTCTGTGCAGTTTAAAATAGGACATAGAATGAACATCTTTGGAGTCACCATCCACATCCAAGAGCAGAGCAGGACCCCATCAGGTAAGACCCACGTATTGTTTCTGGAGCAAGACTCTTCATGCTTACACATCCCATCACTTGTAAAATTCACAGCAATACTTTCCTGACTTTTCTTTAGTTTACAGACTGAGCATACATCCCTAAAAACATACAATTTAATTTTACCAGCTGCTTTATAAAAATTGAATCCTATAGCTTGCTGCAATCATTTTTGTTTTGCTCTTTTGTTCAATATTGTGTGCAAGATTCCCCCATGATTTTGCTGTAGTTTTTAAGTTAGTACATTATCTCTGATGTGTAACACTCCATCAAATAAATGTATTTTACTTCTGCACTCATCTGTTGATGGGCGTTTGGCTTGTTTACACTTACCATATGAAGCCCACCATTTTCGAAAGCAGTTGCTCTAGTTTACATTTCCATAACCAGTGGATGCAGGTCTTGAATGCTCCCCACCCCTCAATGTGGTCAGAGTTCTTATTCTCTGCCAATTTCATAAATGTAGAGTGGTAATATGATACCGTCTTCATATTTCTCTCAAAACTAATCAGATTAAATACTTCTTCCCATGTTTGCTGGGTAACTAAATTTCCTTTTGGGGGAAGGTTCTGATTAAGTCTTTTGCCCAATTTTTCACTAAGCTACCTGCCTTTTTCCTCAGACTTGCAGAAGCACTTTATGATTGTAGGTCCCAGTTTTACCTTGCTTACACGCACTGCAAATAGATTCTGTGACCTGCTATTCTGTGACCTGTCTTTTCATAGTCTTTATATAATCCTTTAACATCTAGAAATTGTGAATTTTAATGCAGTCAAATTTATCAAATTTTTCCTACATGGCTAAGTGATTTTGTTCTTATGTTTTTCCCCACCCACAGTGAGAAAGATTCTCTCCTATATGATTTTCTAAAATATTTTGTTTCACCTTATACAATTCCACCCCAAATTGATTTCTGCTGTGTGTATAAAGTAGGGGTACAAGAAGTCAAGTGTTTAAAACGTGTTTATTCCTGGGCTATTATATTTCAATGACTTGTTTAATTATAGTTACATGAGTACAATTAATTGTATTGACAAGAGTTTCATTCAATACCAGGCAGAGAAAGTTCCACAACATTGTTTTTCAAAGATGTTTTAAATTATTCCTGGGCCTTTGTTATTCCTATAGAAATTTTATTTTTACTTATGTATGTATTTATTTAATTTCCATATAAATTTTAGAATCAGCTTGCCAAGTTTTACAAAAACAAACAAATCAAATGAGATCACTTGGTATTATACTACATCTTTACATATACTGAGAGTATTATTAAGAGTTTTAAAATTGTTTACCCAATCTGTGAACACAGAATTATCTCTCTAATTAAAGTCTATTCAATATCTCTCATGGTTTTTCAAGTTTCTGTCTTACATATATTTCTAAATGTTCACCCTATTGTATTGCTAGGTATGTCTGTGTAGTTACTTCTTAGAAAGGACTGTCTGAGAAACACCTTTTGCCTAGTTATTACTTACACCTCTGTAGTTTTCCAACTCGCTGGTTTCTACTTTTATCTTCATTAAATTATTTCTTCTGCTTTGCTTAGTCTTTTTTTTTTTTTTTTTAAAGATTTTATTTGAGAGCGAGCGAGCACAAGCGGGGGGAGCAGCAGGCAGAGGGAGAAGCAGACTTCCCACTGACCAGGGAACCCCACGCGGGACTCGATCCCAGGACCCTGAGATCATGACCTGAGCTGAAGGCAGACGCTTAACCAACTGAGCCACCCAGGCATCCTGTTTAGTCTTTTTTAAACTTTGTTTTTTAAAATAAGTGTGTCAGAATACAAATTTTCCTGTAAGCAGTGCTTTACCTGAAGCCCAGAGGTTCTGATACCATGCTTTCCACTGTTACAGTTTTCTGGATATACTGCAATTTCAGATCTCATGCCAACAGGTTAACTCCCAGAAGGAGGTTTCAATTTCCCTATATTGTTTGCAATTTCTAGTTCTGTTGAACTTTGGTTTTTCTATTGTTTTGAAATTTAACGATGTTTCCTTTTTACCTAAAGTTCTTTCATATTTTGTGACTCTTCCACTGGCAATTAAAGGGCAATTAAAGAGTTTATTCTTTGTTTTCAGAGTCTGACAAACGTTTATAATTGTATCTTAGTTTCTTGTAAAATGTATTATTTCTATGTTCCACGCCCCCCGCTGTTTTCCAGTGGATCTGTAACAAATCAGAGGATACACTGTGGCTACCATGTCTAATGTGTTTCATTATTATTATTATTATTTTTAGAAAGAGAGGTGCAGTACACCTGAGTGAGCATGAGTGGGGGGAAGGGCAAAGGGAGAGGGAGAATCAGAGAATCTCACTCAGACTCCTCGCTGAAAGCAGAGCCCAACGCGGGGCTCGATCCCATGACCCTGAGATCATGCCCTGGGCTGAAATCAAGAGTCAGATGCTAACTGACTAGCCACGCTGGCACCTGTCTAATGTGTTTCAAGATCACTTTATATCTCTCAGTTTTGTTTTGTTTGGAGTGAATCTTGATAATCTCTTTATATTAAAACTCTCATAGCTCCTTCTTTATTGTCTTCTTTAACATGATAAAAGTACCTTTTTCCTCATTTCATGGTTTTTAACCTGAATTCAGTCTTGACCAAAATTAAGATGCATGATCCCAGCATACACTTTTTGTTTTGGCAAAGCACTTTACCATTTGTTAATATCAAACTTTCCAAATTATCCTTCAGGTCTATCTCTGATAAAATCTGATAATGTATTTTCACAATAGTTGGCTTTAACCCATTTTCATTACTTGCTATGGCAGCTAGGTTTCTCTTAATTCACGTTGTACAGTGTGCTTAACAAAGCCTTTATAAAAAAACGCATTCAGTAACAGGCATGTTTGTTTTATTAAGTGAATTTTTCTTCTAATAATTATGAAGGGTGTATTTTGCCCCTCATGGTTATCTTTATAATCTTATGTAGTTCCTTAATCATCTATCTAGTAAGACAGTATCTAGTAATTCCCTAACACATAATCAATAATAACATTAGTTTCTTCTCTCTCTTCCCATTCATTAACCTCCAGTCTTAATATGCTTTCATTTCTTAGTTTTTATTTTTTATTATTTATTTTTTTTACTGTTCAGTATAACTCTATTACTTGATTTGTCAATTTTAAATGATATACACTTAGGCTCCCAGCTCTTAAAGATGAGAAAATGATCAAGATTGCATCCATCCCTTGTGTCAGACCTTCTCCTTCCATATACTACTGGATATGATATAGTCCTCCTCAACATCCACATGGATAGGGGCTCTATAAAAGAGTGTTGAAATTATTTCACAGTAGACATCTCTAACTGACCACTCTGGATCTAATTTACCCTGAATACTTTCTACCAGTACTTAATAACTCACCTGAGGATCTCCTGATTAGAAATTCTTTCTCTAACAAGCATGGATCTTCTGCTTGGTCCAACCTTAAGATCACTTCTGGTTTTGTATAGCAATACCCTGTAAATGGGAAATAATTTAAGACTTGGGCCTGTTGCATGGGCTTCTAGGATTCTGAACATAAAAGAAGACACATTTTCAGGGACGGCACAACAAAGATGCTCATTTGAAGCTTTCTTTGCAGAGTTGACAACAAAAACATTTATTTTCTGATGCTCAGAAGTATTAAACTCCTTGAGCTAAATCATAAGCATACACGACACTGAACTCAACAGGGATCTACATGCTTTAGGCTTTACAAAGGGACTGCATGGGCTTTCCACTTCATGCCATGATGAAGCAGCAGCAGATGACACGCACTGCAGGGCAAGGATCCCAGGAAAAAGGAAAAATGGAGTTTCAGGCCACATAGCAGAACCAGAGGAGGTCTCAGTAAGTTGAGGAGACAGAACCAGAAATTCAGAGGTCAAGCATAACTACCATCTGTGGTGTAAAATACTGGAGACAGAGCTGACTGACAGAGACCCACTGGCATCTGTAAGAGGGTCGCTTGGAGTCTCTGGCTGAAGAAAAGAAACCATCTGAAATAGGCCAGAGTTTACTATTCTTAACAAAGTGTGCTCTCAAAAGGAATTACTGACCCAGAGCCCAACCGGCTGAGGGCTGACCAGAGCCTAGCCAAACTGGGGGGAAGGGAATATTGACTCCAGTTCTCTGTCATCTTCCACATGGGGAATGGGCTTCCATGTGCCACTGAGCCAGGCCCCAACTGCCACAAGGTCAGAAGCTCCTTTGTTGGGGACGTTGCTCTATGTCACTCTTCATCTCACTATGGATTCATATCCTTTAGTAAAGGGGTAAACCTACGTGTTTCCCTGAGTCCATCAAACCTAAGGAGGTCGTCTTTGGAACCTCCAATCTGTAGCCAGTTGGTCAGAAGCACAAGTAACAGCCTGGGGCTTGTGACTGGCACGTGAAGTGAGGGGGTGGCGCAGTCTGGCAGGACTGAGCCCTTAACCTCTGGAATCCAATGCTATCTCCAGGTAGACAATATCAAAACTGAGTTAAATTCCCAGACACCCTATGATGTCAGAAAATTGCTTGGTATTGTGTGGGAGGGAACTCCCCACATTGGAAATGGGTCCACAAACCCTAAAAGAAGTCCCTCTAGCCTTCCTGTCCCACCTTAGCTAGCTCTTTACACATCTTTTTTTTTTTATTTAAAGATTTTATTTATTTGTCAGAGAGGGAGAGAGCGCGCATGCACACATACAAGCAGGGGGAGGGGCAGAGGGAGAAGCAGACTCCCCGCTGAGCAGGGAGCCCGACGTGGGGCTCGATCCCAGGACCCTGAGATCATGACCTGAGCCGAAGGCAGACGCTTAAGGTGCCCTGCTCTTTATACATCTTAAAAAATTTAAAAGCACTAGTGAAGTTCAGGGTCTAGGGGCACAGGTCCACCAAAAGACTGACCTAATTACAGGACTGTGAACATTTCTCTTGCCCTACAGCTGACCATTAAATTACTAAAGGCCTGTCACTGCAGATCTTTTTACCCAGCACATCACATCCACCTTACAACAAAAAATTACAAGAAATGCCAAAAGGCAAGAAACGCGGTTTGAAAGGATGGAACAAATGCCAGAATCAGAGTTAGAGATGGTAAGAATGCTGGAATTATCAGACCAGGATTTTTTTTTTTTTTAACTATGATCAATATGCTATAGGCTTTTTTAGAACATTAGATAATACACAAGAACAAATGGATAATGTAAGTGAAGAGTTAGAAAGTGTAACAAAAAAGCAAAAAGAAATGCTAGAGATAAAAAAACACGAACAAATGAAGAATGCCTTTGATGAACACATCAGCGGACTACACACGGCTGAGGGAATCTTTGCGCTTGAGAATCTGACATTGAAATTTTTCAAAATTGAAAAACAAAGAAAAAAGACTGAAAAAAACCCCAGAATATCCAAGAACGGTGGGGCAACTACAAAAATGTAACATACGTGTCATAGGAATACTAGAAAGAGGAGAAAGAGAGAGGGGAACATTCAAAGCAATATCTGAAGCTGAGAATTTCCTTCAAATGGATGTCAGACACAAAGCCACAGATCTGGGAGCACAGAGAACACCAAGTACAACAAACGCAACAAACAAAACTACACTTAGGAATATTGTATTCAAACTTCAGAATATCAGAAGTCAAGAAAAAAACTTCTTTTCAAAGATTTATTTGGGGCGGAGGGACAGAGAGAGGGAGAGACAGAAACTCAAGCAGACTCCATGCTCAGTGTGGAGCCTGACACAGGGCTTGATCTCATGACCCTCAGATCAGACCTGAGCCAAATCCAAGAGTTGGATGCTTAACCAGCTGAGCCACCCAGGCAACCCCGAGAAAAAATCTTGAAAGAAGCCAAAGGAAAAAAAAAATCTTACCCAGAGAGGAGCAAAGATAAGAATTAGATCCAGTTTTTCTTTCTCAGAAACCAGGTAGTAAGGAGAGAGTGAAATAAAATATTTAGAGTATTGGGAGAAAAAAAATCCACCAATCTTGAATTCTGTACCTTGCAAAATTATCCTTCAAAAGTGAAGAAGAAATACTTTCTCAGAAAAATAGAAATTGAGGCAATTTGTTATTAGACCTGCCTTGCAAGAAGTGTTAAAAGAAGTTCCTCATAAAAAAGGAAAATGGTACAGGGGCGCCTGGGTGAGTCAGTTGGTTAAACATCTGCCTTCAGCTCAGGTCATGATCCCGGGGACCTGGGATCAAGCCTTGCATCAGGCTCTCTGTTCAGTGGGGAGTCTGCTTCTCCCTCCCCCTCTGGGCTCACTCGCTTACTCTCTCTCTCAAATAAACAAATAAATACAATCTTTAAAATAAAAAAGGAAAATGGTATAGCTCAAACTCAGATCTACACAAAGAAAGGAAGAACGTTGGAGAATGTATAAGTGAGGGTAAAATAAAAGCTTTTATTTTTCTTACTCTGAATTGATGTAACAGAAAAAGTTTGCTCTAAATAATATATACTATTATGTATGCCTGTATGCATATAAGTAAAATTAATGACAGTCATGTTAAAAGGAGTGGAAGAGAAGAATTAGGAATATTTTGTTAAGGTACCTACCTATACTAGCTGAGAAACTGTAGAATGTTATTTGAAGCAGACTTGGATTACTTTTATTTATTTATTTATTTTTAAGATTTTATTTATTCATTTGAGATACAGAGATACAGAGAGAGAGACCATGAGCAGGGAGAGAGGCAAAGGGAGAGGGAGAAGCAGGCTCCCGGCTGAGCAGGGAGCCCGATGCGGGACTCGATCCCAGGACCCTGGGATTATGACCTGAGCTGAAGGCAGTCGCTTAACCATCTGAGCCACCCAGGCGCCCCTTGGATTACTTTTAAAACAAAAACAGAAACAAAGGACAAGGGCAAAAAATAGAAAACAGCAGCAAACGTGGTAGGTATTGCTCCAACTACATAAAAAATCACTTTGAATGTCAATGGTCTAAATATATTAATTAAAAGACAGATTGTCAAGATGAATCAAAAAACAAGACCCAAACATATGTTGCCTTCAAGAAACCCACTTTAAATATACAGACACATATAGATTAAAAGTACAGAGGTGGATAAAGATACACTACACTAACACTGATCAAAAAAAAAAGGGAGCAGTAATATTAACTTTCAGAACAAGGAAATTTATCAAGGATAAAGAGGGGAATTATGTAATGATAAAGGGGTTAATTGTCCAAAAACATGCAACAATTTTAATGTGTATGTGCCAAATAATTGAATATCAAAATCATAAGACAAACACTGATAGAACTGTAATGAGAAAATAGATAGATCTATTATTTATTTATCATAGTTGGGGATTTCAACACCCCTTTATCACAAATGGATGGACCCACCAGGTAGAAAATCAACAGGGGCACAGCTGAATCCAAGAGCACCATCAATCAATTGGATATAAATGACATCTATAGACTATTTGATCCAACAACAGCAAATTACACATTCTTCTCAAGTTTATATGGAACATTCTCTAAGACAGACCGCACTCTGGGCAATAAAGCACACCTTAACAAATATTTACATAAATGGAAACCATACAGTGTATGCTCTCAGAACATAATGGAATTCAACTAGAACTCAACAAAAGGACAGATGGAAAAAAACCAAAGTACTTGGAAACTAAACACACACTTCTAAATAACACATGGCCAAAGAAGAAAATCTTAAGACAAATTAGGAAATATTTTCACTGAAATGAAAATACAGATTATTCAAAATCGTGAGATAAGTGAAAGCACTACTTAGAGGGAAATTTATAGCAGTGAATGCAGAAATTAAAAAGAAGAAAGATCTAAAATCAATAATCTCAGATTATACTATAGGAAACTAGAAAAAGATGAAGATATTAAATCCAAAGTAAAGAGAAGATAAATTTAAAAATTAGAGCAGAAATCAATGAAATTGAAAACAGGAAATTAATGTACAAAATTGATGAAACCAAAAGTTGAATCTTTGAAAAGATCAATATAATCAACAAGCCTCTACCAGGCCAAATGAAAAGGAGAGAGAAAATTATCTCCCTGTTTCATCAGAATGAAAGAGGGGACGTCACAACAGATCTTGTGGATATCAAAATATAAAAAAAGAATACTATCAACAACTCTATGCCCACAAATTCTATAATCTAGATGATTCCTTGAAAGACAGCATATGCCAAATCTCACACAGGAAGAAAGAGTACCAATAGGCCTATATGTATGAAAGAAATTCAATCAAGAAATAACCACCTTTCAAAACAGAAGTCATCATGCCCAGACGGGTTCACCAGTGAATTCTACCAAACATTTAAGAAGGAAATTATACCAATTCTCTACAATCTCTTCCAGAAGACAGAAGCAGAGGTAATACTCCCTAACTCACTCTATGAGAACAGCATCCCCTAATACCCAAACCAGAAAAAGACAGTATAAGAAAAGATAACAAAGCAATAGTATCGCTCATTAACATACATGCAAAAATACTTAGCAAAATATGAGCAAATCAGGGGCCCTTGGGTGGTTCAGTCATCTCCCTCTGCCTGCTGCTCTGCCTGCTTGTGTGCCCTCTCTCTGTCAAATAAATAAAATCTTTAAAAAAATATATGAGCAAATCAAAATTCACAGTGTATATAAAAAAATTACACACCATGACCAAGTGGTATTATCCTAGGTATGCAAGGTTGGTCCAACATTCAAAAATCAATTAATGTAATCTATCACACTAAGAAGGTAAAGAGGAAAAAAATTCACACAGTCATAGCAACAGATGCAGAAAAAGCATTCGATAAAATTCAACAATTCATGACAAACACTCTCAGTAAAATAGGAAAAAAGGGAACTTTCTCAACTTGATAAAAAATATCTATCTTAACTGATAGCTAACATCACACTTAATAGTGAGAAACTTGAAATTTTCCTGCTAAGAGCAGAAATAATCTTTATATTGAGCAAAATGGTGAGCAAAATGTCTTTTCTCACCACTGTTTTTCGACATTATACTGGAAGTTTTAGTTAATGTAATAAGACAACGGACATACGGGGCATACAGATTGGGAAGAAAGGAAAAAACTGTTTTTGCTCACAGATGACATGATCATTTATGCAGAAATCCAAACAGACAAAAAGACTGGAACAAATAGGCAATTATAGCAGAATTGCAGTATATGAGATTAATATATAAAAAAATTAATTGCTTTCCTATATACCAGTAATGAACAAATGGAATTTAAAATTAAAAACATAATGTCATTTACCTGGCATCCCCAAAATGAAATAATTAAGTATAAGTCTAACAAAATATGTGCAAGAACTATGAGAGAAAAATTCTGTAAAACTCTGATGAAAGGTAATAAAGAACTAAATAAATGGAGAACTATTCCATGTTCATGGTTAAGAAGACTAATATTGTCAAGATGTCAGTTCTTCACAATTTGATCTATAGATTCAATGCAATTCCAGTCAAAATCTCAGCAAGTTATGGATATCTACTAAGTGAACCTGCTTATTTGGAGATGTAAAAGATGCAGGATACCCAACATAAAACTGAAGAAGAAAAAGGTCGGACTGACACCACCCAACTTTAAGACTTAATATAACCTTATAGTAATCTCAACAGTGTGATACGGGGAGCAGTGGGACAAACAGATCAACAGAACAATATAAAGAACCCCAAAATAGACCCACAAACACACAGTCAACTGATCTTTGACAAAGGCGCAAAGGCAATATAGTGAAGATAGTCTTTTCAAAAACTGGTGCTCGAACAACTGGATGCCCACATGCAAAAAAGTGAATCTAGACACAGACATGCATACATCCTTCACAAAAGTTTATTCAAAATGAAAAGAAAATTTATTCAAGATGGATTAGACCCTAATGTAAAAGGAAAAGCTATAAAACTAGAAGGTAACAGAGAAGAAACCCCAACTGACCTTGGGTGTGGTGATGACTTTTTAGATACAACATAATGGAACAATCAGCAAAAAAAAAAAAAAAAAAAAAAAAAAAGAAAGAAAAAGAAGAAAAAGATAAATTGGACTTCATTACAATTAAGTACGTCTGGTCTGCAAAAGACAAGATTAACAGAATAAGATAAGCCATAGATTGAGAGAAAAATACTTGCAAAAGATACATCTGATATGTGGCTATTATCCAAAATATACAAAGAACTCTTAAAACTCAACAGTAAGAGAACAACCAACCCTATTTAAAAATGGGCAAAAGACCTTAATAGACCTCACCAAAGAAGATACACAGATAGCAAATAGGCATATGAAAAGATGTTCAACATCCTATGTCATTAGGAAGTTGCAATTAAAAGAACAATGAGATCACCATCACACACCTAGCAGAATGGCCAAAATCCAAAACACTGGCAACACCAAATGCTGGTATGGATGTGGAGCAACAAGAACTCTCAGATACTGCTGGTGGAAATGCAAAGAAATCATGAGGTTTTCTATGATAAAAACTACTACATAACTAAGTACCAAGTGATAGTGAACACACACAAGCTCTTCTAGAAAACAGAAGAACACATTTCATGAGGCAAGCTTTACTACACTATGAGAAAAGAAATCTCTTTAAAAAAATATTTTACAAATATGTAATTTTTAAGAAAACGTTATTAAGTAAATCTAGCAATAGGTAAAAAGGATGATACATCATGACCAAGTGGGATTCATCCTAGGAATGCAAGGTTAAGATTCCAAAAGAAATAGAGTTCACAATATTAACTGAAAAAGAAAAACCATAAGATGATGTCACTATAAAGAAAGAGTTTGAAAAATTTAACACCTATTGATTAAATTAAAAACGAGGGAGGGCGGGGCGCCTGGGTGGCTCAGTTGTTAAGCGTCTGCCTTCGGCTCAGGTCATGGTCCCAGGGTCCTGGGATCGAGCCCCGCATCGGGCTCCCTGCTCGGCGGGGAGCCTCCTTCTCCCTCTCCCACTCCCCCTGCTTGTGTTCCCTCTCTCGCTGTCTGTCTGTCAAATAAATAAATAAAATCTTTAAAAAAAAAACAAGAAACAAAACGAGGGAGGGGAACTTCCTTAACCCGATAAAGGACAGGTATGAAAAACCTAGAGGAACATAGTACTTTATGGGTTCCGGTTCAAGACAGTGCGGTAGGAAGATCCTGCTCACCTCCTCCTAAGGACACACTGAGTCTACAGCTACATATAGAACAATATCCTCTTAAAAAAAAACCTCAGGGCTGGCTGAGTGATGAGCACAAATGGTGCAAAGAGAAGAAAACCACATCAAAGCAGGGAGGAGAGGCTGGGACACAATCTGGTCATAAATCCCACCAACACTTTGGTGACCCTCAAGTGTGAGGGAACTCAAAACCTAGAGCTTCTCCCTGTGAAGCAAACAGTTCAAATCCTACATGAGGAACTCTGACTTTTAAGATCTGCACCAGAGAGATGAGCCCTTGATACACAGAACTTTGAAAATCAATGGGGGACTGTGTCCTGAGACCCACGAATCTGGTGACCTGAGAAATGGCTCTTTAGAAAAGGCCCTTGTGCTTGGATTCACCCACCCCAGGGTGCAGCACAGAGGCAGTCGATGGCGCCTAGACTTCAAGTGAAGGAGGCTCACCTACTTATATTAAAGCACTGTCCTAATGGACAGGCACCTAATTGAGCACACACATCTAGGAGCGGGCTGGAACTCTCTGAGAATGGAGACTGATAGACACCACCTCTGCCTTCTCCCTATATGGTGCTCCAGAGCACCAGCATCTCCCAGGATGGAACTTTTATATGCATCTGGTGCCCTAATTTTTACAGCTGCCACACAGGGGATCCCTCCTGATCACATGGCTCTGCAGACCAGAAAAGCTTGTGTTCCTGGTTCCATGGGGATATAAGAATTGGTGCCACCCAGCAAGGAGCTCACACCATTGCTGGCCCACCAAACTGTGCGGCTGCTGCCTGGGTCACCTCACATCTCCAGGCCCAGGTGTGGTGGGGCTTAAACCCATAGGTCCCACAGGACTGTCACCACCAAAGATTTCTTAAACAGTCACCACCCCTAGGGCACAGCATGAGGCAACACACCCAGAAGCTCAATCCTTCTGTGAAAGAAGCTTATTAGCTAATCATCACGGCTGTGACATGAGAGGCAGGCTCTTCATGAAACACACATCCAAGGCTGACTCTACTCCCTTTCAGAAACCTCGGGGGGCAGACACGATCTTGCTGCCCCTCTGCCATTCTCCAGAGCACTTGTGTCTCCCGGGGGGAGTTTTACATGCGTCCAATGGCATTCTTCAAAGAGATATGACAAACAATCCCAAAATTTGTATGAAACCACAGAAGATCTCAAACAGGCTAAGCAATCTAGAGGAAGAAAAACGAAGCTGAAGGCATAACACTCCTTTTCTTGAAACTGTATCACAAAGCTATAGTACTCAAAATAGTATGATATTGGCATAAAAACAGACTCACAGAGAAATGGAACAGAATAGAGATCCCAGAAATAAACCCACACATATATGGTCAATTAATTTAAGACAAAGCAGCCAGGAATATACAAAAGGAAAAGGACAGTCTCTTCATATATAGTGCTGGGAAAACTGGACAGCCACATGCAAAAGAATGAGACCAAACCACAATCTTACACCATACACAGAAATTAACATTAAATGGAATAAAGATTTAATGTAAGACCCGAAATCAAAAAACTCCTTGAAGAAAACATACTCAGTAAGCTGACACAGAGCTTGGTAAAGATTTTTTTTAATATGACACCAAAAGCGAAGGGAACAAAAACAGAAATAGAGTGGAATTATATCAAACTAAAAAATTTCTGCACAACAAAGGAAACCATCAGCAGAATGAAAAGGCCATGTACTGAATGGGAGAAGATATGTACAAATCATACATCTGATAGAGAGTTAATATCCAAAATATATAAGGAACTCATACAACTCAAGAGCAAAAAACCGAACAATCCAACTTAAAAACGGGCAGAAGATCTGAATAGATATTTTTCCAAGAATACTTATAGATAACTAACAGACATATGAAAAGATGCTCAATATCATTAATCATCAGGGAAGTGTAAATCAAAACCACAATGAGATATCACTTCACACCTGTTAGAATGGCTAGTATCAAACAGATAAGAAATAATAAATGTTGGTGAGGATACTGAGAAAGGGAACATTTGTGCACTGTTGGTTGGAATGTAAATTAGTGCAGCCACTGGGGAAAATTGTATGGAGTTTCTCAAAAAATTGAAAATACAACTATCATATGATCTAGCAATTCCGCTCCTGGGTATTTATACGAAAAAAACAAGAACACTAACTCAAAAAGATACATGCACCCCATTTTTCTTCGAGGAATTATTTTACAATAGTGAAGATATGAAAATAACCTGAGTGTCCATTGATGGATTAATGGTTAAAGAAATCATGATATATATACACAACAGAATATTATTCAGTCAGAAAAACAAATGAAATCTTGCCACTTGCAATAAATGGCTGGATCTCAAGGGCATTATGCTAAGTAAAATTAGGCAATCAGAGAAAGACAAATACCATACAATCTCACATATATGTGGAATCTTAAAAACAAAACAAAATCCCAGCAAACAAACAAAAAAACCAAGTTTGTAGATACAAAGAACAGATTGGGGGTTGTCAGTGGTAATGGATGGGGGTTGGGGAAAATGGGTGAAGGGGGTATTAAATATTTGAAAAATTAAAAAAAAAAAACCTAAAGTGATTGGGGGAACAAAAAAGAAAAGAAAGCATAATAAAAAGAAAACTTTGTAAATGACTGAATGTTTTGCCCTTCAGATTAGGAACAAGACAAAGTTGTCTTCTCTCATCATTTATATTCAGTATACATTATATTGCAAGTCTTAACCAGTTTCATAAAGAGAAATAAGTAGCATAAAGACTGGAAAAAATCTTTATTCATAGATGACATTATTATATACATAAAACATATCATGGAATTTTCAAAACATGTACTACAAATAATGAGGTTGATAATATTATGAGATATGATGTTAATACAAATAAATTACTTGTATTTTGACATTTTCCCCAAAATTAGTAATTGAAATTAAAGATATCACTTAAAATATTAAAATCATGAAAGCTATTGATATATCTAATCATGAAGTGTAAAGCGTAAGTGTAAGATGAAAACAAATAATGGGAAGGAAAATTTAAAAAGCCAAATGAAAGGAGAGATCTATAGATTCAGGGCAATCCTGATCATAATCTCAGCAATTTTTAAGAAAAAAATGGTAAGTGCTTCTAAAGTTGATGTGGAAAGGCAAAGAACAAGTAACTACTAATATAAATTTGAAAAAAAGTTAAGTTAGACTCACCTTAACTTATTTCAATAGTTAACACACGGGTATATTAATGAAAAGTGTGTGGTGTTACCATAAAGCTAGACAGTAGGTTCAATGAAATAGAATGTATTCCAGAAATAAATATGTGTACATATGGCCAATTTAATTGGGAAAAGCTACCAAGGCAATTGAACAGGGGAAGGGTAATCTCTGCAGCGAACAGTGCTGTTGGAGTGGACCATGAGATGCACAAAAGTAGCACAATCGTACTTAACACCATATAGAAAACCTAATTGGAAAACATAAAACTTAACATAGCAGAAAAAATCTCACTGACCTTTTTGTTAGGCAAAGATGTCTTAAAAAGGAGGGAAAACAGCATAAGACATAAAAGAACACAAAATAATATGACTTCAAGATGAAAATCTGTCTTTCAAGAGACACTGTTAAGAAAAAGGTGAGCCACAGATGGGGAAAAAGAGGTTCAGAAAACATTTATCTTATAATGGTCACCTCTATTACATAAAGAATTCTTTCAACCCAGTTAAGACCAAAAAAAAAAAAAAAAAAGATAGAAAAAGATGTGAGTTAAAGATTTGAGGAGACACCTCACAAAAGATATGCAAATAGCCAAAATACACATGAAAAGATGCCCATCATCATTTTTCACCACGGAATTGTAAATTAAAATCCAGTAAGATGTAACCTGACCCAACTGAACTGGTTGAAATTATAATACCTAAGGTTTAGGTGAGAATGTGGCTCAGCTAGAACTCTCGTATCTTGCTGATGGGCATGAAAATAGCGCAGTCACTTCGGAAACATTTGGCAGTTACTTATAAAAAGTTACAAATACCTTTACTGTAAGACCCAGGAAAACCGCTCCTATGTCTTCACACAAGAGAAATGAAAACATGTCTGCCCAAAAACTTGTACTGGAATGTTTGTAGAAGCCTTACTCCTATGGCGCCAAATTTGAAAATGACAATATGTATTCAAAAGGATACTACTAATATAAAGAATAAACTGACACACAAAACATGCCTGAATCTTAAAATAATTATTTTCGGTGAAAGAAGTAAAGGAAAAAGAATATGTACTGTATGATTCCATTTGTATGAATCTCTAGAAAAGGCAAAACTATTACAACGGAGAGTGGATCAGTAGTTTAAGTGGTGAAAGCAGGAGGAGGGAAATGGCTGGAACAGGAAACAAAACATTTTAGGGTGATGGAAGTAGTCCATATCACGATGTGGGTGGTGACAATCAACTGAATACATTCCTCAAAACTTATCAAATTATATCTAGAGAACTGCTGAGTCTAATTTTTGGTTAATTACACCCCAATAAAGTGATGAAAAAAAAAGAAAGAAACAGGTTGTATCTGAGAGTCAGACAAATAAGGTAAACTCACCCATGGAGACGAGGTGGCTGTATTTCTCCAGCATCACCTCTCGGTACAGAGTCCGCTGAGTGCGGCCTATTTTCTGCCCTTCTTCCTGGGTGGACTCCACAGTCACATCCTTGAATGACACGGATACCTGTAATTGCACATTTCTGTTCAATCTGAACAGGGGACATGGAAAATACCTTTGCAACTAATTCTATCATGTTTACTGTAGAGCTTAAAACAACATGTTACAAAGGATGCCTGTCATGGCCTTAACTCTGTCTTCCATTTTGGGGATACATAATGAATACAAATATTCTCATGCCCTCATTCATTTGCTATTACTTATAAATTATATACATGCACCATCTGTTAACTTGATACTTATAATGTTTAGTGGGATTTTTTTGTTTAGATAAAGTTACTAAAAAAAAGATCTTTCTAATATTTTATCCTATACTAATGTTTTGTCCTAAGCCTCTCTAGGGTATACAACACTCCTACTCAGAGTCTTCTGCTAGGGTAACGGGGAATCAATGAAGGGGCTAATGTGAGCCTTGGATATATCTACACATAACTACATATTTATTTTAGAAGTGATCTAGGGGAAGAGTGGAGTGTTTTAAGCAGCAAAACAGAAGAGATCAATTTAAGAGCAGCCCACCTATATTAAGGCAAAGCAATGGGAAAGAAACATAGGAAACTAATTCTCCAAGAGAAAGAAACACTGATTTCTTGGTCAGTTCCACAGAGAAGCAGCATAACCAAAGGGGCAGATGCTGATGCTATATACTGAAACTGGAAAAAGAGGTAAAGAGGGTTGGGTAGAGGATCACAGCGAGGCACATCTTGTTTATGTTGTACTCAAAATACGTGAGGACACACAGAAAAGTTATCCACTGCATAGCTGGTTACGTGATTTTGTAGCATATGAAGTCTACAATAAAGATAAGGATTGTAAAGGACATTAGTCACTAAGGTGATAACTGAAATCATAATACAGAATCTGCTGGCTCAGACAGGACATATAAGTTGAGGGGAAAAAAGATACAAAACTGAATTTGAGAGAATACCAATATTTACCAGAAGAAGAATAAACCAAGAAGGCAGGGGAAAAGTTTATTATTGGTGGTAAGAGAAAATGGACAAAGCAGACTCAGAGAAATGACCAGGGTCAAATTCGGCAACACTTAGAATCATCAGGATGCTGGGGTGAACGCTTGGCAGAGCAATTCATCGAAGAACAATGAGACAATACTGAAGATGCTCGATTTGTGTTTGGAGCAGACTATATGAAGAAAATCTACATCAGGTGGGAGAAATAATTCAGAGGCTATCAGTGTGGATAAGACAGTCAAAGGGAGAAGAGAGTTTTCTGGCATTTGATATTTAAAGACATCAAATTTAGAAATTTCATTTTCTAAGTGTTTCTTGATGACACAGATATAAATTTTTATCTGCATAAATTCCTAATTTTTCATACTGATCTTGTATCATTAATTCTAATAATTTACCTATAGATACATGTAGATTTTCTACATCAGCAATCATATCATCTATAAACACTGGGGAAATTATTTATTTCTTGCTTTCCGATCTTTGAATTTTTTTTTCTTTTTTTTTTTTGCCTTATTTCACTGGCTAAGACTGCCAACATTTTTCTTCCCAGGAAAAGTTTTCCTAGTGAACTATGAATTACAAATATTTTTTAAAAGTTTTTGATAGATACAGCTTATAAAAATAAGGAAGATTCTTTCATTCCTAGAATGCTAGAAATTTTAATATTCTTTTTAAAAAGATTTCATTTACTTGATAGAAAGAGAGAGAGAGTGTGAGTGTGTGAGCAGGGAGAGCAGAGGGAGAAGCAGCAGCAGCCTCCATGCTGAGCATGGAGCCTGATGCAGGACTCGATCCCATGATCCTGAGATCATGAGCTGACCCCAAATCAACGGTCATACGCTTAACTGACTGAGACACCCAGGCGCTCTGGAAATTTTAATATTCTAAAATTTATTTCCTACATCCAACAGTATGATCATGCTTTCTTTCCTTTGGTGTTAATACAATGAATTATGTTGATTTTTTAAATTGTTAATTCAAACTAGAATTTCAAATAAATGTATCTTCTTCATTATTTATTAACCATACACACACACAGCTTACTTATCTTGGCTTGAAAATTCATATGGAAAGCTAAAAAAGCATACATAGCCAGAAAATGTTTAAGAACAATGATGATGTATTTGTTGTACTTGATATTCAAACTTTGTCAAGTTTTAATAGATGATGAGCTTGAATGACCATGGAGCAGAAGAGAAAGTTAAAAATGACTAAAATACAGGTGATTTTTGAAGGAGAAAAAGGATGGCATCTTTTATTTTTGGAAAAAATATAAACTTTCAAAAATGGCATAGGGATAATTAAATAGCAGTGAGGGGTAAGAAAGTTAGATCTATACCTCATACCACTGAACAAGGTAAAATTAGAGTGGACCAAACATATAAATGTAAAAAATAAAATTAATCGAGTTCTAGAACACAACATGGAAAGTTTCTATTATAATGTAAGACTGGGAAATGGAGGGTTCTGGTCAAGTTGGTGACATAGCAAGTTCCTGTCTCACCTCCTCCCACAGACACACCAAATCTACAGCTACACATGGAGCAGCTTCCTCACAAAGAAATCAAGAGAACAGCTGAGCCAACTCCTATATATTGAGTGAATAAGAAAATACCCACATCAAAATGGATCTTGGTACACCCTCTGCTACTGGTAACCACTAAGAACAAAGGAAACAGGTGGGACCATCACAAAGATTTGAGAGACAACCAAGGGTGTGGGCTGGGCTGAATGATAAGGTCCATCTTCTACACTAGGCCACTGTCAAGACTGGAAGAAGTGGCTGTTTTTTCTAATGTGCATAAACCAACACAGAGAAGGAAAATGAAGAAACAGGAATATGGTCCAAATGAAAGAACAAGATAAAACCTCAAAAATGTCCTTAATGAAAAGAAGATTAGTTGACTATTTCCTTTGCTGTGCAGAAGCTTTTTATCTTGATGAAGTCCCAAAAGTTCATTTTTGCTTTTGTTCCCCTTGCCTTTGGAGACGTGTCTTGAAAGAAGTTGCTGTGGCCAATGTCAAAGAGGTTACTGCCTATGTTCTCCTCTAGGATTTTGATGGATTCCTGTTTCACACTGAGGTCTTTCATCCAATTTGAGCTTATCTTTGTGTGTGGTGTAAGAGAATGGTCCAGTTTCATTCTTCTGCATGTGGCTGTCCAATTTTCCCAGCACCATTTACTGAAGAGACTGTCTTTTTTCCATTGCATATTTTTTCCTGCTTTGTCAAAGATTAGTTGACCACAGAGTTGAGGGTCCATTTTTGGGCTCTCTATTCTTTTTTTTTTTTAAGATTATTTATTTATTTATTTGACAGAGAGAGACACAGTGAGAGAGGGAACACAAGTAGGGGGAGTGGGAGAGGGAGAAGCAGGCTTCCTGCCGAGCAGGGAGCCTGATGCAGGGCTCGTTCCCAGGACCCTGGGATCATGACCTGAGCCGAAGGCAGACGCTTAACGACTGAGCCACCCAGGCGCCCCTGGGCTCTCTATTCTGTTTCATTGATCTATGTGTCTGTTTTTCTGCCAATACCATGCTGTCTTGGTGATCACAGCTTTGTAATAGAGCTTGAAATCAGGTGGCAACGTGATGCCCTCAGCTTTGTTTTTCTTTTTCAACATTCCCTTGGTGATTCAGAGCCTTTTCTGGTTCCATACAAATTTTAGGATTGTTTGTTCCACCTCCTTGAAAAATGCCAATGGTATTTTAACAGGGATGGCATTGAAAGTGTAGATTTCTCTGGGCAGGATAGACATTTTTTTTTTTTATTAACATATAGTGTATTATGTGTTTCAGGGGTACAGGTCTGTGATTCATCAGTCTAACACAATTCACAACACTCACCATAGCACATACCCTCTCCAATGTCCATCATCCAGCCACCCCATCCCTCCCACCCCCCTCCCCTCCAGCAACCCTTAGTTTGATTATTGAGATTAAGAGTCTCTTATGGTTGTCTCCCTCTCTGATTTCGTCTTGTTTCATTTTTCCCTCCCTTCCCCTATGATTCTGTCTTGTTTCTCAAGTTCCTCATATCAGTGAGATCATATGATAACTGTCTTTCTCTGACAGACTTATTTCACTTAGCATAATACCCTCTAGTTCCATCCACATCGTCGCAAATGGCAAGATTTCATTTTTAGATGGCTGCATAATATTCCATCATATATACACACCACATCTTCTTTATCCATTCATCTGTTGATGGACATCTAGGCTGTTTCCATAGTTTGGCTATTGTGGACATTGCTGCTATAAACATTGTGGTGCATGTACCCCTTTGGTTCACTACATTTGTATCTTTGGGGTAAATATCTAATAGTGCAATTGCTGGATCATAGGGTAGCTCAATTTTCAACTTTTTGAGGAAACTCCATACTGTTTTCCAGAGTGGCTGCACCAGCTTGCATTCCCACGAACAGTGTAGGAGGGTTCCCCTTTCTCCACATAGGGTAGACATTTTAACAATGTTTATTTTTCCGATCCATGAGCATGGAATGTTCTTCCATCTTTTTGTGTCTTCCTCAATTTCTTTCATAAGTGTTCAGTAGTTTCTAGAGTATAGATCCTTTACCTCTTTGGTTAGGTTTATTCCTAGGTATCTTATGTTTTTTGTTGCTATTGTAAATGGAGTCGATTCCTTAATTTCTCTTTCTACAGTTACATTGTTAGTGTATAGAAAAGCAACTAATTTCTGTGCATCGATTTTGTATCCTGCCACACTGCTGAACTGCACAGAATGGGAGAAGATATTTGCAAATGACACTACAGATAAAGGGCTGATATTCAAGATCTATAAAGAACTTCTCAAACTCAACACCCAAAAAGCAAATAACCCAGTCAAAAAATGGGCAGAAGACATGAACAGACACTTCTCCAAACAGACACATGCAAATGGCTAACAGATGCATAAAAGAATGCTCAACATCACTAGCCATCAGGGAAATACAAATCAAAACCACAATGAGATACCACCTTACACCAGTTAGAATGGCAAAAATTAACAAAACAGGAAACAACAAATGTTGGCGAGGATGTGGAGAAAGGGGAACCCTCTTACACTGTTGGTGGGAATGCAAGCTGGTATATCTACTCTGGAAAACAGTATGGAGGTTCCTCAAGATGTTAAAAATAGAGCTACCCTATGACCCAGCAATTGCACTACTGGGCATTTACCCCAAAGATACAGATGTAGTGAAAAGAAGGGGCACATGCACCCAGTGTTCATAGCAGTAATGTCCACAACAGCCAAACAGTGGAAGGAGCTGAGACACCCTTCAACAGACGAATGGATAAAGAAGATGTGGTCCATATATACAACGGAATATTATTCAGCCATCAGAAAGGATGAATACCCACCATCTGCATCAACATGGATGGAACTGGAGGGGATTACGCTAAGTGAAGTAATTCAAGCAGAGAAAGACAATTATCATACGGTTTCACTCCTATGTGGAACATGAGCAATAGCTTGGAGGACCATAGGGGAAGGGAGGGAAATCTGAAGGGGGAGAAATCAGAGAGGGGGATGAACCATGAGAGACTATGGACCCTGGGAAACAAACTGAGGGTTTCAGAGGGGAGGAGCCGGGGGGGGTGTAAAAGGGTGATGGGCATTAAGGAGGGCACGTGTTGTGATGACTACCGGGTGTTACACACAACTAATGAATCACTGACACCACATCAAAAACTAATGATGTATTATACAGTGGCTAACTAAACATAATAATAATAATTAAAAAAGATTAGTGAGGTACCTGATAGAGTTCAAAGTAATGGTCATTAGGATTCTCACTGAGGTCAGGAAAACAATGCATAAATAAAGTGAAAATTCTAAGGAAGAGATAGAAAATATGAGAAATTAGCAGATATAGAGCTGAAGAATACAGTAACTGAACTAAAAGCTTCAATAGAGGGGTTTAACAGTAGCCTCGGTCAAGCAGAGGATCAGTGAACTCAGTAACAGGGCAGTGGAATTCAACAATTAAGAAGCAGTACAGGAAAAAGAATGAAAGGGAATGAAAATAGCTTAAAGGAATTATGCGAAACCTTCAAGTAGACTATATTTGCATTATAGGGGGTCCCAGAAGGAGAAGAGAACTGGAAAGGAGCAGAAAGCTTATTCAAAGAAATAATGTAATGGTGGTGGGTGAATCACTTATAAATCTACAACAAAGGTTAAAAGACAATAGTAATAACTATGACTATGATAATTTGTTACTGATAAACAAGGTAAAAAGATGTAATTGTGACATCAAAAACATAATGTCAGGGTCAAAATAAGAATGCAGAGCTGAGGTATGCATTCAAAATTAATTGGTTATCAGCTTGAAACAGACTGTTATAAATGTAACATGTTTCACATAACCCTCATGGTAACCACAAGCAAAAACCTTTAGAAAACCAAAAGATAAATCAAAGCATACCACTACACCAAATCACCAAATCACAAGGAATGGACAAAGAGAAGAAAGGAACAAAGGAATTACCAAAAGCCAGAAAAACAATGAACAAATGGCAACAGAAGGGACATAACTATAAATAGTTATTTTAATATAAATGGACTAAATTCTCTAATCAAAAGAAAGTGGCCAAATAGATTTTTTTTTTTTAAGGTTACAACTACATGCCACCTACAAAAGACTCACTTCGGCTTTAAGGACACATAGACTGAGAGTGAAGAGATGCAAAAGATATTCCATGCAAATGTAATTAAAAAGAAAACAAGGATAGCTATACTTACAACAAACAAAACAAACTTTAAGACAAAGACTATAACAAGAAACAAAGAAGGCAATTATATAATGATAAGGGATCAATCCAACAAGAGGATGTAACCTTTGTAAATATTTATGCCCAACACAGGAAGACCTAATATTATAAAGAAATTAATAGATCTGAAGGTAGAAATAGACAGGGATACAGTAATAGGCTGGGACTGCAATATACCACCTGCAACAATGGATAGATCATCCAGGAAGAAAATCAGTAAGGAAACATAAGACAAACTACATGTTATACCAAATGGACTTAACAGACATTTAGAAACATTCCATCTAAAAGCAGGAAAATACACATTCTTTTTGGGTGCACTTGGAAACATTCTCCAGGATACATCATATGTTAGGCCACAAAACAAATCTTAATAAATTTAAGAAGACTGAAATCATATCAAGCATCTTCTCTGACTACAATGGTATAAAACTAGAAATAAACTGAAATTACTCCAGACAATGCACAAATATGTGGATATTAAACAACATGCTACCAACCAACCAATGGGTCAAAGAAGAAATAAAATGAGAAATCAAAAAATATTTTGAGACAAATGAAAATGGAAATACAACATACTAAAACTTACGAGACATGGCAAAAGCTGTTTTAAGAGGGGAATTCATGGTGATAAATGCCTACATTAATAAACAAAGATTTCAAATAAGCAATCTCACTTTACACTTTAAGGTAATAAAAAGACCAGAGTGGAAGTAAATGAAATAGAAACTAAAAAGACAATAGAAAAGACCAAGGAAACCAAGAGCTATTCTTTCCAAAGACAAACAAAATAGACAAACCTGTAGCTAGACTCAGGAAACTAAGAGAGAGGATGCAAATAAATAAACAAATTTAGAAATGAAAGAGGAGAGGGGTACCTAGGTGGCTCAGTCAGTTAAGTGTCAACTGTTGATTTTGGCTCAGGTCATGATCTCAGGGTCCTGGGATGGAGCCCCACATCGGGATCTGTGCTTAGTGGGGAGTCTGCTTGAGGAGTCTCTCTCTTCCTCGCCCTCTGCCCCTCCCCCCTGCTTGCACACTCTCTCTCTAAAATAAATCAATAAATCTAAAAAAAAAAAGAAACGAAAGAGGAGACATTACAACTGATAACACAAAATAATGCAAAGGTTCACAAGAGACTACTATGAACAATTATACACCAACAAACTGGATAATCTAGAAAATCTGAACAGACTGATTACTAGCAAGAAGACTGAATCAGTAATCAAAACCTCCCAATAAGCAAAAGCCCAGGACCAGATGGCTTCACTGGTGAATTCTACTAATCATTTAAAGAAGAATACCAAACCTTCTCAAACTCTTCCAAAAAATAACACGAGGAGGGAACACTTTGAAACTAATTTTATGAAGCCAGCATTCCTGATACCAAGACTGGACAAGGACACTGTAAGAAAATTACAGGCCAATATCCCTGATGAACACAGATGCAAAATTCTCAACAAAATTGGCAAACCTAGCTCAGTAATACATTAAAAGGATCATACACCATGATCAAGTGGAACTTATTTTAGGTATGCAAAGATGGCTCAACACCCACAAATCAATCCATGTGATACACCACAGTAACAAAATGAATAAAAATCATACGATCATTTCAATAGATGCAGAAAAAGCATCTGACAAAATCCAATATCCATTCATGATAAAAACTCTCAACAAAGTGGGTAGAAAGGGAATATACCTCAACATAACAAAGGCTATATATGACAAACCCACAGCTAACATCATACTCAATGAGGGAAAGTTGAAAACTTTTCCTCTGAGATCAGGAACAAAGCAAGGATGTCCCCTCTTGCCACTTTTATTCAACACAGTACTGGAAGTCCTAGCCAGAGCGATTAGGTAAGAAAAACAAAAAGAAAGAAAAAAAAAGGAATCCAAATGGTAAAGGAAAAAGTAAAACTGTTTCTATTTACAGGTGACATAATGTTAGATATAGAAAACTCTAAAGACTCCACTAAAATTGCCAGAACTAATAAATTCAGTAAAGTTGCAGTATGTAAAAATCAATATTCAAAAATCAAGAGTTTCTCTACACCACAGTGAACTATAAGAAAGGGAAATTAATACAATCCCATTTATAATTCCATCAGAAAGAATAAAAACCTAGGAATAAACGTAACCAAGGAGGTAAAAGATCTATACAATAAAATTATAAGACATTGGTGAAAGTAATTGAAGAGGACATGAGTAAGTGGAAAGATACTCCATGCTCATGTATTGGGAAAATTAATATTTTTAAAAAGAATCCTAAAATTTGTATGGAACCACAAAAGATCCCAAGTAGTGCAAGCAATATTGTGAAAGAACAAAGCTGGAGACATCACAGTCCCTGATTTCAAATGATATTACAAAGCTACAGTAATCAAATCAGTATGGTACTGGCATAAAAACAGGCACCCTGACCAACGGAACAGAACAGAGAGCCCGAAAATAAAAGAACAAATATGGCCAATTAATTTATGACAAAAGAGACAAGACTATACAGTGGTAAAAGGATAGTCACTTCAATTAAAGTGTTGGGAAAACTGGACAGCCACAGGCAAAAAATTAAACTGGACCACTTTCTTACACCATACACAAAAATCAAATCAAAGTGGATTAAACACTTGAATGTAAGACCTGCAGCCATAAAACTCCTAGTATAAAATGTAGAGTTAAGCTTTTGACATTGGTCTTGGTGATGACTTCTGGATTTATACCAAAGGCACAAATAAACAAGGGGGCCTACATCAAACTAAAAAGCTTCTGTACAGCAAAAAAAAAAAAAAAAAAAAATCACCAGAATGAAAAGGTAACCTTCTAAATGGGAAAAAAATATTTGCAAATGAAAAACTCATATGGGGTTAATAACCAAAACTCTTCATATAAGAACTCATACAACTCAGTAGCAAAAAACCTCCATTCTGATAAAAAAATGGACAGAGGAACTGAATAGACATTTTTCCAAGGAAGAAATCTAAATGGCCTGCAGGTATATGAAAAGATGCTCTATACCACTAATCACCAGGGAAATGCAAATCAAAACCACAATGAGATACCATCTCACACCTGTTAGAATGGCTATCATATAAAAGACAGGAGACAACAAGTGTTGGTGAGGATACAGAGAAAAGGGAACCTTTGTCCACTGTGAGTGGGAAAGTAAACTGGTGCAGCTACTATGGAAAACAATACGGAAGTTACTCAAAAAATTAAAAATAGAACTACCATATGACCCAGCAGTAGCTGGAGATATAAATATATATATATATATATCTAAAGGAAGTGAAATAACTATTTCAAGGAGGTACCTGCACCCCTATTCATTGCAGCATTATTTACAATAGCCAGGACATGTAAATAATGTAGGCATCCATCAATGGATGAATGGATTAAAAAAAAGGGGGCATAATATATATATGTAATATACATAATACAAACATCATATATATATACATCTCATATATATCATATGTATAATATATATATTACATATATATATTATTCAGCCATAAAAAAGAAACAAATCCTGACATTCACAATAACACAGATGGCCACTGAGGGCCTTGTACTAAGTAACATAAGTCACATGTAGAAAGACAAACACTGTACGATCTCACTTACATGTGGAATCTAAAAAAGCCAAACTCATAGAAACAGAAAATAGACTGGTGGTTGCCAGAGGCGGGGTGTGGGGGTTAGTGGTAACTGGGGGAATTGTGTGAAGGCAGTCAAAGGTACAAACTTCCAGGTACAAGGTAAGTTCTGGACATGTAATGTACAGCATGGTGACTATAGTTAACAGTACTGCATGTATATCTGAAAGTTGCTAAGGGAATGAATTCTAAAAGTTTTCATCACAAGGAAAAAATTCTAACTATGTGAAGTGACAGATGTTAACTAAACTTACTGTGACAATCAATTCGCAATATATACATATATGAAATCATTTTGGTGCATATCCTAAACTAATGCAATATCACACATCAATCATATCTTAGCAGGACTGGTGGGGAAAGTGGAAAATACCTAAATAGGACCCAAAATTCAGAATTCATAAAAGAAAAGGCTGCTAAAGTTGATGACAATAATAATTAAATTTCTTTATGGCAAAGATAGAAATTATAAGCAGGGCCAAAATATAACATATTAGAGAAAAATCTGCAATCCGCATCACAGGCAGAGGTGAATCTCAAAATATAAGTAAAAGATCAAAATACAAAATAGAATCAGGATAAAGAATAAACAATTCAAAGAAAGGGAGTGAAATGGACCCAAATCATAAAAAAAATGTTCATCAAACTAAACTGAGATATAAAAACAAGTTTTTATCCCATTGTCAAAACTCCTACCTTTGGTAGCACACTCTATTTGCAAAGCTACTCCTCAGTGCTAACTTAATACCATGGATTCTTACTTGAATCACCTGAATAGCTTCCTAAATTGTCACTGCTTCAACCAGTGCCCCACTAGAATCAATTCTTAAACAGGAGCGACTGATTCTTCTAAAATGTAAAACAGATCATGTACTTTCATAGTTCCTAACCCACCTTATCACTAAATGAAAAGCTATTGTGTGTTCAGGGATTGAAAGGCTCAGTATGCTCCAATGTCAGTTCTGTTAGTTCTCCCCAAGTTGATCTGTAGATCTCATATGATCACAGGCAAAA
Source organism: Phoca vitulina (assembly GCF_004348235.1). Classification (NCBI taxonomy): domain Eukaryota; kingdom Metazoa; phylum Chordata; class Mammalia; order Carnivora; family Phocidae; genus Phoca; species Phoca vitulina. The sequence goes on along the minus strand of NW_022589740.1, from coordinate 3,697,316 downwards.
ATCCCAGTAAACTTTTAGGAGATAGAATGATTCTTAAAGGAAAAGGATAGGACCTAGAATATCCAAAATAATTCTGAAGAGAACAAAGTTGAAGAACTCACATTACATTACAAGATACGTAATTAATCAATTACATGTTAATTAAAACATGTAATTAAAACAATAACCAAGACAGTGTGATAAAGGCAAAATGATACACAAAACAACAGAACAGAGTCCAGAAATAGAGGGACACATAGTCAAATGACTTCCAACAGAGATGCCGAAGCAATTCAATGGAGATAAAGTACCTTCTTCTTAACAAATGGTCCTGGAAGTAATAAAGCTCTGTAAGACAGGGAGAAAAAAAAAAAAAACTTTCCTTGAACAGCTACAACTTGTATCATAAACAAAATTAAAAAAAATTTTTTTTTAAATTAAAAAAAACTCAAACTGATCATAAATGTAAAATCCATAACTATAAACTTTTAACAGATAACATAGGAATATATTTGTGACCCAGATTAGGCAAAGATTCCTTAGATGGGACCAAACAAAAAAAAGAAAGAAAAAACAAACAACCCATAAAGTCTGATATTTTGATAAATTTTAAATTGATCAATTAAAAATGTCTGTTCTTGGAAGACAGCATTAAGCAAATGAAAAGATAAGTCATGGATTAGAATACATCCATAAAACATTCCCAATAAAGGACCTGTATCAGAATATCTAAACAACTCTCAAAATCTGGGAATAAGAAAAACTCAATGAGAAAAAACCAACAAAAGATTTGAGAAAAGATCTGATATTTCACCACAGGGAAGGTAAGATAGCAAATACGCAAACGAAATGATGTTCAGCATCATCAGACATCAGATTAAACTAAAAACAAAATGAAATACCTGTACATACCTAGCGGAGTGGCTTAAATTGAAAAAAACCAAAACCAAAACCAAAACCAAAAAACCAAAAAACAAACCCAAAAAACAAAAACAAAAAAACCCAACACTGTTTCCTCATCCCAAACTGACAATACCAAATGCTGGCAAGGATTCAGAGCATCTAGAAATCTCAATGGCACGGCCACTCTGAAAAACAGTATGGCAGCATCTTACGATGTTAAACATGCACTTACTACAAAACCCAGTGTCCCACACGCTCTCTTAATCATTTTCTCAAGAGGAATGAAGATATGTGTCCATGCAAAAAAGAATGAAAAATGAACACACTGCGGCTTTATTCACAAAGCCAAAAGGTGGGAACACAGATGTCCACCAACGGGCAAATGGATTAACAAATTGTGATAGATCCAATCATCGGACAATGGGACACCCTACGGAAAGATGCAACAGCATGGATGGGTCTCAAGTGTATTATGTGGGTGAAAAGTGTGATGGCCTTCAATTCCACACATGATCTGCCCTCTTTTACCTATTCAGCCATGCTGCAGCCATGCTGGCCTACTGCTGTTCTTGCTGGTTGTAGACCTCTGGTCCACCCTGCCCCAGGGCACTTGCACTGGCAGCTCGCTTGGCTTCCAGTGTTCTTCTGTAGATACCCAAAAGTCTTCTTTCCTCACAACTGTCAAATGTTTTTTCAAGTATTTTCTCAGAGAAGCCTATCTGATCAACTTATTTAAAATTAAAACTGGTCCTCACAACATGTTCCTTGTTTTATTTCTTCTGTATCAATTATCAAAAAACAAAGTCTCTTAAGTTTACGACCTCCCATCACCTGAATGTAAGTGACATGAGGGCAGACATCTTTGTCAGCTGTTCACGCACTAACTACCACAGTGAGCACTACAGGTGCTCAATATACCAATTTTTAAAAATTAAATTAAATTAAATTTAAATTAAATTAACATATGGTATATTATTAGTTTCAGAGGCAGAGTTTGGTGATTCATCAGTTGCATATAACACCCAGTGCTCACTACATCACGTGCCGTCCTTAATGCCCATCCCCCAGTGACCCCATCTTCCCACCCATGTCCCCTCCAGCAACCCTCAGTTTGTTTCCTAGAGTTAAGAGTCTCTTATGGTTTGTCTCCCTCTCTGGTTTCATCTTATTTTATTTTTCCCTCCCTTCCCTATGATCCTTTGATTTGTGTCTTAAATTCCACATATGAGTAAAACCATATAATTGTCTTTTCCTGATTGACTTATTTCGCTTTGCCTAATATACTCTAGTTCCATCCACGTCGTTGCAAATGGCAAGATTTCAATTTTCTGATGGCTGAGTAATATTCCATTGTGTGTGTATATATATATATATATATATATATATATATATATATATATCTATACCACATCTTCTTTACCCATTCATCTGTCGATGGACAACTGGGCTCTTTCTGTACTTTGCCTATTGTGGACATTGCTACTATCAACATACCAATTTTGAATAAACACTTCACATGCAGCAAAACAAATACAACAACCACTATGGAGGACAATTCTACAGTATTTAACAAAATGAAGCAGCATTTAACCTCTGACCATCTTAGCCTATAGTTTCACCCATACAAACATATAAAATTATCAACAACCCAAATGTCTCTTTCAAGAGAAGGCTGGCTAAATAATCAGTATTTTACATAATGGAATACTATGCAGCTATATAAAAAATGAAGATTTTTTTTAAGTATCAATATGGAAAAATGTCCAAATTGTATTTATGAAAAAACAAACTATAAAGCAAGAATATACGGTATGCATAACTGTTGGTTCCAACGAAAACAGCAGAGGACATCATATAGATAGGAACAGGGATGCGAGCAGGAGTAGGGCTTCTCAGCATGTATCCTGGGCCATAGGAATACACTATTTATCCAAAATTAAAAAAAAATTGACAGCTGGATATACGGAAGCAAAAGGACCAAAACACTGGGTATATGTTCCCTGAACTCACAGGATTTAGTGCACACTGTCAACATAAAATCTGAGCCCACCCTCAGACCTTGAAATTCTAGTTCCACATTTGGGCCAACTAGAACATAACTTTTGCACGTTGATGACTAAAACAACATCTTAGCAAACTGTCATAGGAAGGACTCTGCTTATACTGATAAAGGGTGCCTACTCGCATCCTAACATTAAAAATCAGGATTAATGGTAAACAGTGTAAAACTGTAAAAAAGTAAAGCTTAATTTGATCTAAATCTATTTCTACTTTTCTGAATGTATGGACTCTTCATAAACTTCTTAAATCCATCCTAATACAAAGTGAGGAATGAGTAAAATGCTCACCTGAGATGTGTTCATTTTCTGCACCTCTTGGGAGATTTTCAGGCTCAGCTGGGTGGAAAGAAAGGGGAGGGAGTCAAGAGAGCTGGCGTGCCTCACAGCTCCTCCATTCAGTTCCACAAAGTCTCAGCATCCCAGATGGGGCGCAGGCTCCCTACAGGAATAGGGCGTTTGGGCCCTTGAAAAGACATGGACTGACCATGCGGAGCCAACAAAAACTGTCCACACGAGTCCCTGAAGTGGTTACGGGGACATAAACCTGCAGGTTACTACACTTTTTTTTTTTTTAAATCAACTTAAAAAAATAACAGAAAAAACAACAACAAATGATTCGAGTATAGGAACGGACAAAGCACTGCTCTTTCATTAAAATTAACATAGAAAAAAGACTCAGGCTCCATCTTTACCCACTGTGCTAGGAGTATCATTTTACTCCTTGCGTTAGAGAACCCAGAGAGCGAAGTAAACGGGACAGGACGGTGGACACCCTGCTGGCCCTCTCAGACTCTAGTATCTCACTAATCTGAGACTTAGATTTCCCCCAGGGACAAAGCGTGTGCTGCTACTTGGACCTGGCACCCAGCTACGGGCTTCACAGGTGACCTCTTACCTAACTCAGAGAAGCGCCAAGAAGCTGACCTTATTATTACCATCCTCACTTCCAGAAGTGTGGCTCTTCCCCCGGTTACAGGTGGCGGACTTGAAATCTACCTGGTCTTTGCGGCTCCCCCACTCGGGCTCCACCGCACACCCACTTCCCTCGGCTTTCCCCTCCCGCTGCGGGGAAGGGTTTTCCCAGGTTGAGCTGCCGGCAGGGTCGGGCTCACGGTCCCCGCACAGCCCGCCCCGCACCGAGCACCTGCTTCTGACCGGGCTCAGCCCCACCCGCCCACGCTGACCGCAGGGCCTGGCGCGCGTCCCGGGCTCGGGAAGCCCCCCCCGCCCCAGCTGCTCCCAGGTGTTACTCAGCGCCCCCGCACAAGCCCAGCCCCCCACGCTGGCTCCCCACACGCGCTGAGCCCAGCCACTCAGCGCTCTCGCCCCACGTGTGCACCTCCTCCTAGGACGGGGATCAGAGAGGACGAGGCGGGCGGCGACAGCACATGCGCAGAAGAAAGCCAGAGGACCCGTTCCCAGAGTGCTGCGCGGTGGTCCCTCTGGAATCGACTACATTTCCCATTGTCCTCTGCGCTCGCTTCTTGACTTCGCGGTATTTTACGCTTTTTGAGACGTTTGGTAAAATACTGTTGGTGACCATCTTTCTGCCCACGTTATTTTAGAGCCCCCAGATGTTCTAGTTTTAATGTGGCCTTTACAATCCAGTGCTATGCTTGCCTCTCGATCGGATCCCGACTGAAAAGACAGCAGCTACCACAGACTATGGGGATAATTTGGGAAATTTAAACATGGGCTGGGAATTAGGAATATTAAGGAACACACGATTACTCTTGTTTGGTGTGAAACTAATATGGGAATCACATAGGAAATATAGTAATTTATTTAATGGCACGAATAATTAAGTATTTAGGATTGAAATTATACATTTGTAAATTGGCTTTACCTTTTAAAAGAAAAAACATATATGGCAAGGAAAACTTAAAATCGAAGAATGGATGCTTATTTTGCTGTATTCTAATTTTCTGTGTGGAAAGTAGTGCAAAGTAGAAAACAAAATTTTAAATGGGATCTTATTCACCTGTGTGCCTATTGAACTCTAAGTGGCTAAGAGAAGTCAAGGGACATAAAAATATCTCCTAGGATTAAGGTTGTGACATTTATATGTTACTAGAAAATGGAACTCCAGTGAAAGTAAAAAATCTTTTAACCAAAGGAAAGAAAAAAGTAGGGGAAGTGCAGGTACACTTTTCAAAAGTAATTAATGCATAAAAAATGACACAAAGCAAAATGAAATAATCAAGCAAATGTTCAGGGAAATGCAAATCATGCATCTTTTAGAAAGGACTTTGCAGGATATATGTACAGGCACAGAACAAGGGAACTTAAGAACTTTATTGTGGGAGAAATGGTGTTGCAAAGCAATGGAGAAGAGTGGAATATTCAATTAACCTCCTTAGGACTTGGCATTAGGCATCTGGAATAAAAAGAAAGCTACATCTGTAGCTCAGACATCACCAAAAACTTTTATAGGGATTCAAAATATGAACATTTAAAGAAAATTTCAAAGTTCTTCATGGAATTGTTTTACACACACACACACACACACACACACACACACACATATGTAACCTCAGCGCTTTTCTCAGAAAATGCTCATCCTCCACCCACACCTTGATGCTCGGCAGCCAGAGGCCCCACCAAACCCTTGTTTTTGCCCATAAAGTAATATTAAGTTTTACATAGTCAGATTTATCAGCCTTATTTTTTGGCCTTTGGGACTTGTGTCAGGTTTTGAAAAGTTGTCCCAACTTAATTTTCTTTTCAAGTAATTCATATATTTTTGTATCTAAATCTTTGAGATGAAAGTTGAAAGAAAGATGCAGATTTATCCCCTGAATTGATTATGATCCAAAGTGTGACATAATTTAATAACTCAACATTTCCATATAAATGTGAAATGTATTACTTTTTACATTTGTATTTTTGTTTTTTTTTTTACTTGTAACTCATTATTTACTCAGATGTTTCTATGGATTTTATGTTCTATTCCCTGGTCTGTCTATCATTGTACCATATATCACACTGTGTGAATTACTGTAGCTTTATTATGACTTTTAATATTAAGTAAAGCTAATCCCCTCTCATGACTAGTACTTTTCAGAATTTTCCTAACTGTTCTCACATGCTATTCATCTAAACTTTAACAAAATTTTTTAGGGTCAAACCTCTAAAAAAACTTATGTTGAGATTTTAATTAGCAACAGACTACATTTATGACTTAATTGGTTAGATATGATATTTCCATAATTGCAATGACACCTTCCAATCTAAGATTAATATAATTTTTTATCTTCCCTAAATCTCTTAACATGAGTTAATAACTTTTCTTATAGATGTTAATTTGGGTGTTTATATATTTTCTGTTTGATTTTTGATATGATTACAAATGGAAATTTTCAAATATTTTCTAACAAGAATACTTATTTACATATAGGAAAGCTATTTATTTTTATTCTTTAACATTATTTCTTGCAGAACTCTATTATTGTTTCACTAGATTTTCTACTAGTTATCTTGGATTTCATGCTCATAATGAAAAATTTGGCTGCTTTCCCCCCAATATTTATGATTATTTGTCATTCTTTAATGAGTTAAAAATAGTTAAGCACAGAAAGGCTGGTGGGACTATGTAAATTAGTCATAATAGAGCTAACATACAGATCACTAATGGAAAGTGGTCAATACATACATTCATTCAACATATTTATTGGCAATCTGCTATATGACACACATCATCCTACATGCCAGAGTAACGGGCGGGGGGGGGGGGATAAAATAAAGATCTACTTCAGTGGAATTTATGATTGTAGTTGGTGAAGGGAATCTATTAATCAGGATCTGAGCGACAATTAAATATTATCCTTATATAGGATAATTGAGAAAATTTAACAAAGTCACTCTTGACAAAGCATAGAAAGGGTTAAGGGAAACCAAGAGGGGATGGTGAAGCACTAACTGGTGACAAGAGGAAGACATTACCACCCCCTGAAAGAAAGGAGAGAATATTAACAGAATCTAGCGGTAAAAGCCTCCCCATCCAGAGCAATGATCTTACATTGCAGAGCTCTGCATGGCTAGCCGGTGGCTTAGCACAGGGAGAGGCAGGAGCAAATCTGATCCTCATCCATCTCCTAATCTCCTATTCCTTGATGCATATTTCTCTCTCTCCATTCTGTGTCTCTTCCTAGATGTCTATCTACACACCTTTACTCTAGACCTCCTTATCAACAAATTTCCAGTCTTTTCTTTCCTAGTTCTCTATTGCCATTGAATAAAGAGCCATTGACCATAAATCAGCATTAATCTAAAGTTAAGACATTCCTTCTTCAGCAAATATAGACAGCCAGAATACCTCCCCAAACTCTGTGCACTGGGAGGATTTGCCTTCACCATGCCCTTTCAGGGTGACCCCTAAGTGTGGCTGTAAGGAAGCAGGATTTCACTTATAGCTGATGTCACCATACCTTGCAGACACATCTAGAAGCCAGTTTTTCCCTCCTTTGTGAACTTAGTATAGTGAACTCTCCGTAGGGCCATAAGGAGAGTTGACAGACAAGGAGTTGAGGAGTAGGAGTAGTTACCACTCAAATGTACACCGTTCGCTTGTGCAGTTTACTTATATCTTCTGCTCCTGTTTTGGTCAGTTTTGTATTTACCATTCATTTTAACAGAATACTAGCATCACACACAGATTATAGCAGTTAATGATGGACAATTTTGGTCACATAGTCTCTCACCATCTCATAATCAGTAATTTACCAAATTATCAAAGTATATCAAAGTATCAAAGTAGAAGCTGCTTGTTTCAATGGAGAATACTTAGCAGCAGAAAGCATGCCTTACTTGAAAACTCTAGAAGTCTGGACTGTGTTCCTTCTGTGGGCATTACTAGAGGTTCCACACTTGATCTCAGACTACACAGACCTTTACAATGCCATTGGGTCTAGTGGGTCATAAGGTTCACAGGATAACACAGTTTGCATCATGTTCTAGACTACCTGCAGAACTTTCTGTTGCTCCAAGCCCCACTAAAAAATGACAGCATTATGGGTTATCCAACAAATAGGTCAGAGTAGTTTGTCCGAAAGTGTTTTAACTTGCCTCCAGAATTTAACAATGTCCATCAAGCCTTTGCATCATCTATGTGGTGGATAGCAAAAATGCAACAAATTGTTTCTCACTTTTGAGGAGCTATTCAAATGTATTCTAGACTACTGAACCTCTAGAGACTTCATTTTTATAACAGTTCTTTTACTTTTAAATCCTACTTTCCACTGGCTGTTATGAATGCTTTTTGCTTAGAAATCTAATGGGCTCCTATTTCCTGTTCACCAGTTTTCTAATTAACATAATGTCATCTATTATAGACCAGTGTAACATTCTCTGGAATATCAAGAGGATCAAGGTCCCTCCAGACTGTATTACCATAAAGCAGGAGAGTGGGTATAGACCTGCTTAAAACAGTGATCAAGCTCAGTTGTCCTTTATAAAAGCAAAACAGCTTCTGGTTTTCTATATCAATAAAGACAGAGGAATAAACACTTGCTAAGGAGTAGCTTGCAGGTACAATGCCAAATTGTCTAAAGATACCATATCTGGAATCATAACCATGAATAGCATTGCTATCAGATTAAATAATATGATTACTACATAACATGATTACTAAATAACATGATTACGACAGAAGCCACTCTCAAATGTGCCACATGACACTTGTCTTTATTATCTGGCAAGATTCTGAAGGATCAAAACTCCTGGTGCATTCTCTTTCTGGAGAAGATCAATTCCTCTGTGAATTGCTAAGATTTCACTCTCGTAATGGATGTGGAGCAATAAGGGGAGGTGAGTAGGTAGGTGAGAAGTGATTCCCTTTCTAAGGTGAGTTATGCTGAGAGGAGACTTTGGAATGTGAAAAGCAGGGAGGAGGAAGGTACTGTCTCAGACCATCTAATCCATCTAATTTCTCAGTTCCCCACAAGCAATAATTGTTAGTAAAACTGGAAAGGCCTTGAAATTGTTGAAGGCGTGCTAGTTACAAGTAATCCTAACCAGAAAGCCTTGGCAGTCTAATTTCCCAGGCAAAGGGCTCAAAGCACAAATGTGAAAGCATATACACAACATAAATGCAGACATATGTTTACCTAAGAAATGTTCAAGAATTTTCTTAGCAGCATTTTTCATAATAGCCCCAAATTGGAAATAACACAGAGGTCAATTCACAGTAAAGCTCTCAATTTTCAAAGAAGCAATAGTTACCCAAAATGTCTATGGACTTGAGAATGTGCACTCAAAATATGTTAAAAAATAGTAAAGTAATAAAAAATTCCCAAACATATTTATGGAGATATTAATAAAACTTTTTATTTTGAACTTTTTTGAGGAACCTCCATACTGATTTCTAGTGGCTGCACCAGAAAACTGTCTTATGAATAAATAAAGCAAATAATATGTAAAATATTAAAGAAAAATATATGATAATCAAAATAAAATGCAGATACCTGCAATGAATAATTACATTTTTACTTAATGTCTGTAAAATAATATAAAAATAAAGTCTCAAAATTCAAGTAATCTGTACTATAAGAATATGTTACATGAATGTAATGTGATAAAATTATAAATTAATTCTAAAAACTCAGTAAATGTACTGTGCTATATGTTGGGCAACTAGAAAGTTGACACTTATATTTAAACTGCCACTAAAATAGAATTTTCCTAGGGGAGAATTCATATCCATAATGTTTCATATTTAAAAACAAAATGTGTTAAGTAAGATAAACATTTGAAAATAAGGAGTTAAAAAGAACAGAGTCAACCAAAGAATATAAATGGTAGGCTGTGATGAAATTTGAATAAACAATTATAAAGGATAAAACAAATAAAAAAATCAAAGAGTGTTTGCCAATAAAATTTAATTGAGTAAGACAAGTGTTTTATAAGACTAGGAAAAATAGAAAAAGAACAAACAATATTAATAACATACAGTGATAAAATTTTATGATCACTACAGATTCAAAACTAATAAGAGAATAATGTAGAAAATGGTATGCCAAGAAATTAAAAAACATGTACAAATGGATAATTTTTTGATGAACATGTTTTAAAATCTAAAATATGATTTTGGATTCTATTCCCCACATTATGACAGAATTTATGTGTTCAGAAACATTCTCCAAATGCAGAACACATAAAAAATTTAGATAAAATAAAATTTACTCCTAAATTTATGTATAAACTAGCAGTAAATTAATTGAAATTCTGATATTATAAAGAATGAGTATAGGAATGTAAATAAGCTTTGAAGCCACTTTCACTATTTAGAGAATTTGCACATGTCTGGTGTACTAGAGTTTGAAGTTTATGGGGCATATGTTTGAGGAAGACAGAGATGAAGCCTGGTGGTGCTCCAAAACGGTGAGCCATTCAATATGAGATTCTTTATAAATTCAATACCTCTCTTTAAGAAAATAGCTTTAGCAGTTGAGAAATGAAAAAATATTTTATCCTACATAGTACAAACATAGATATTTCAGCCTAGTTTGTCTCAAACAGCATTCCAAACCACAAACCCACTATTATATGCACATATGAGTATAATTCACACAACATACATGGTGCCAAACAACAAACCTCAAATCTGTTCACCAGGAGCTTGGTAAAAATGAATGGAATTCCTTTGCACAATAATTTAATTTAAAAGCAATACTGAAAGAATTTTCTTTTTTTTTTAAAGATTTTATTTATTTATTTGATAGAGACACAGCGAGAGAGGGAACACAATCAGGGGGAGTGGGAGAGAGAGAAGCAGGCTTCCCACTGAGCGGGGAGCCCAATGTGGGGCTCGATCCCAGGACCCTGGGACCATGACCTGAGCCGAAGGCAGACGCTTAACGACTGAGCCACCCAGGCGCCCCCTGAAAGAATTTTCATAGATAAAATTCTAAGGAATCTGTTTTAACAGTCAAATTCTACAAAACATACCATGAAACAAACCTTTGTGATGAAAATTACAAGATGAAAATAATAGCAGAATTAGAACAGATATTACACTATTGGAACTGTAGATAATGGGAATATCATGTAGTAAAAATGTGTTTAATATGCCTAAATAAACATGTTAAAGTCAGACTTACAGTCTGAATAATCTTTTTTTTTTTTTAAGATTTTATTCATTTATTTGACAGAGAGAGAGAGGGAGAGAGAAAGAACAAGCAGGGGGAGCTGCAGACAGAGGGAGAGGGAGAAGTACACTCCCTGCTGAGCAGGGAGCCCAATGCGGAACTTGATCCCAGGACCCTGGGATCATGACCTGAACTGAAGGCAGATGCTTAACTGACTGAGTCACCCAGGGCCTCTGAATAATCTTCTTAGTAAAATAAAAATAGCTCTACTGCTGAAAAAACTAGCATTAAGGGGCGCCTGGGTGGCCCAGTTGGTTGAGTTCTGACTCCTGGTTTTGGCTTGGGTCATGACTTCAGGGTCATAGGATTGAGCCCCAAGTTGGGCTCTTCGCTCAGCGGAGAGTCTGCTGGAGAGTCTCTCTCCCTCTCCCTCTGTCCCTCTCACTGTTCATGCTCTCTCTCTCTCAAATAAATAAGTAAATAAGTAAGTAAGTAAGTAAATAAATAAATCTTTTTTAAAAATTGTGACATTTAAACATTATATTGCTCAGTTGGTGGAAGTGCAGAGAGAGACCAAAGATGAGTGAAGGTGAGGTCTCTGAGATATATGCAAGTAGTATACATGGATTTCTTCCTAAAGGCTCTGTTGAATCAATGCAAATGTGGTAGCTATTGAAGATTTCTTTATATGAGAAATACAAAAATATAAAATCTAGGGCACAGTAAATGCGGGGAGTCTAAAATGATACCCCCACATAAAAAAGGAAACTTTAATGTGAACAATAATTAAATTTACTGCACAGAAGGAGACAGAATGAAACATGTATATCTTCAATTTGGTGCTAAATAAGAAGAAAACCAATTTCCATTAAGAATTCATAACCAGGGGTACCTGAGTGTCTCAGTTGGTTAAGCATCTGACTCTTGGTTTCTGCTCAGGTCATGATCTCAGGGTCATGAGATTGAGGGCCACATTGGGCTCCACACTCTGTGTGAAGTCTGCTTAAGTTTCCCTCTCCCTCTGCCCCTCTGCCCCACACTTCTCTCTCCCCCTGCTCCTCTGCTATCTCCTTCCTCCTCTATCTCTGTCTCTGTCTCAAATAAATAGATAAATCATTAAAAAAAAGAGAGAATTCATAACCAGAAGAGCGATGTTACCAGGATGGTGATATGTGTCATTCCTGACTTCATTTCCTCTCAAAAGAAGAATGACTAACAACTATTCATGAACAAGATGCCACTGAGAGAATTCTAGAACACGGGAGTGAGGCTGAAGCACTCCCTGAACCACAGAGAACAAGAGAGACTGTGTTAGAGGGGTGAGGGAAAGGGATACATACTGATTGTATTGTCCCTCCCCCAGGCTGGCACAGCACCAAGCACGGAGATTTCTTCTGAGCCTACACCTCCAGTGGGAAAAGAGAGCCCAAGGGTGATATCCAGACCCTCCAGTGTTGTGGTCACTTTGTGGGGGCCTCTCTTCTGGTCTGGCCTCACAGGAATTGCAGAGGAATCTTCAGGTCAACAACTGGGAATCTGACTGTGACAGAGAAGGGGGAGGGGCTTCCAGCAACTTGCACTCATATTGGCAGACTGAGTTCCTACCTGCAGAGCCTAAATAGTATTTCCAATCAGTGGCTTTGCTCCCCTGAAGAACCAGTCAATAGTGCAGTGTGACCTTGGGTGCAGGTCTACCTGATTCAGGTCCTTGAATGAGCAGTTTGCTAGCCTGGAACCTAGTCTGCCCATGTCCAGGTAGGGGATCTGAGTCATAGAGTCACCTGCAGTAGGGCATGGCTCCTGTCCCCATCTAAATAGGAGAGCAGTTGAAAATACCTGGAAGCTGTGTAACTCAGCAAAGCTTGAGCCAAGAGGTAGATGGACAGAGCTGATCACCCTCAGAGCAAAGTCAGTGGCACTTTTTAGCCAGAGAACTTGAGGGCACAGTTGAGCTTGAATTAAGACCACAAGCAAAGAGTCTTACCGGTCTTGAAGCTGCTTCTCTCACTGCACATGGGCAGAAAAACTAATCTGTAGACCAACCCATTGCTGACTAGAATATAGCCTTCAGCTTGCCTACCTAGGCAACCTAACCAGAGTATATATGAGAAGCTGTGTAGCCCATCCATCAGCCCTGCTTACAGTGCCACTTGAACAGAGAGCACAACTTGTGGCTTTCTCTTTCTGCAGAACAAAACTCATGGCTTCATCTGACCGGGAATTCGAGGCACACTCTTGCCTGAGTCAGGTCCCTAAACAACAAGTCACGTAGGCCCTGGTTTTATCCTGCTACCCTGCCAGGCCTGCGAAGTTAAGTCATAGCCCCACCTATTGCTAAGTATAGTACCCAGTCCTGATCTACAAATCCGGATAACTTTGGAGGCCGTCCTCTAGCCTCATGTGGGCAGGCAACCAAGCCAGCCGTTGAATCCAGCTGTTGTCAACCAATGGCACAATCACCCCCAAACTGAGCTTACCCCAAATAAACCTTAGTAGCAGGCCCCCCCTGTCCAAGAATATTACCGGCAGACATGTCCAGATATCCAAATTGAGCTGACTGGTGAAGAACTATCTCTGCAAAAGCAAACCTGTAAATTCTGGAAGAGGAGCCCACTTTCTCAAATGCACAGATACCAACATAAGGAATCAAGAATCACAAAAAAATCAGGCAAACATGACACTACCAAATGAAACTAATAAAGCTCTAATACCTGACCCTACAGAAATGGAGACCCATGATCTGTCAAAGAATTCAGAATAATCCTCTTAAATAAGTTTAGTGAACTACAAGAACACAGAGAGACAACTAAATGAAATGAAGAAAATAATGCATGAACAAACAAAAAATTCAAGAAAGAAATAGAAACCATTAAAAACCCCCAGAAATTCTAGAGCTGAAAAATACAATGATTAAGCTGAAGAATTCAACAGAGAGCTTCAAAAGCAGACTGAATCCAGGTCCTGGAAGAGAAGGCATTTGAAAGTATCCAGACAGAGGGAAGAAGAATGAAAAAGAGCGAAGAAAGCCTATGGGATTTATGAGACACAATGAAAAAACAAACAAACAAAAAACAAAACTAAACCAACAACATCTGCATTAAGGAAATTCCAGAAAGATAGGAGAAAGATAAAGGGATAGAAACTATATTTAAAGCAATTAAACTTCCCAAACCTGGGGAGAGAAACAGACATCAAAATCCATGAGACCCAAATAGGTTGAACCTGAATATGGCTACCCAGATACACATTAGAACTAAATTTTCAAAAGTCAAATACAAAGAAAGAATTTTGAAGGCAACAAGAGAAAAGAGAGAAGTTACATACAAGGAAATCCCCACGAAGCTATAGATGAATTTTTCAACAGAAACTTTTCAAGCCAGGAGAGAATGGGACGACATATTCAAAATGCAGAAACAAAAAACCTGTCAATCAAGAATTCTACACTCAGTGAAACAGTCCTTCAGAAATGAAGAAGGGTTAAAAACTTTCTCAAACAAACCAAAGCTGAGGGAATTAAACACTGCTAGACCTGCCTTACAAGAAATGTTAAGGGAGTTCTTTGAGTGGAAGTAAAATGATGCTAACTAACTTCATAAAAACATTAGAAGGTAGTGTAAAACTCCTTGGTAATGGTAAACATGCAGTCAAAGTTAGAATCTATAACATGATAATGATGTTGTGTAATTCACTTATAACTCCAGTTTAAAACTTAGAAAACAAACATAGCAAAACAAACAAACAAACAAACCCATAACAGCAATAAACTGTTATTAGTTACATAATAAAAGAGATATGTAAATTGTAACTCAATAACCTAAAATGTGAGGGGAAGGAGAAGTAGAAGTGTAAAGCTTAGGGATTTTATTGAAGTTAAGTTGTTATTAGTTTATTTTTCATTTTCATTTGTTTTGAAATTTTATTTTAGTTTTTAATGTTGAGCAGCAATTGTCCACTTTATTAATTTTTAATATATTTAACAAATGTTTTCAGAGTGTCATAAAACACTGTTCCAGGCACTGTTTGTATCCACTGAATTAGGAGTAGATGATCCATGTTCCAGTGACATTTCAGTCTGAGAAATGCTGAATAATAAATTATTTATTATTATGTGTAAGCTTAAATATCTCTTTTCATAAAAGAAGGGCAATATCACCTGGTTGGATGGACCAAATGAACTAATATATGTGAAAGGGTAATGTCTTGCCCTCCTAGACAGAAATAAGTTGGAACTAACAGGTTTTTGAATGAATACTACTTCTCTGGCTTCCCTACTCCAAGAGTATTTTGATGTAATCAATATATTTAAGATTCACTCCTTAACCTGCAACATTTTGAAGAGAACAAAAGACATGAAAGTAATGCATCCCAGAATGACAAGCTGTTATTAGTTTAAAATAGGGTGTTATAATTTTACGATATTGGGGTAACTACAAAAAGAAAAACCTGTAGAAATTACACAAAAAAACATGATAAAGATATCAAGTAGAGTGATACCTAAAGACATCAAAAAACCACAAAACACAACACAAAAAGACAGTAGGTTAAGAAACAGAGAACAATGGATCTACAAAAAAACAGAAAACAAATTAATAAAATGGCAATAGTAAGTCCTTACCTACTAATAATTACTTTAAATATAAACAGATTATCCTCCATTCAAATACATAGAACAGCTGAAGTTTAAAAAACAAGATGTAATATATGCTGCCTACAAGAGACTCACTTTAGCTTTAAAAACACACAGACTGAGAGTGAAGGGATGAAAAAAGGTATTTCTAGCAAATGGCAATAACCAAAAAAAAAAAAAGTATAGGTAGCTTATACTTAAGACAAAATAGACTTTAAAATAAAATAATAAAGAGGTACAGAAGGTTACTATATAATGATAAAAGGATCAACACATCAAGAAGATATAATAGTTGCAAATATTTATGTACCCCAAATTGGAGCATCTAAATATATAAAGCAAAATGTAACAGAACTAAAAAGGAAAAATAAACAGCAATACAATAACAGTTGGGGACTTTAATACTCCACTCTCAAAAGTGGATACATCATCCAGACAGAGAATCAATAAGGAAACAGCAGATTTGAACAACACTATAGAGTAAATGGACCCAACAGACATACAAAATATTCTGACAATAATAGAATACACATTCTTCTCAAGTACACATGAAACATTTCCTAGGATAAACCTTATGTTAGGCCATGAAACAAGTTTTAACAAATCCAAGAAAATTAAAATCTAGCTATTATCCTTTGTGATGGGGCATTACACTAGATGTCAATTACAAGAGCAAAACTGGAAAATTCACAAATACATGGAAATGAACACTCTATTGAATGACTAATGAATCAGAGAACCAAGAGTTAGTTCTCTGAAAAGACGAACAAAATTGATAAACCTTTAGCTAAGATAACCTAGGAAAAAAGAGAGGATTCAAATCAATAAAGTTATAAATGAGAAATTAACATTACAACAGATATCACAAAAATACAAAGGATCATAAGAGTCTACTATGAACAACTATACATCAACAAAATAGAAAATCTAGAAATAGAAAAATTCTTAGAAACATACAACCTACCAAGACTGAATCAGGAAGCAATAGAAAATCTGAATGGAACAATTGCTAGTAAGGAGATTGAATCAGTAATCAATAATCTCCCCAAAAAGAAAAACTCAGGACCAAATGGCCTCACTGGTGAATTTTACCAAACATTTAAAGAAGATTTAATGTTAATCCTTCTCATATTCTAAAAAAAAAAATATTAAGAGTAGGGAAAACTCTCAGATTCATTTTCTGATGCCAGCATTACTTTGATAACAAAGCCAGAAAAGGACATCACCAGAAAATAAACCATAGGCCAATATCCCTCATTAATATAAATGCAAAAATTTTCAATGAAATACTAGCAAACCAAATTCAGCAGCACATAAAAGGATCATTTACATGATCAAGTGGGATTTAAACCTGGAATGCAAGGATGATTCAATACACATAAATCAATCAATATGATACATCACATGAATAGAATGAAAGAAAAAAATCATAGGATATTTCCAATACACAAAAAATTTATTTGACAAAATTCAACAATCATTCATGATAAAAACTCTCAACAAAGTGGGTATAGAGGGCATATACCTTGACATAACAGAAGGCCATATTTGACAAGCCCATAGTTAAGAGCATACTTGATGCAGAAAAGTTTAAAGCTTTTCCTCTAAGATTAAGAACAAGCCAAAGGTGCCCATTCTCACTACTCGTATTGGACATAGTACTGAAAGTCCTAGCCAGAGCAATCAGAAAAGAAAAAGAAATAAAAGATGCCAATTATGGTAAGGAAGAAGTAAAATTTTTTCTATTTGCAGATGACATAATTTTATATACAGAAAATCCTGAAGACTACCAAAAAATTGTTAGATCTAATCAACTAATTAAGTAAAGTTGTAGGATACAAAACTAACATACAAAAATTAGTAGCATTTCTATACATTAACAACAAATTATCTGAAAAAGAAATAAAGAAAATGATCTCCTTTATAATAGCATCAAAATCAATGAAATACTCAGGAATAAATTTAATTAAGGAGGTAAAAGATCTCTATTCTGCAAACTGTATGATATTGATGAAAAAAAGAGAAGAAGATACAAATGAAGGGGAAGGTATCCTGCATTCATAGATTGGAAGAATTAATATTGTTAAAATGTCAATACTACCAAAAGCCATCTATGGATTCAGTGCAATCACTATCAAGATTCCAATAGCATATCTTACAGAAGTAAAAAAAAAGTCTTAAAATGTATATGGAATCATGAATAGACCCTGAATAAACAGAGCAATCCTGAGAAAGAACAGAGTGGGAGGCATTGCACTTCCTGATTTGAAGCTATATTATAAAGCTTTATTAATCAAAAGAGTATGACATTGGTATCAAAACAGACAACAAAATGAAAAGACAACCTATGGAATGGGAAAAAATGTGCAGATTATATATCTGATAAGGGATTAATATCCAAAATATATAAAGAACTCATACAACACATAGCAAAAAACCCCAAATAATCAAATTAAAAAATTGGCAAAGGACCTGAATAGACATTTTCCCCAAAGAATATCAATGAATCACCAACAGGTACATGAAAAGTTGCTTGGTATCACTAGTCATTAGGGAAATGCAAATCAAAACCGTAATGAGATTCATTTCACACCCATTGGAACGGCCATCATCCATTGACAAGAACAATGAGCCTGCTTATAATGAAGCTGTCAATGAAAATGTGGTGTTGGCATTATGACATCCCCACTGGACTTCTGATGTCTGGGAACATCTGCCAAAATCAGAAGAGCCAAAGTATAGTACTGGCCTCCTCCTTACCCTGTTAACAAGACTTGCTTTTTCCACACTATATTTAAGCCAAACTTTTTTACTAAGAGTTTGGTGGTGAACACTTTTCATCATGCAGTGAGATGTCCTGTGTTTGCCTATGTTGCTTCAGCTTGTTCCTACAGATGAACCCAGTCACTGGGAGCCATGTGAAAACGGGACAGACGTTTCGTATAGTCCAGCTTCTCAGACAGAGGAACTTGTTTTATCTCCGTCATCGGCTTGGGCAGCCTGTAGACAGCTGCAGCCAGCAACAGCCGAAGGTACCACTCTTGACCCCGTTCTCTTACGTTACACGTGAAGAAGCATAGATCCACAAGGGTCTAGCACCCTGTTGGTGGCAGAGCCTGAAAGGGAATCAAGCCCTCTGACCTGGGGACCAGAGCTCTAACGGCAATACCCAGGGTACACCCCTACCCCCAACCATTTCCCCCAAGCCTCATTACCCTGGCATTTCAGACACAATGCCTCTCTTTGTTGGGCTTACTGGGAAGCCCCTGTGTGATTGTAAAATAACAGAGTACGTGTGTAAGGGCTCTAAACAGTCCATAGTGCTCTGATGAATTTGGATTTCACCAGCCTGTTTATATCACCAGACCTCATGTCCCTTAGGAGCAGCTATGTTGGATACGTTGCCTTTGCAACCCCTTTGCGGTCTCTCTGTGTTACTTAGAGCAGAATGCTTAGACACAGAGCCTCAAGCTGAGGGTACTCAGGTCTGGGCTGAAAAACCATGCTGTAATTTCAGATGCTTTTGTTGTTAAAGCCCACAAGCCCTTCTCTGATTCCTGTAGGAACTCAGCAAACAACTTACCTCAGGCGTCAGAAATAGAATTACTTCTAACTGTTAGAAATTATGTTTTTGATTTCATTTGGCCCAGAACATTCAGTCATCTATGTGCTGCGCTTTCAGGAAGCAAATTGGCGTTGTGAAACAGATTGTCCAGAAGAGGGGGCCAAAAACTCAAAAGATGCAAAAAGATCGTTCAACAATGAAACAATGTTGAAGAGAACAGAAGCCCAGAGCCCTCCCACCTGCCCTTCTGTGCAGATACTTAGTGGTGTAAGAAAGTGTAATTGGAAGAGGCTGAAGGGTGTGCTGGCCTCCAAAGAGAGAGAGTGGAGCTGTCTTGGAAAGAGAGGTGCTGGCCTCTTAACAAGCGCAAATACAGGTGGATCTTCCATTAAAAGCAACACTAGATGGAATTTTATACAACTTAGGCCTAAGTGTTTTTTTTTTTGTAGGTGGGGTATGTTCACTGACAGATAATAGCTTTGGAGAAATTTTACATTAATTATGGTAAGAGTTTGGACTGACAGCATCTTCTAACATTTTGATTTTGCATTATTGTTGTTATTATTATTATTATTTTTTCCCTAGGATCTCAAGTGAGGAGTTTATATCTGTGCCCACATAAAGATGCATCAACATAAAGCACAATTTAAAAGATAAATTCTGATGACTAAATTGTCAGAAAAAAGAATCCATTTTTAGAGGAAATAATTTCATAATCTAATTTTTATTTTTGATATATTCCCTTTTTGTATTACCAAATTACAGAATGTTATTTTTCTTATAAAATAAATTTATTCATTTTCCACTGTTTGTGAATAGAAAATACACTTGTACAAAATTCAAACAGAAATAATAATAAATGGTAGATGATACATAATCAATGAATACATTTTCAATCCACCCAAGGAGATGAACTGAATGTGAGAGTTACCTAGCTTTCTAAACACATATGTATGCAGCATAACTGCATTAGACTACTTGCAGCCTACTTGTGGTACTTAAACCCACATGCCTGTTTTATAGATTAACATAATTCAGTTATTTTAGTAATGGCTACAAGGTATTCTGTGGTCTGGGTATATCCCATTTATTTAATCAATTCCCACTCTATGTAGATGAGATCAGCTCCGCTGGAGCAAATGGAGACTGGCAAGGAAGCAGGCATGGGTATGATGTACGAAGCTTTCTCTACATTACCTGGGAGTTGAATTTTGCTCGGGGTGTGTGCAGGGTTTTGAGAGGATGCGATGAATGAAGAAGGCAGTCAGCAGTGGGGAGATCTAGGGAGATCAAGCAGGGATTATCCTGGAGACAGCTGTGGAAAGGAAAGAAGGAGATGGGAGGATTTCAAAAAAATCACAGCAAATATCTTGCTCCCCAGCAAAGGTGGGTGTGTTCTGTCACCGACAAAGTGGAAATTCTACTTGGGAAGTGTGGCCATTATGAAATTGGGCTACTGTCTATGTTTGTGTAGCTTCAGTGATTCTGCAAAATGGGACACAGTTCTTGGGGTTCTCTTTACCTTGTAAAAGCAAACTTGAGGACCTTATTTTTATCGATTCCTCAGGTTTTTAAAAAAATTTTTATTTTAATCCACCCATTTCAGACCAGAGATAGCTAGCTAGAATGCATTGTAATTAAGAAAATATTCTCCAGGAGGGGGGAAAAGATGGTGGAGGAGTAAGGGACTAAGGGACCCTGAGAAAGGAATCCCTGAGGGGGTGGAGAGAGAGAGAGGACTAGAAGATATATTTGAGCAAATTGTAGCTGAGAACTTCACTAATCTGGGGAATGAAACAAACATTCGCATCCTAGAGGCAGAAAGGACCCCTCCCACAATCAAGAAAAACAGGCCAACACCCCAGCATGTAATAGTAAAACTAGCAAATCTTAGAACCAAGGAAACTATCTTAAGGGCAGTTAGGGGGAAGAGATTCCTTACATAAAGAGGGAAGAACATTAGAATAACATCAGACGTATCTACAGAGACCTGGCAAGCCAGAAAGGCCTGGCAAGACATATTCAGGGTACTAAACGAGAAGAACATGCAACCAAGAATCCTTTACCTGGCAAGGCTGTCATTCTACCCTAAAACAACAGAATACTCATTCTTCTTGAGCACACATGGAACTTTCTCCAGAATAGACCACATACTGGGTCACAAATCAGGTCTCAACCAATACCAAAAGATTGAGATTATTCCCTGCATATTCTCAGACCATAATGCTTTAAAACTGGAACTCAATCACAAGAAAAAAATTTGGAAGAAATTCAAACACTGGAAAGCTAAAGACCACTCTGCTCAAGAATGTTTGGGTCAACCAGGAAATCAAAGAAGAACTTAAACAATTCATGGAAACCAATGAAAATGAAAACACAAGGGTCCAAAACCTATGGGATGCTGCAAAGGCAGTCCTAAGGGGGTAATACATAACCATCCAAGACTCACTCAAAAAAATAGAAAAGTCCCGAATTCACCATCTAACTCTACACCTTAAAGAACTAGAGAAAAAGCAACAAACGATGCCTAAGCCATGCATTAGAAGAGAAATAATTAAGATTAGAGCAGAGAGCAATGAATTAGAAACCAGAAACGCAGTAGATCAGATCAATGAAACTAGAAGCTGGTTCTTTGAAAGAATTAATAAGATCGATAAACCACTGGCCAGACTTATCCAAAAGAAAAGAGAAAAGACCCAAATTAATAAAATTATGAATGAAAGGGGAGAGATCACGATGAACACCAAGGAAATAGAAACAATTGTTAGCAATTATTATCAACAACTATATGCCAATAAGCTGAGCAACCTGGATGAAATGGATGCCTTCCTGGACACCTATAAACTCCCAAGACTGAAACAGGAAGGAATTGACAACCTGAATAGGACAATAACCAGTACCGAAATTGAAGCAGTGATCAAAAACCTCCCAAAAATCAAGAGTCCAGGGCCTGAGGGATTCCCAGGGGAATTCTACCAAACATTCAAAGACGAAATAATACCTATTCTCCTGAAGCTGTTTCAAAAAATAGAAACAGAAGGAAAGTTTCCAGACTCATTCTATGAGGCCAGCATTACCTTAATCCTCAAACCAGGCAAAGACCCCATCAAAAAGGAGAATTTCAGACTGATATCCCTGATGAATATGGATTCCAAAATCCTCAACAAAATCCTGGCTAATAGCATCCAACAATACATTAAAAAGATCATCCACCACGACCAAGTGGGATTTATCCCCAGGATACAAGGGTGGTTCAACATTCATAAATCAACCAATGTGATAGAACACGTTAATAAGAGGAGAGAAAAAAACCATATGGTCCTCTCAATTGATGCAGAAAAAGTATTTGACAAAATACAGCATCCTTTCCTGAACAAAACTCTTCAGAGTATAGGGATAGAGGGAACATTCCTCAAGTTCATAAAATCCATCTATGAAAAACCCACAGTGAATATCATCCTCAATGGGGAAAAGCTGGGAGCCTTTCCCTTAAGATCAGGAACATGTCAAGGATGACCACTCTCGCCACTATTGTTCAACATAGTACTAGAAGTCCTAGCAACAGCAATCAGACAACAAAAAGAAATAAAAGGTATTCAAATTGGCAAAGAAGAAGTCAAACTCTTTTCTCAGATGACATGATTCTTTATGTGGAAAACCCAAAAGACTCCACCCCCAAATTACTAGAACTCATACAGCAATTCAGTAATGTGGCAGGATACAAAATTAAAGCACAGAAATCAGTTGCTTTCTTATACACTAACAACGCAACTGTAGAAAGAGAAATTAGAGAAATGATTCTATTTACGATAGCACCAAAAACCATAAGATACCTCAGAATGAACCTAACCAAAGAGGTAAAGGATCTATACTCTAGGAACTACAGAACACTTATGAAAGAAATTGAAGAAGACACAAAAAGAAGGAAAAATATCCCATGTTCATGGATTGGAAGAACAAACATTGTTAAAATGTCTATGCTACCCAGAGCAATCTCTACCTTCAGTGCCATCCTGATCAAAATTCCAATGACATTTTTCAAAGTGCTGGGACAAACAATCCTAAAATTTGTGTGGAATCAGAAAAGACCCTGAATCGCCAAGGAAATGTTGAAAAAGAAAAACAAAGTTGGGGGCATCACGTTGCCCAATTTCAAGCTATATTACAAAGCAGTGATCACCAAGACAGCATGGTACTGGCACAAAAACAGACATATAGACCAATGGAACAGAATAGAGAGCCCAGATATGGACCCTCAATCTATGGTCAAATAATCTTCGACAAAGCAGGAAAAAATATGGAATGGAAAAAAGACAGTCTCTTCAATAAATGGTGCTGGGAAAATTGGACAGCCATATGCAGAAGAATGAAACTCGACCATTCTCTAACACCATACGCAAAGATAAACTCAAAGTGGATGAAAGACCTCAGTGTGAGACAGGAATCCATCAAAATCCTAGAGGAGAACATGGGCAGTAACCTCTTTGACATCAGCCACAGCAACTTCTTTCAAGATACATCTCCAAAGGCTAGTGAAACAAAAGCAAAAATGAACTTTTGGGACTTCATCAAGATAAAAAGCTTCTGCACAGCAAAGGAAACAGTCAACAAAACAAAGAGGCAACCCACAGAATGGGAGAAGATATTTGCAAATGACACTACAGATAAAGGGCTGGTATCCAAGATCTACAAAGAACTTCTCAAAGTCAACACCCAAAAAACAAATAATCAAGTCAAAAAATGGGCAGAAGACATGAACAGACACTTCTCCAAAGAAGACATACAAATGGCTAAGAGACACTTGAAAAAATGTTCATCATCATTAGCCATCAGGGAAATCCAAATCAAAACCACACTGAGATACCACCTTACACCAGTTAGAATGGCAAAAATGGACAGGGAAAGAAACAACAAATGTTGGAGAGGTTGTGGAGAAAGGGGAACCCTCTTACACTGCTGGTGGGAATGCAAATTGGTACAGCCACTTTGGAAAACAGTGTGGAGGTTCCTCAAAAATTTAAAAATAGAGCTACCCTATGACCCAGCAATTGCACTACTGGGTATTTACCCCAAAGACACAGATGTAGTGAAAAGAAGGGCCATATATACCCCAATGTTCATAGCGGCAATGTCCACAATAGCCAAACTGTGGAAAGAGCCGAGATGCCCTTCAACAGATGAATGGATAAAGAAGATGTGGTCCATATATACAATGGAATATTACTCAGCCAGCAGAAAGGATGAATACCCAACTTTTACATCAACATGGGGAGATTATGTTAAGTGAAATAAGCCAAGCAGAGAAAGTCAATTATCATATGGTTTCACTTATTTGTGGAACATAAGGAATAGCATGGAGGACATTAGGAGAAGGAAGGGAAAACTGAAGGGGGGGAATCGGAGGGAGAGATGAACCATGAGAGACTATGGACTCTGAGAAACAAACTGAGGGTTTTAGAGGGGAGGGGGTTGGGGGCGTGGGTTAGCCCGGTGATGGGTATTAAGGAAGGCACGTACTGCATGGAGCACTGGGTATTATATGAAAACAATGAACTGTGGATCACTACATCAAAAACTAATGATGTATTGTATGGTGACTAGCATAACATAATAAATTAAAATTTAAAAAATAAATTAAAAAAAGAAAATATTCTCCACAATAAGACTTACCAATATTTACTTAAATTTGTTATATCCTAGACACTAACCAGTGTTCTCTAATCTTCAGGTAAAGTCTAAGTCAACCTCATTAACCTATGAACTTCATTTTACCCACGCACCCAGTTTGTACATACGTGGGCTGAACATGAAGTCATACCTGCCAGATCCCAAAGCCCCTGCTCTGTGACCATTGTGTACACGCTTAAAGTATTAGAGAAAGCTACAGTAACAGATATTTTAAAATACCTTCAGATATTTGGAAAGAATCAAATTATCCTTGAACATTTTTCTATTGATTTGTTTTTCAGTTGTTCTGATATTCCAGAGAGGGAATATGTCAGCACGCTCCCATTTCACAGCGGATGGCAGCCCTTGGTTGTTCTTATGAACACCAGAGAAAAATGCCTTGAATGACCTTTTTTTTTGTCTCCATGCTTGACTTTGGGTCCTCCCTGTGCGCTACTTTCTAGAGAGGTTGTCTTTTTGCATCTCTCTCAGCCGTAGACCTCTGTCCTTGGCAGCAGTCATGGTCTTCACAAATATTCTTGGTCCTTCCTCATGGATAGAGCATCTTTTATTTTCCCCACTTTGTTCCTTGGTTTCCAGTGGGTATCTACTAGCATCTGAGGCCTATGATTTCGAGGCCCTTCCCCTGGCTTATATGGAGTCCTGCATTACCTGCCTCAGGCAAGACTGAGTCCCGTTTCTCCCTCAGACATTTGTCTTTTCCAGTTTTTGAGTTGGTTGCTTGCTGTGAAAATACCATTTTCTGATGTGATCAGGAAAACTCATTGATTTACAGTTTGTTCAGGTTTTGTCTTATAAGAATGGAACAATAGCTTTCTAACTCTACATCTCTGAAGTGAATGCTCTTTCCTTTCTCTTGCTGGATTTTCACTATATGTGGTAGCTAGTCCTCATGTTTTGTGCTTCAGTTCAGATGATTCCATTTTTTATTGAAGATAGATATGTATTTCTGCTTCTTATTGCCTTTCTAAAAATTTTAGTGTAGTTGAGACACAACATGACATTAGTATCAAATGTACAACGTAGAGGTTCCATAAGTCTATTTACCACAAGTGTAGCTACCACCTGTCACCATACGATGGTATTACAATATCATTGACTGTATTCCCTGTGCTGTACCTTTCATTCTCATGACTTATTCATTCCATAACTGGAAACCTTCACCCATTTTCCTTATCCCCCCACCCCCTTGCCTCTGGCAACCATCAGTTTGTTCTCTGTATTTATAGGATTGATTCTGTTTTTGTTCATTTATGAAGTTTTTTTTTTAGATCCCACATGTAAGTGAAATCATATGCTATTTGTCTTTCTCTGTCTGACTTCTTTCATCTAGCATAATATCCTCTAGGTCTTACTCTCTTTTATATGGGATATATTTGTGGGAGAAGAGGCAGAATCATCTTACTCTAGCACTTTATTTATTTATTTATTTAAAATTTCATCCCTTTCATTCATCAGAGAAAAAAGTTACCACAATTGAAACTAAGCCTGTCTCAATAACATTAGCATATACAAATGTACACCTAATAATGCTGCAAACTTATTATGGCAAATTCAGAGTTAATCAGAAGATTCAGGAAAAAGAGAAAACTGAAACATTTTCTTTGTCATTATTTCCCCACTGATAGCTCAAGAACCTATGATTTCTCTTTAAAAACTCTAAGAGCACATCAGGTAGACCCAGGAAATATTTTAGGCCAAAGAAGCTTTTAATCTGGAATTTTATTACTTTAGATATTAGAAGATATTCAGATATATTATTTATTAGTCTGAAAATTTATTATTTACAGCAAGCCTCTATGCCTTTCAGAATTATTTTTAAAAACAACTATTACCTATATTAAAATTTCTACATTTAAAAATACAGACTTTTGAGGATTTTTTCTATTACTCTACCACTTTAAAACCAGAGATTTTAGCATTGCTTTGATGAAAATTTACTTAATCCATTGTATAGGAACATTAATATATTCCTATTATTAGGAAGGAGAGAGTCTGGCAACCAGACTTTTTTTTTCCTAAATAATTATTTATTTATTTTTAAAGATTTTATCTATTTATTTGACAGAGAGATAGAGAGCACAAGTAGGTAGAGAGGAAGGCAGAGAGAGAGAGGGAGAAGCAGGCTCTCTGCTGAGCAGGGACCCTGATGCAGGACTCGATCCCAGGACCCTGGGATCATGACTTGAGCCCAAGGCAGCTGCTTAACCAACTGAGCCACCCAGGTGCCCCCTGGCAACCAAACTTAACAATTGACTGCCAGAATAATTTACTACAAATCCTTTGTTTTATGTTATTAAATAAATTATAAAAAAATAAGCTTTACCTCTGGTAAAAGCATTTACTTTTTACATTTACTCAGAAAATTTGGAAGAAAGTTAGTCTGAGATAATATGGTGGCTCAAAAGGGAAGAAGAAAGCATGAACAATTTAATATCAAACATTAAAGTTTTGGGAAAAATGGGAAGTCGCTAGTAAGTTTTTTAAAAAAGATTTTATTATTACTCTGTGAAAGACAGAGAGAGTGAGCGAGAGAGAGAGAGAGAGAGAGAGAGAGAGAGAGAGGATGAGCAGGGAGCCTGATGTGGGGCTTGATCCCAGGACCCTGAGATCATAACCTGAGCTGAAGGCAGACATTTAATTGACTGAGCCACCCAGGGGCCCCTCACTAGTAAATTTTAAAAAATAATTTAAGATAGAATGTCTTCCAGTAATTGCCCAAGAACTCATCTGATTGTATTACGACCTGTTTGATATAGAAGCCTTCACATTTGGCATATTTACACTTATGTATTCATTACTATATCTTAGAGAACACTTTTGTTTTTTATGACTTAGACTTTTTTTTAACACACAGGTCTAATATAATTAAAATATTTCCAAATTAGTCAGATGCAATTTGGTGCTAAAATATTGGTAGAGATTAGAGAAAGCAAAATAAAATGGAATTGTGGTAAACATCTGGTATATACCTCTGTGCTGGAAGGTAAACATAAACTAAAAATCCTATATTTAAAAACGTAAGAATTTAAATCCACAGGATACATATTCATTGCCAGCTTTTAAGTACTAGCACATCTGTTGGATGATACATATAGTAAACATAGTTTATCAAGAGATTTCTGAAATTACACAGAAGGTAGCTTCATGACCCCAGAAGAGTAAATCTTCATGAAGGAGAATCTTTATGGACTTTTCTTAAGCACCAAAAAAGAAAATCAGGTCATAAAACTTTTCCCTCCTAATAGAAAGAGAGTTGATAATGCTCTGAATCCCATTCAATAATGTGAAATTCATTGTTTTTCTTGTTTATGATGCAAACATCTAGTGCTTTTGTGAAGTGTAAATATGATATTAAATTTTAAACATATAGGTTGCTTGCTGTGAGTGTATCTAAATGTCATTTAAGAAATAGGTCTCCTCTTTGTTGTGTTTATTATAGAAAAGTCTGAAAAATAAAGGCCAGCCAATGAATGAATGATTGAATAAAATCTCCTATACTTTTGCACTACGTAGCATTGACTATACATCATTATATTATAAATTATCTTCCTATTTTATTAACTACTTTGGACAAGGTCGTTCATATTGTTAAGAATGTCAATAAACATGTACTTTAATACACTTTGAGAGAAAATTCAATATCAATTAAACCTTCCAGTTGCATAGTACTTTCTCTTTTAGGAACATATCCTAAGGAAACAACCATAGAGAGATGCAAATATTAGGTATTATTTATAATAGTGAAATATGGTAAGTGGTCCCAAGTGTCCAACAATTGCAGGCTATTTATGGAGTGTTGGACAGGCAATCAAGGTGGATAGTTTGATCCCTCAGGGGCATAGCAGGGCACAGGGCAGGGAGAATGTGGAGCAGCTGGTTAAAGAAATACAGCAAAACATTTCAACATTTGATCAAAGAAAGCCAGCGCAGATTAAATGGAGAAAGGAAAGTGTAAGTGAAGACCATGGACTTCAAAGGAGACGATTTTGAGAGTTCGGGACAGAGCCAGACTTATGAGAGGGAAGAGGGTCCTCACTGGAGAGCGGTATATGGATGAGGTTAAAAAAAAGGCACACAATTGATACTGAAGAATGAGTTTGGCTCCTCATGGAAGATGATAGAAGCAGCATGCGAGGATCTAATAAGCTATTTTTCTCTATAAAGGGAGTTATGTGGGATCCAGTTAATGGGCACTGGTTCTGCTTGCTGAGGAAATTGGCTTGAGATGGCTTCTGCAGTCCCCAGGGTGATGGTCCAGGTTGCTGATGTTGTCACCATAATCAATCACCAGAGGTGGAGAGGCTCTGCACTGTGGTACCAGCTGGACAAGAGAGAGCATTTCGCCGAGTGCCAGCAGGGCTGATTCCACAGCCATGCGCCTCTGAGCTCCTTTGGTTGCTGTAAGCACTGGATGATGGAACTGGAAAAGTGTGGGTGAATCAACACCAATGGGAGAGTAAGAAAAAATAGTAAGGGGTCAACAGATAAATTCCTCGTTTTCCTCCTGCACCCCCGTACTGTCCCGAGAAGTGGTGGTATAATTGGCATCTCTAAAATTATCCTGTATGATTGAGCCATTGTCTGCACTCGCTGCTCTGTGTTGGTCTGATGTGACACTTCCCTCCCTACCTGTTCTCTCTCCTCCCTGCTTTCTCTTCTCCCTCTCTTCTGCTTCCTTGAGATTTCAACCCCTAATACTATGTAAGTATGTCAGCTGATCCTCAGGGAACCAGAGATATTACAGTTGATAAAGATAAGTCTCTAGAACATAGAAGAGCATAAAAATAAAAAGGAAAACACATAAATCACATGATGGTCTTATGAGGCACTTAAATATTTAACTGAACAGAAATAAAGGAGAACGAGACAATGGGGAATAGAGCTCCATGTACTAGATTGTCGAGAAGGAAAGTACTCAAAGTAACTAAAGGGAAAAGAGTTGAAGTAGAAACAATTCTAGGTTAGATGTCAAGACACATTTCTGTTACAAAGGGTGCTCTTAAAGAATCAGTGAGCCAGTCAACAAGCACTTACTGAACTCCTGCAGGCGTGGGAAGCATGTTGGGCAGGATGTACTCTTCTTTGGATATTTCTAAATTGGAAAAAAAAAAAAAAGAAAACCCTCAAAGAAACACCAGAGAAGATAATCCTTACAGAAAGAAAACAAGCACAGAGTTTCACAGACCTCCTTCTAGTTTCTCATTCTGTGACTGTGCATTTTGGCAAAAAACCCAAGAGCCTTTGCCAGCCTTCAGACAGAACAAAAGAGAAGATGCCTAAAGTCTCTTGTGAATAACAGATCTCATGATCAAGGCAGGAGACACACTGATTAGGGAAATGAGACTTGGAAATGAGAAAAGGAAGAATCACAGGTGGCAGATGTACCAAGAGAAAAATAGAATGGCCTACATTTAGGACAAATGATCAGAGAAAATGGAGAGAAATAAGACATCTGCAAAGACCAAAAATAAAACCAAGTTCATAATGAGCAAATCAAGAGGGAAATGTCATAAAACACAATGATAATCATTCACTGCCCGCAAAGTACCAGTTCTGAGAAGAAATTAAAGTATTCATGTGGCTATAGATCGTGGAGTTGTGCTTCTGATGGTTTGGTCTTAGTCACCACTAAAAAACGAAGATCACCCTTACAGCCCTCTATTACTCTCAAGGTAGAAAACTTTTTATTACCTGAGTACCCTCAGGTCCTTAAAGTTGGTGGAAAATGCTTTATGCTTAGTATTGGAATATCCAACAAAGGAAATTGGATCCCTTTCATAAAACAACAAGGATAGTCAAAGTATTTTCTGAGACTCTTTATTTATTTTTTTAAAGATTTTATTTATTTATTTAATTGACAGAGAGAGAGAAAGACAGCGAGAGAGGGAACACAAGCAGGGGGAGTGGGAGAGGGAGAAGCAGGTTTCCTGCCGAGCAGGGAGCTTGACGTGGGGCTCTATCCCAGGACTCTGGGATCATGACTTGAGCCAAAGGCAGTCGCTTAACCAACTGAGCCACCCAGGTGCCCCATCTAAGACTCTTTTAAATAAGAAATTCAACCATTGTGTATTTCTAAATAACTTGGTGTGTTTATAAATAGAAGTTAATCAAGCTGAGGAGAAAGATGAGGAACCTAGAGAATTGTCATAGAGACCAAGATTAGTTCTAGGCATGTGGAGAAAATAGGGAACATTAACTATCTCCTTGTACGGTGTCCCTTTCTCCTTGGTGAGTGTGATAGACTGAACATTTGTGTCTCCCCAGAATTCATATGTTGAAACCTAATCCCCAATGTGATGATATTTAGAGGTGGGCCCTTTCAGAAATGATTTGGTCATGAGGATGGAGCCCTCATGAGTGGGATTAGCGTCCTTATAAGAGACCTGAGATCTCCTTCACCCTTTTTGCCTTGGGAGGACAACCAGAAGATGGCCCTCTGAATCAGGAAGTGAGATCTTACCAGACACTGCATCTGCACCTTGATCTTAGACTTCCTGGCATCCAGAAGTATGAAAAATAAATTTCTGTTGTTTATAAGCCACCTAATCCATGGTATTTGTTTATAAACCACCTAATCCATGGTATTCTGTTATAGCAGCCCAAATGGACTAAGAGAGTGAAATCCTTTTTCCAGTCTTTTCTTGCCCCGTGTACTGAATGCCTCCCTTTCTTTACCATCTACCTTCTCAGCACCAGAGGGCTTTTAGGTGCTTATTTCATATGAGCTTTCTTGAAACCATCCTGTTTCAACCACCTGACACCTTCTTTCCCACTTTGTAAGGACTGGCCCTGACCAATGCGCTTTAATTAAGATTTTCCTAAATTTAAAAGAAAATTTTAGAAACAAACTTTGTTCCACTTTTATAGTTATATATTCCTGATTGATCCTGGTGAAATAAATTTCTTGAATTCTTATTTGCATATAGAATATATATTGGATCATTTTAGTGGATTATTTTATACTTAATTGACCTCTACTCTTGAATCTCTGAGAAATTCTCAGCACTTTTCATCTTGCCATTTGTGTATCTTCAGGAATTACTAAAGCGATATGAGCCTAAGAGAAGAAATAACTAAGAGTTGAGGTCATTATAGAGCTATAATTCTTGGCCTTTCCAAGTTATGAATCTTTTTGAGAATCACATGAAAGTCATGGAATATATCACATAAAATGAACCTCACTCGTCCACACACACTCACCTACAGTTACACACAAAATTCACCAGGTTTTCCAAACTCTTGAATCTGATCCACAAGCTTGTGTTGGAATCCCTAAAAAGGATCACATGTCTTGGGAGGCAGAACTCAGAGCGAAAAGAATTACTGATATCTATGGGTCTGCTTGATTTTTCTTTTATGCTCTTGAGATTATATTCTCTGTTTCCAATGGAAACATTGGAACATATGCAATAATCCTTGAGAGTATTTATGTCACCACTTAGAAGAGCCTAAGAGAATAACATTTGAAACTATTTTATGAGGCAACCATCTGTGTAATAAAAACAATAAGAACAACACACATTGAGAATCACAGGGCCTAAAATGCAAAGATTAGTGGAGGTGGAAATCAGGGCACCTCAAACTGATAGCTTCCAGGAGCTAGGAGGACTATGGAAAAAAATCACAGATGGCTGGCGTGCGTGGGTGGTGCAGGCAGTTAAGAGGCTGACTCTTGGTTTTGGCTCAGGTCATAATCTCAGGGTTGTGAGATCAAAGCCCTGTGCCAGGTTCCGTGCTGACTGTAGAGTCTGCTTAAGATTCTCTCTCTCCCTCTGTGCCCCCCTTCCCTCTCTAAAAAAAAAAGAAAAAAAGAAATCAGAGATGGCTTAGTAAGAACCTATTTTCATGTGGACACTAGCATGAACAAGCAGAGAGCTTTGTAAAGACAATAATATTTAACTCCCTGTACATTGTCTAGTTTATATTTCCTTCCATCCATCATCATCATCTTTACAGATTTAGTTCTTACTAAACTATTTTTAGCATGGTACAATTCAAGTATATAATATAGTTCTTACCTTAAAGTCTAAGAAAGTTAGTAGCAATTGGACAGGCATCCAGCCAGACCAAGAGAACACAACACACTCTACATGTCCTTAGCATGGCCATAAACAACACACCAATTTCCTCACCAATTCCATTCCCTAGTTCACTCAACCACATTTTCTCCATTTCTCCATCTCACATTCAGAATACTGAAATAATCTATTCATTTATTTTAATTTAATAGTAGATTTTATTTATTTACTTATTTTTTAAATTTATTTTTATTTTTTATTTTTTATTTTTTTTAAATTTTATTATGTTATGTTAGTCACCATACAATACATCATTGGTTTTTTTAAAACTTTTTTATTGTTATGTTAATCACCATACATTACATCATTAGTTTTTGATGTGGTGATCCACGATCCATTGTTTTCGGATAACACCCAGTGCTCCATGCAGTACATGCCCTCCTTAATACCCATCACCGGGTTAACCAATCCCCCTTTCCCCCTTCCCTCTAAAACGCTGTTTGTTTCTCAGAGTCCATAGTCCCTCATGGTTCATCTCTCCCTCCAATTCCCCCCCGCATTTTTCCCTTCCTTCTAATAGTATATTTTAACAGGATTTTTTATTTAAAAGCAATACATGCTAAATTTTAAAATGTAGAAACTAAATAAAACCGTAAAAAATCATCTAGACAACATCCATTCCCCTTTGTCTTACAGATAACTACATTCAATATATATCCTATAGTGTGTTTATCTTGCTGCTTTCAAGATGTTCTCTTCATGGGGCACCTGGATGGCTCAGTCGTTAGGCGTCTGCCTTCAGCTCAGGTCATGATCCCAGGGTCCTGGGATCGAGCCCCGCACCGGGCTCCCTGCTCTGCAGGAAGCCTGCTTCTCCCTCTTCTACTCCCCCTGCTTGTGTTCCCTCTCTCACTGTGTCTCTCTCTGTCAAATAAATAAATAAAATCTTTAAAAAAAAAAAAAAAAAGATGTTCTCTTTATGTTTGACTTTCAGCATTTTTAATATGGTTTATCCTATTCGGGATTTGTTGATCTCCTTGGATGTGCAGATTGATGCTTTTCAGGAAATTTAGAATGATTTCAGCCATTAATTTCTTAAGAATAATTTTTTTTGCTCCATTGTCTCTCCTCCCTTCCAGGACTCCTATTACATATGTGTTGATGTACTTAATGGTGTCCTAAGTTTCTCTGAGACTCTGTTCATTTTTCTGCATTCAATTTTTGCTCTATTTTTCAGATTATACAATCTCTATCCATCTATCTTCAAGATTTCTGATTACTCCTTCTACCAGTTCAAATCTACTGTTGAGCCCAACCAATGAATTTAGAATTTTATTTATGGTACTTTTCAACACCAGAATTTTCATTTTTTTTTCTAAATAATTTCTGCCTCTGGATTGGCCTTCTCTATTTGGTGAGATGGGGTCTACATACTGTGCTTTACTTCTTTAAGCATGATTTACATCGGTTTTTGAATATATTTTTTCATGGTTATTTTGAAGATTTTGTCTATTAAATCTGGTGTCTGGTCCTACTCAAAGGCAATTTCTGTTGCCTGCTTTTTTGTCCGAGTATGTGTTCCTATCCCTATTTCTTTGCACTTCTTATATTTTGTTGTTGTTCTTGAAAACTGGACATTTTAGGTAATATATTGTAGCACTCTGGGTACTGATTCCCCTCCCTGCTTTCCGGTCTTGTTATCAGCTTGTTTATTTGTTGTGTGACTTGGCTAGGCTGTTCTTGTGAAAAGTCTATTTCTTCCACAGTGTGAAGCAGTGTGCATCCTCAGAGGGTGCAGCCCGGGCATGGTGTCAGGCCCCCTGGGATGGTGTAGTTTTGTCTTTCCATCATCTCTCTGTTAAGCTGTCTGCTGCATTTTGGTATTACTCCTCCTCCCACTCATGCCCATTTGGTTCCACTAATTACCTTGTGATTTCTCTACTGTTTTCCCCAGTGTGCTGGGCATCACTTGTTCAACAGTCTAATCCAATTACATTTGGGCAGAGGTAGTTTTTTAGGCTAGTGTTAAACATTTGTTTGAACCCTAGGAGGGCTTTTCGTATCTTCTTTCCCTGGATCTCTCTGGGGAACTAGCTGGTCAATGGCTCAGCTTGTCAATCTTCATTAAGAGGAGCTATTGTTGTTTTGAGCTCCTTTGACTTGAACTTGCCCATACCTTTTGTGGAGAATTCTGGAGCTCCCTTTTCTTATGGACTCCTGCTCCTTCTGGGCAAACTCCCTGAGCCACATTCTGGGCACCAGGTGAGACAGTAGACTCTGGTACTCTTTGCCTCTCAGAAGGCTGAGAACTGGTCCAAAGGTGAGCCACAGTGAGGTGGCTAGGGCCCCAGGATTCTCAGTCTGCCATGCTTTCAGTGGAGCCTCCCTTTTGTGGGTAGAGGCCATGTCAGAGGAGGAATGTCCTGACCTCTTGGCCACACTTAGCAGGAATATAACCCTTTTAACTTGGGGTTGAAGGAAATGTGAAATGTAGGTGGCCTAGCCCTCTTGGTGAGATCCTATAAGCCTTGATTGAGAGCAGAGGGAAAAGGGCCCCATCTTCTTGGCCATGTCCACCTGAAGTAGACCTTCCTTTAAGTCCGGATTCTGGTGATGAGGGAGAGAATAGTTTGTGGTTCAAATGCCACACTCTTCATACACAGTTTTAAGAAAGTTTTCTTGAATAAAAGTTTCTTCATTTGCTACCTGCCCTGAGGACAATTTCTAGATACCTTTACTTTTTAAATCTTGTTTCCACCAGATTTGCTGGTTTCACTGGGGAGTGGGTCCATGGAGCTTCTCACATTGTCATCCTGGAAGTAGAACTCCATATCGTGTATTTATTATTAACCTTTTTCTCATGTTTATCTTGAATAATTAAAAAAAATAAAATTGGAAACATCATAATAGAGTTTAGTATTCTGCTTTTTTTCCTTTAATATTGTATACATGTTCTTTTTCCAAGTAGCATTACATTTCTTTTTTTTTTTTTTTTTTTTACATTTCTTTTTTAAGATCATGATTTTTAATGACTTCCTTGACATTTTCACTCTATGGAGGCACCACAAATTCTCTGGGGAAGCCCTGAACTGTTATTGCTGCTACCGTTTTCTGTGCCTTCTCTGCTCTGCCATGCTATGCTTTGTCAGGAGAGTTGTCTTTCTAAGGCACATATCTGATCACATTATTTTTCCCTCCAGAGACCCTTTACTAGGGCGCTCTTTATACAGGTAAGGCTACTGGATGTGGGGATGCACAGCCCAAGCTGCCCGCTTCCAAGGGGTTTGTCCGCAGTGTAGGATGCAGTTGCTATCCTGAATGTGGCATTCAAAATCCCTCACCTCCTACCCCAACCAACCTCTCCAGGCTTTTCCACCAGTGAATCCCCCATTTCTTACTGACATAGGCACTTGCCCACCCCTGTGCCACCCTGCATATTCTTGCCTCTGTGCTGTGCTCACCTTTAATTCCTATCTCCCTTCTGTCGGAGAATTACTGCTACAAACCTTTCCTTGTGGCTTCAAGCCAAAACTCCTTTTCTCTCCCCCCATACAAGCTCTTTGTGATGAGCATTTTCTAGGGAGATTTGTGTTGGTCATCCTGATCACTTTAGTTGACTGTATTCCTTTCGATATTGCTTTAGGCCTCTGTTCATTCTCTCTTATTCCCTCCTCCTTCTCTTGGTTACAGACCTCCAAGGGGCCCAGCACCTCGCTAAGCAAGCGCTGACGTGCCTTTCATTGTTAAAATGAACAATGGGGAGAAACATGGCTACATTTTCTTCCTTCAATAATCATTGTGGCCTTTTAAATCTAGCATCCTTTGTTTCTCACGATTTAAAATATGCGGACTGTTTTATTCTTCATAACGGGTCTTAGTGGTCACTAGTAATCATTTAAATTTTCTCGAAAATGAAATTAATGTGGGGGTGGTATAGGGTCTTGGGCAGTGAATGTCCTCTTCAAACAATAGCAAGAATTCGGACTGGTTTTGGTGTGGACGTGGCAGCTTCCTTTCATAAAGTTTGAAAACAGTTTTAGTCTGTAGACGAAAGAGAAAAAAACTTTAGAGACACAGAATTTGAGAGCTAACTTTGTATTCATTGAACAACTACGGACAGGATTGTAACCCATTAGGTTACAGACCACCATCGGAGTTAGGCTTTAAGCCAGTCTCAGATTTATCTGCTTTCCTCAGCATCGCCTCAGAGAACATTTCGAGTGTGCTATGTTTGGTGTTAGTGGGGAGGGCGGGCGTATCAAGATTCGGGAGCTAATTAAACACCTAGTGACTGCCGCGTTTTGTGAAACTGAGTTACAATCTCCCCAGGAATTTTTCTTCATTAACTTGACCTTAACTTTTTCTCTGGCTCTGCTCAGCACATCTTAAAAGCCTGTGTCATTTTTCTCCCTACAAAACCTGTCTAAGAGGATCCTGAAATAGTGTAGACTTTTAAGATGGAGGTGTCTTCTGTTTGCTCTTTGGACAAAAGATTTTCAAGTACTAAGAGCTTTACGAACAACCTGATGTCTGACGACTTAGGTAAAGGTGCCTAAGCATAAAGAAGGTTACATGCTTTGAGAATGTGTGGGAATGATGTATCAATCTGCTTGGGCTGCTTTAACAAAATGCCGGAGACTGGATGGCTAAGAGAACAAGCATTTATTTCTAATCATTCCAGAGCCTGGGAAGTTCAAGATCTAGGTGCTGGTGGATTCAGTTCCTGGTGAGGACCCTCTTCCTGGCTTTCAGATGGTCACCTTCTTGCTATGTCTCACATGGTGGAGAGAAAGAGCTTTGCTCTCTTCTTATAAGGACACTAATTCCATCATGGGGGCTCCACCCTTATGACCTCATCTAAACTTAATTACCTCCTGAAGACCACCCCACTGAATAGCATCACATTGGGGCTTAGGACTCAACGTATGAATTTGGGGAGTTCACAAACATTCAGTACATAACAGGTGAACTTCCACATTTCCCATTGGAGTTTTAGATAATGATAAAGCCCACTTCCCCAGCCTCCATAGGCATGTGTATTCCTGCACACTGGGGAGAGGCTTGATCACCTCCCTCTTAAGAACCAGCATTCTGTAGCCTGGAGAGAAAACGTGGCAGGCAGCAATCTGAGTCTCTCTCTCTTACCTTTTTTTTTTGAGATATAATTCACATGCCATACAATTAACCCATTTCAAGTGTACAATTCAGTGAAAGAACCTCTTTGCAAGTTTTGTGGGAAGGCTATTCTTAAATGAAGCAGACCTGTGATAAAGGAGAATACGTGGTCATCTTCCACACATAATGGGAGTTGATTGGTGGCAGTCATACCATTATATCTCAAACACGGGAGCACTTACGCCGTGAGCCAGAGGTCCAGGTTATTTTGGCAGAAATGCTTCATAGATAATTCTGAACGAGTGTTGGCTGTTGTTCTTTATTGGTTTAAATACAGGTCTTGCCCATTTGCATCCTTCTATTGTTTTGGGTGGTTTCTTGTATTCCTCTCATTTCCAAGTGGGGTTATTTGCAATAGAACAAAGTGGGGGATAATTTTACGTTCAAGCATTTGGTAGAACAGAGGCGAGAGAGAGGTTATAGAAGAAAGGGAGGAGCTTGGGGAAAGGAGTGGAGGCTTGGCTGGGTCAACACTAAGTTGTTAACAGCAAAGCTGCTGTGCTTACTTTGGAGTCTTTGTAACATAGAATCTAATTGCCCTGTCTGTCTCCTTGAGGATTCCCTGTGGGGCTGGAAGCTAACTTCTTCCCCGCACTCTGTGTGCTCTTGCTACCTGTTGCCTGGGCACACAGACAGGCAGCTGCAATGATGGGGTATAATAAATCAGGTTCTGAGCTCATAGCAGGAGTTGCAAATTATTCAAGACTTTCACATGAGAGTTTGGACTAAGAATATCCAGGTACTGCTGCAATCGATCACAGAGTAGAAAAACTGCCTCAGTCTGCCAAGGGAAATCAGGGAAGGCTGTCTCAGAACCTTATCCAGGGACCTTGTGGTAGGTTGAACTGCAAAGGGGGTCTGTTCATGGACATCATGGGGTGATAGGATACTCTTCAGGCTGTGTCTCCTAATGGAAGTTTTGAGTGTATCATCTGGATTTTCCCTTTTTTCCAGCAGAAACAAGTGTGCTAAAATAATACTGGAAGAGCATTTGAAGGTCATTTGTTGGTTGGTTTGTTCGTTTGTTTTAGGCTAATCATCTCTTGTTCAATAGTAAGTGGATATCATTATGCTTGAAATATTACAGTTGGTTTGAGTTATAACAAAAAGCAAAACAGATTTTCTTCAATCAGGAGATTAAAAAAAAAAAAACCCACCTCATTCCAATGATTTTTCTTCCATCTCTCTTGTTGAGGGAGCCCAAACTGCACATTGTACTATGCAAGTCAGAATGACTGATTTTCCCATTGGTCACTTACCTTCAAGTATCTGACGAGGAGGGTCTCCATGGGCACTCACGTGTTTCAGGGAGTTGTTTAAACTTGATTGTATAGGACTCATAATTTTAACTGATGCCTTTGAAATTGATATCAAATATAAAAAGTGTTATGTTCATCAGAAGTCCTCAAATGCCAGTCCTAGTAGAGGAGAGTAATTTGGGAACAAGGAACATGCTTCTCGTTATCCTTGTCTTTATGTATTTTAACAATCCACATGTGAAGAGTATTATACTGAGCCTGTGAGGTGAAAAAGGTTAAGTTATTAATAATATTAATAAGTTCTATGGAGCCATAATGCTATTATAAACAGATTTATTGATAAAACTAGCATTTTCAGAGTTTGGAGATTTCTGTATGAAGTCAGGAACATTGAGACCGTGTCAAGTGAAAGTAGAAGGAAGGGACATTTCAGATGTTGTGAAAACTGAATATTTGGAGTCCTGTGGGTGAAGACATTGTTAGGTTGGTAGATGCTACAATCATTCCTCATTTCCTCCGGACACCCCTCTGTATAATATATGGCTCTGCTGACCCTTATTAAGAGGTAGGGTCCCCCCCACCCCCACCATTTGTATACCTGGAATGGCCTCATGACTGGCTTTGACCAAAAGAATGTGGACTGAGTACTATTTGTGACATCTGATCCTAGGCCTCAGGAGACATTCATTATACCTTCCTCTCCCTGCTTGGAAGGTGTTGCCTTTTCGTGAGGAACCTTGGAATAGCCTCCTAAGGATGAAACCCATGGACTGACATGATCTTCCAGCTGAGCGCCCCCAGATGAACCAGCCCCTAGTTGAACAGCCATGTAGATAATCACAGATGAGACAAGCAGAGGAACTTCTCAGCTGAGCCTGGCCCAAACAGAATTATGAGCAAATATAAATGCTGTCTTAGGCCACTCAGTTTTGGGGTACTTTGTTAGGCAGTGATAAATAACTAACACAATTATTCGAAATGCCAGTGTGCAGGGTGACGTCGAGTAAAAGGACCGAGAATTTGTGATCTTGTGTTTTTACCTCTTAAAAGTTCTATTTAACTCGTTTTCAGCTTTTGATCAACCATGGTAAGATACTATGTAGTTATGAAAGCTCAGCATTACCAACCTGCCATGGGCAATTCTTAAGGCATTTTTATACTAGCCCACACTGCTATAGGGCTCTCATTACTTCCCTGTGTTTGATGGCACCTCTCTTTCCAGTCTGGCTCCTTCTCTTCGTGGACTGAAAATCTTAAGGGCCTTTCATTTGTTGGTCTTTGAATCTCCAGTTCTCAGCATAGTGCTTCCCACATGTAGTGGGTTCGGTGGGTGATTACTGATGAACCGGGGACATCTCTGTTGTGCTCGTGCCAGAGTCCACGGTCTTTGCAGGCAGGTAACTCATTCTCTGACTCCAGGATCCAGATAACTGCCTCGTCCGTGGCAGATAATCAATACCTGCTTGGGGATTGACTGATGCCTTTTGCTTATTTCTCTAATCTCTGTCAGGGAAAAGTAGAGGAAAATTATATATAAAAAGAAATGATTTTACTTTTGTGGGCGCCAAGAAAGTGCCACGTGGATCTATCACCTTCAACAAGTTCCTAGCTCAGACCTCTGCATGGTAGATGGTAAAGTGACTATAAGTACTTCACGCCTTCTTCAGCGAGGAGGGGGGCATCGTTTCAGAGACAGGTGAATGTAAAGCACCTTTAAAAACCCTCAACTTCTGCATATATTTAAAAGAGATACATGCATTACAAGGGGGCTCCTTCTTACAAAAGCTGGTGTTTCCTACTGTGTGATAAATAGACAGCGCCTGACAGTTCACGTTGCTCTTAGGACTCATCAGTGTCCCTTCTGCTCTTTACTAGAACAGGTGGCTTTAGGAAGCTGACCTCCCCTGTGACAGTGGCATGGGCCAGAAGAAGTCTGGGGGAGATGTGGGGACACGTTGCCTTGCTTCAGCTCTGAAAGGGAGCAGAGGCACAGACAAGCAGTAGGGGACAGCCAGCAGGGCTCTAGACATTGTCCTGCTGTGCTCAACAAAATCCCATCAGGCCTTCTTGGATTCCCTATTAGGTTTTTTAAAGTGACAGAACAGACCTCTGTTCTGAAGGACGGAGGACAGTGAGTGACATGTGACATAGAGACTGCCCACATGCCCATTAGGTGTCATACAATTTATGTAGTTGGACCTTTGGGGTTGAGGTAAAGGTATCAGTGGTGGACATTTAGTAAGGATCTAGAAGCAGATGCTCTCTCCAGGGGTTTACATGTTCTGGTGACCCCCAAAGAAGCTATTGAATGCACATGATTCGTCAGCATCAGGCCGGTGAAGGAGGGGTTTGGAGACAGGCTACGTCTGAAGATGTAAAAGCATCCTTTTATGAGACCAGTATAACCGGAAGCCTAAAATACATTGTCAGGCTCACTTAGGTTGTGAGATTTAGATGTCTGAAATAGGAAAATTATAAGTTTGCTGGATGTCCTAATTTCAGTATGTGCTGAGGGGATAAGCATCATATGCAAAGACTTTTTGGGGGGAAGTACAGTTTGCTGACCCCAGCATGCTGGGAGTAGACCAGAATTCCAAATCTCACAGGTGTTTGCTTTTGGCTGATATTAAGAACAGTCCCTCCAAACTTTTTTGGGGGGTTGTTCCTGCCTTTTGGCTATTGTAAATAGTGTTGCTATTAACATCCATATGAAAGTTTTTATTTACACACGTGTTTTTAGTCTTTTGGGGTATATCCCTTAGGAATGGAATTGCAGTAATTCTACGTTCAAATTTTTGAGGAAGCACCAAACTGTTTTCCACACTGGCTGAAGCTTTTCACGTTCCCACTAGCAATGGATGATGGCTTTGATTTCTCGACATCTTTGCCAACAGTTGTTACTTTCCATTGTTTTGATTATAGCCATCCTAGTGGGTGTGAAGTGGTAGCTCATTGTGGTTTTGATTTGTATTTCCCTAATGAATAATGATGTGGAACATCTTTTCATGTGCTTGTTGCCATCTGTAAGTCTTCTTTGGAACAGTATCTATTCAAGTACTTGGCTCATCTTGTGATTGTTTGTCCTTTTGTCATTGAGCGGTACATAGCTTGCTATTTTCTGTTCTTGTCCTTTAAGAGTGACATTGTGCAGCATGTCCCCGCTTGTTGTGGACTCTTTTCACCCAATATTGTGTTTGGATTCTTCATGTATGCTAACTGCCCCCTTATTGCCCACTTTGCATTTATGATTTATTTTCCCTTATGCTTCTGATGGGCATTTCATAGTTTCCAGTTTTTGCCTATTCCAAATCATGCTGCAGTAAAAATTCTAACATGTCTCATGGTGAGCATTTCTATTCATGTCTGTTGGTGCTGGTAGCTATCGAAGGATTGACTGATAGCAGTTTATACCACAAGCAATTAGTCTGAGTGATCTGGAGCCTTGGACACAGCTGTGATCCATAGGTTATTCTTTCTTTCTTTTTTTTTTTTTTTGAAGATTTTATTTATTTATTGGACAGAGAGAGACACAGTGAGAGAGGGAACACAAGCAGGAGGAGT
Organism: Phoca vitulina; assembly: GCF_004348235.1. Taxonomy (NCBI): domain Eukaryota; kingdom Metazoa; phylum Chordata; class Mammalia; order Carnivora; family Phocidae; genus Phoca; species Phoca vitulina. The sequence continues at coordinate 3,654,394 of NW_022589740.1, read as the reverse complement.
GGGAGAGGGAGAAGCAGGCTTCCCGCGGAGCAGGGAGCCCGATGCAGGGCTCTATCCCAGGACCCTGGGATCATGACCTGAGCCGAAGGCAGACGCTTAATGACTGAGCCACCCAGGTGCCCCCATAGGTTATTATTTCTAACATAGCATTTCCTTAAACAAGAGACTCTTGACACTCCTTAGCAAGCAATCACCTCTCGTTACATCTGAAAGTTGATGTGTAGCTGTCGGCACCTCCAGGGGGTAGGGGTTTCTAAGGCCAGAAACCATGTCTTGCCTTCATTGGTTCCTCTGTCACAAACGGGATTATACCTTCTCTGGAGTTGATAGATGCAGTGGAGACAGACAATTATGGAATATTTGGGCCAGACAGTTATGGAATATTGATAGAATGAAAGATCTCCCTTGGTAAATATCTTAAGACTTGCTAAGACATGGTGTTTTCTTTCCTTTTTGCTTGTCCGTAGAACTGTTTGCTCAGTACTTGCTTAGATTACTGTATGGAGTGATTTTATCTGTAACAGATCAGCATCTTCAACTCCAACTGCACGCAGGGGTCCAGAGTGTAGCTCTTCTGTAGTCAGTGTCTTTCTGCTAGTGCCAGGCGTTTATTTCTATAGTTCTTTAAAGATGCCTTAGATTATTTTATTAGTTATTTCATATTAGTTATTTCATCAATTCTAAAGTGGATAAAGCTCTAAAGCTAATTGATGGATTTGCTTTCACTTCCTTCAGTGTAACTAAGAACATCAATACTATTCTCTTTTCTTATTAGATTAGAAGATAAAAAACACTTCTGGATTTATAGTTTGAAGGGACAGGGCGTATGATGTCTTTATGATTATCTTTTATCTTGTTTGCCACTAATGAAGAGACTGAATAAGATTTCTTCAGAAGAAAAAATATCCAAATAACAATGTACTTTGGCTAGGAAAACTTTTCTTAAAATTCTCACTTGGCCTTATGAGTTTGTTATTTTTGGAAGTTCTATTCCTGTGACTTTAAAAACATTTCCCTACCAGTTATGACCATATGATATAGCTGAGATAGTTATTTAGTCCATTTATAAACCCTTTTCTGTCCTGGTTTAGTTGTGTTTTGTTCTAGATCATTTAGTAGATTAATGCATGTGCTGCCTGCTCTTAGAGATAGTCTGGCATAGTGAAGGATTGGGGGTTTTTAGAATTGGACAGACCTGGTTCTCTTCCTTATTGTTGGAGCATCCACAGACAACTTACTTAATCTGCCTGAGTCTTAGCCTCTGCGTATTTAAAATAGAAATAATAACATTTGCCTTGGAGGGTTGCTATGAGTTAAACACCATTAACAGAAGCAGTACAAAGAGACTGCCACACAGTAGTCAAGAAAGAATTGCCTTTCCTTGCAAAAGTGTGCCACGCACACAGGAAAGAAACAAGGTGCCTGATAAGAAGAAACACTAGGGGCGCCTGGCTGGTTCAATCAGGAGAGCATGCAACTCTTGATCTCGGGGTGTGGGTTCGAGCCCCATGTTGGGTGTAGAGATTACTAAAACAATAAAAGAAACTTAAAAAAACAACACTAAACTTTTACAGGTTTGAAGTAAATCCCTGGCTTTAGTCAGGATTCATGTGAACATGGGTGGGTGATCAATGTCTTCATGCAGGAAGGCTTAATCTGGGCCAGCCCTGCAGTGCTGAGCACACAATGGGGTTGTCTCCCCTCACTTCCGCTTCTGGAACAGGTGCTCTTGGGGGCGGACACCCTGGGCAGTGTGTGTGGGGGGAGTGCTGTTAGCGGAAGGGAACCTAGAAGGGTAAATGTCTTTCGAATGTTTCTATAAAAACAGGCACTTTACTTTGCAAGGTGCGTTTGGTGACTGGGTTCTCCCATCTTTGGAGGATGAGGGCAGGCATGAGGAATAGCAGTTTTTTAGGAGACAGAAGTCTCCATTTTTTCTCCCTTTTATCTCACTTGTACAGAGACTCTGTCTCCCTCAGGGGCATATAGAGTAAAAAGACCTCCTAAAAATCAACCAGGCCAGAACTGCTCCAAGTTTTGGAGCAAGAGAAGTGCTTGGCAATGTGGCAGCTGTAGGCAGAACTTCTCCTGGGAGCCCTGAGACCCACCATTGTCCTGTAACATTCAACGAGCTCCTCAGGCTCTTGTCCTGGGAACCGCTACTGGAACAAGGGCCAGAGTGAAGCTGCTCCCCGGTGAGTGATAGACAAGAGTCTTCACCAGGTGGGGTCGCCTCACGAGGTCGCCTTTATTTGTACAAACAAGGAGATCATGGGAATCATTTCCAAAGCCATGACTCCCCAAACAAGGGAAAGCAGGCTCCTTTCATTAGGGTTTGATATGAATATTCAGGAGGAGATTTTAACATTATAATGAGGCTGAGGGAACGGTTGGTCACTTCTGGCACTTTCTGATTCATCTGGGTTAGGGGTCTTCCTCAAATATTTTCTGTTCTAACCATTCCTTTGTTTCTAAAAGGTAACATTGGCAGGTAGGCAGAACTTTCTAGTAGAAATTTCCTAGTTCAGGGGGTCCTGCCAGTGACAGAACCGGGGTTCTTGCTCTATTGACTTGGGGGCCCTGCCTGTGTCATCATACCTTTTCATTGGTCCTTCTTTCATGGTTTTTGCAAATAGAATTCAACCAAAACAACATGTACATAGAAAAATATGCACCATCAGAAGTTAATTCCAAGCTGTCATCATCCCACTGCATTTTAGGAAGGTATTTTAGACTTTTCAAGGGGCTGGTACCTGCGGCCTTGTTCTTCGGTGATGGGTTGGGGCCATGGTTTCTGTTTGTTGTTGAGTCCATTGCATATTCTGAGCCACTACTCTCCATAGGAGCTAGGGCACTGACAGGAAGTTTCAAGAAGCTATGTGACTCTTGCAGTAAGATGTTGGACAAAACTTGTTCAAGGGACGCCATGTTTCTACCTAGGAACTCCCAGACCCAGCGAGCCCCACCTGGAGGTGAGTTCTTTTCTTTCCTGAGGATGCTTCTGTGCTCTATTCTTTCTGTCTTTATAAGTAATTCTACCCTGAAATTGGGAAGACATTTCAGTTATGGTTCTGGCCACACATTGGGTGATGTGGACATTGCTTCAGGCTCTGTGTCCTGACCACTTTACTAGAATGGACTTGGGCATCATTCCCTAAGGAGTGGCTCTTGGTTATTTGACAACTGGAAAAGGTAATGTGTATGGTTCCTACTTCCTTGGGATAGAATTTCATGTGGGCTATGTGATCCCAAGGTCTTGGTTCCCTGGAAGTCATTTCCTCCAAATTCTCCAGTGGCAGAATCATAATTTACTTCGCTTTTTTCCTAGCAAAAGATTTTTCTCTATAATGGAGAATTAAATACTATTGATGATCCACTAGCCTAGTACAGTAAATCATATAAAGGTGGTCATATTATTATAGTCGCTGTTTGTTCTATACATTCGGCGATTGTTGATTTAGCGCCTACCATACATCAGGCACAATTCTTGGCACCAGGCATACGATAGTAAACAAAATGGCCCAAGTTACATGCCCACATAGAGCTTTATGATAGGTAGTACTCTTACTTTATGGAAGAATAAACACAACTCAGAGAGTTTCTGTGACTTATGTCACTACCATTAGGTCGTCATCAGTGTTTGGATTTAAACCCAAGACTTACCTTAAAGCTAAGCTTCCACTGATTTGTTTTGAAATGTGTAAGCGATCCAAATTATGGGCATAAACAATCACCTTCCATGGGAAAAAATTAGTATAAATACCATTTGAATTAAAAAAGAAAGGAAGAACAAATTCTTACTCAAATGTTAGATTTGTTCATGACTTTGGTCTTAACTGAAGCAAATGAAAACTTTAGCACTGATTATCCTTTCTTTCACTACGGTATGAATACTGGAAAAGTGGAAGGAAACCTGTTTTAGAGGATCTGCCAAATATGGAAGTGATGGGGACAGGCAAGCTCATGTCAGCCAGGGGGTGTCATTCAGTCGAGGGAAAATCTCACTCACCAGTCAGGAATGAGTTGCTGACCCTCACAGGAAGCAAGGTGTCGTGGAAAGACCCCGCAGAGGAATTCAAAATACCATCATATCTGCCTAATATGAGAGAATTTTCTGAGGGCCAGAAAAATAAAATTAATGGGTGAAAAGTTATTTTTTCCCCCTAGGCATTTGGTAGGAACCAGAAACTATTTCTTTGGTTGTAACAGTTGAAATAGGTCACTAGTTGCTTAGCAGGGACATAATGCTGTGAATACCCATGCTGTCTGTCCTTCACAGCCCCCTTGATTTTCTAGAATAGAGATGGACTAGGATTAATTGATAATTAGACCATGGTTTTTCCTGTCTTGGTAATTAATGTCCTGTCTCCTTGCAAGGCTGTTTGATACAGTACCCTGTTTCCACATCTGAGGACTTGGAATAGCATGGGAAGTCTTTCTGACAAGCAAAAAAAAAAAAAAAAAAGTTGTAATAACCATAAACTTATAATATTAAAAGGGATGAGATTTTTTTTTTTATGATTTCTGCTTTGTTCAGTACGATGTTTTAGTCTTCGAGGAGAGGGGGCTCCAGTTTTCAAGGTGAAAACAGAACACATTTCACTGGAAAAACAAAGGGATAAGGAGAAATCATATATTTTCCCTTGGCGGTGGGCAAAAATCATTTCTACTTCAACAATGCTTTAAAAACATTCCTGTTTTAAAATAAGGTCTAACGCCATGTTGAGGTTTCATAGTGGCAATCTGGAAAAACTACTAAAGAAGGCAAAAAGGGTAGTTTTTAAAATATTTCATTTTCCATCATAAAATCCCATTTTGGCTTAACAGCAAATAATCTCGTCAATTCCAGATTTCCCCATTCATTGAGGAAACTTCCGTCAATGCAAAGTTTTGCAAGTTCTTTGTGCGACTGTTGTGTGAGGGACTGATGGGCATTATGGCGTGGGGAGCTGGTGAGGGGTGGAAAGGAATCACCAGTCCGTGCCATTGGTACCATAATACCATGTCTCGACATTGTGATACCATTTTCCCACATTGTCCCGTGACACAAAGGTGTCCAGGTCACCTTGGGCTGGTCAGTGTGGGCATTCTCTCAGGTCCCTCTGAGTCTTCTGGAATTGGCATCTACTTCAGAATATTGTTTGTCTTACAAGTCACTGCTTCTGTAATGCCAAGAGCATTGCATTTTTGGGCCTGCCTGCCTTCCACCTACCCCAAATGGCAGTTCTGTGTCTTCTGTGTCTCATATTTCTTTCTTTCTTTCTTTCTTTTTTTTTAAAGATTTTATTTATTTATTTATTTATTTATTTATTTATTTATTTATTTATGAGAAAGAGAGAGAGAGAGCATGCAAGCATGAGCGGGAGGAGGAGCAGAGGCAGAGGGAGAGAGAGAATCTCAAGCAGACTTGGGGTTGAGCGCAGAGCCTGACGTGGAGCTCAATGCCGCAATGCTGATATTATGACCCTAGACGAAACCAAGAGTCAAACATTCAACCAACTGAACCATCCAAGTGCCCCTCTCATATTTCATTTGAGGGGTGAACATGAATGGAGAAGGAAACAGGCATTGACTTGGAGCTCAATACTCTTCCAACATCCACAAGGCAGAATGCCTTGGGCCATTTTGTCGATCCATGGGAACCTCCATAAAATGCCCCCAGCAGCTGCCTCATAGGGGAGAGGTTAACTGAGGTGACTCTGGAGGAAACACGTGGGCTTCTGAGGTGGTCAGCGCATGGCTGCTACCTCTTTCCTTCTCATACAGTTGTCTATCAGGGGACCAGGAGCCAAAGCTCAGGTGGAATCTTGGGGTTAGGATGATCCTGATGCCTTCTCCCTTCATAAACTGTATCTCATGGTCTTTCTGCAGCAAAGATTCATGAAATGCTTCAAGTTATTAGAAAAAAGACTGCTAGGAAAATGCAGGATCATTAATGTGACAACAATGCTACCTCATTCAGTTTCATTCTGCCCATTCCCTAAAAATCCTTTCTTCTTCTCTCATCTTTTCCGGTGCGTGGTTTGCCCCAGGGGTGCTGAGTGACACCTACATGATGGCCAGAACTAAATGATATCCCAGCAAAGCTAGAGACGATTTCATTGGTACAGAGTACTTCCAAACAATGAAATAGCAGATAAAAGTTCTTTGTGGAAATATTTTTGCTTAAACTAACGTATTGGAGGAAAATCTTTGTCACCTTGAATAAACTATAATTTGGTTGCTGGTGCTAACGCCACAGTCCTCTGTACCATGTGGTTCAGCCTTTGGAGGGCTCAACAAAGAAATGGCTGAATGAAGTGTGGAAATGGTAAAACTGATCGAAATTCAGTCTGACTCTAGATGTGATTGTTTTGGCTCTAGGGCTGTGGGGTGGTGAGGGAGCTGCCCACAGTTCCCTGAGAAGGGCTGCTAGGAAGGCGGGTGGTGCATACCCTGGATGGTAAAGAATCCATCTTCCCTCTATCGCATTTTAGAGAATGACTGTATTCTTGCAACTACATGGAAACTGCTTCCAATCTGTGTTTTTTTTTTTTTTTTTCATTTTATACCAATCTGTGTTTTATATTTGATGGATTGACGCATGTTGACCTTTCATTGATAAGATGATGACAGTCATCTTAGAATAAATTCTTTTACTTAAGGACTTTTTCCATGCAGAAAGGGCTTTTGCTGAATGGAAAGCAGAGGAGTAAGCATGGAATAGCTCATCTGCTTCATGGAACTGCCTCTGGACCTGCCAGGTTAGGAAGACAAATACCTAAGGGATAGGACACCGTTTGTGGAAAATTCCACACAAAGTGCCAGGCAAAGCCTCCTCTGTTTTTAGTCTGCACACAGGGTTTGTTTTAAGCATCCCACCTGTGGGTGATGAGCAAATTTACCGTCCTTTAAAAAAATAATGACAGGTGCATATGCCCTCATGCTTTCCAGATGGAGACGCTGATTGAAGGAGGTAGTTGCTATCTCCATTCCTAATGCCCCTACCTTAACTACATACACACAGTGCAGGGATGATGTTTTTGGATTGCTTTAAAGTGCCAGAAGGTGAGGGTGTGGAGAAAAGGGAACTCTTGTGCACTGTTGGTGGGAGTGTAAAGCCGTTGTGGAAAACAGTATGGAGGTTCCTTAAAACCTCAAAAATAGAACTACCATATGGTCCAGCCAAAGACTGAAGGAAATGAAAATCTGGGAAACTGAAGCAGGATAATTCGGCAGCGATCGGAAAATGCTCACATTTCTCAATACTCACATGGTTAATGTTTTGAGCTTTTCCTTTATGTCCCAAATGGTTGCTTTGTTTTAAGACATTTAATTCAGTCTTAAACCAAAAAAAAAAAAGACCATGTTCATCAACACTTCAACACTTCTTTCTATCTGAGCACTGACTACCAAATCTTGTGCTGTCAGAAGGAAAGGCCTCTGAATAGTGCTACAGCCTCTCTGAAATTGGTGTGATCCTGTTTCTGCCTGGATGAGGACATGTGGAAATGCGAGTCCCGTGATCCCCACAAAGCAGATGACTGTGCCTATGTGAGGTCCTCAGCGGAGACCACCAGATAGCTAACAAAGGGCTCAGGCATTGTTCGCATTTTTTCCAGCAGATAGAAAGTTTATAGACTACATATACAAAAAATTAACTCAGAATATGAATCATCCCTAGAATTTGTTGGGCAGTTACCAAGTTCCACGTTCATCCTAAATTGTCAATAAAACTGACTTGCATGGGGGATTGCTGAGAATACAAAATGATCACCTAAAGCAGAGTGTACCCATGACTTTGGTGAATGTGAAAGCAGTGGAACCAAGCATTGATTAAGGAGGCAGTTGTGGGATGGATGAGTCATCTGGGTGCAAAATGGTGGCACTCAATTTGTCCAGGGGTGTTGGAGGAGAAGAGAGGGGACAGGGCAAGACGGGTAGGAACCTCTTCTTCCTCTGCATTGCCAGTACTTGTTGCTCGCTTCTACCCTTCCCCCCACCACACATCTGCCTCTTCTGCTCTACTCGAATTCAATCTCCAAAATTAATGGCCCCAGAGTTGAGCTTTTCACCTGTATTTAATTCTGGATTTAAGGCAGACTGTTGTTTTGACTCAAACTGATAACCAATGATTTGTCAATTTACATGTTAAAGAGTGGTTATAGGAATGTACCACCTATTTAAGATTCCAAAGAGGGAGGAATTTTGCTTTTATTTTATTTATTTATTTTTAAACATGGCAACAGAGTCCACACACTCTTTTATTTTTCCAAAGATTTTATTTATTTATTCATAAGAGACAGAGAGAGAGAGAGGCAGAGGGAGAAGCAGGCTCCCCGCTGAGCAGGGAGCCCAATGCGGGGCTTGATCCCAGGACCCTGGGATCATGACCTGAGCCGAAAGCAGACGCTTAACCATCTGAGCCATCCAGGCACCTGGAATTTTGCTTTTCAAAAATTATCCTAGAACATTGCAGTATTTGGGAAAAAAAGAATATATATGTTTGTTTTTCCAATTTATTAGTCATGTTACATGGGTAGGATTTAAGAATCTTCAAATGAAAAATAAGATCAGTGGTATCTTTTAACTGCTCAGGGTTCTGCTCTGAGTTCTGTGGATCGATGCAAAAATGACACAAGACAGCACATTTCCTTCCAGACCCAAGGACGTCCCTCTTAAGGAATCTAATATCGTGCATTTCCTGGCAGCATCTCAGTTCATGGTGAAGTATGTCTTGAACACAAAACACTAGGGATTGCTGATTATTAGAGCAATTAGCCTTTTTTACCAATCACTGCTTGCCCAGTGGTGGCATGCAGTGGCCCAGCCTGGTGCTCTCTGTGTCTCCTCTCCCTGTTATCTGCTTCCTCTACGGAGTGGAGGAGAATCACGGCAAGCCAGTGATGGTCTTTGCTAAAGTCACGATGGGGCTCCGCGGCAGCCCATTTCCTTATACTGAGACTTCTCCCTCAAAAAGAAATTGGATGAAGTGGTCAAAAACATTTTCCCAATGTTTCTCAAGCTTGCTTCTAACTGTGGTGTCTGCTCGTTTCAACCATGAATCAAAACACAGTAGTTTGTTTCAATATCATCACAGTGAAGATATCGAATATTCTTTATCTCTCCCTACACCTGGGATGACATTAACAAAACTAGAGTACTAGAATTTATTGAGCCATTTTTATTCCTACTAATAGCTCAGCAATTCCAATCAGCCTGTAAGGTGCTGGTTACTTTCAGCATTAAACTTATGTTACTTTCAAGTCAGGGCTGGAGCATCACATGATGGGAGGAGAAGAGAAAATTAGGGCAGAGACGGAATAGGAAAAGAGGCCGGGATGAAATGGAGCAGCTTTACAAATGAGAATATTTGAGCTATATATAATAGGGTACATTTGTACTCATGGTTCTTAATAATCACAGTATTTTCAAGGACATTTCTTTTGCTAAAGGTTCTGTTGCCTGAATAAGCATGGTTCACATTTTACTTGGTTTTAATGCGGCATTTAATGCGGCATTAGGATGCTTTCATATTTTCTAAACCCCAATTTTAAAAATTATTTTTAGAACTCTGTACACACACTCCATGGTGTGGCTGGGTATATGTGTATAGTATGTGTGTGTGTGAGTGTAGGTATGTGTGTTTGTGTGTAGGTTTGTGTGTGCATGCGTGGGTGGCCTGTGTGCAAGTTGGTGTGTATACGTGTAAATGTGTGCATGTATATAAATGGGGGTGTATGTGTGTAAGTGGGTATGTCTGTGTGTGTATGTGTATGTTTCCGTTTTGTGTTTATATGTGTATTTTCATGTGCATTTATGCATAAGTGAGTGTATAAGTGTAAGTGGGTGTGTTGTATGTGCATATGTGTGTGTCTGTAACTCTTTGCGACAAATGCAACAAATGCGACAGCTATTACAGGAGCAAAGTTTTCATGTTTATGCTTTCAGAACACCGTAACCTCAACTTCCTGCACCATGTTGATCGGCAGAAATAAAGTTGCAAAACAAATGCTCTGGTCTGTACATTCTACTAACAGCATCCCATTTGTTGACAGCTCCTATTGAATTAAATGTCATTTTTTTTCCTTGTTCTTCTATCAGTTAAGTGGCTTCAGAAAGGTACATTTTCGTTCTAGAAATTTAAATACTAATTTAAACAGCACTATAGTTCAGGTTTGGAAAATATAATAAATAGCTTCATACTTACAAGCTTTGTTGATATGCTGAATTTATGTTTTCATTTACTTCTTTTGTTGTTGTTGTTGTTGGAGTCTTTATGTTAAGTGACACAATTACTAGAGATGGTTAAAGAGTTTTTACGCCGTAGCTGCTGAAACTAGAACCAGGGCAAAATGCCCTGGACAGAGGTTGTGAGCTAAGAGAATGTCTTCGGTACTATGATGCCTGCTGATGAGCATTCGAGGAATGGATTATATTTCTAGCTCCACAACTAGTTATTTTGAGTGGGTGAAACATTCTAATTTATATTTATAAACTCAGATGAATGGGTTGCATCTTAATTTTTCCATAATTAATTGATTCTAAAATATACATTATGAAATGGAAAACAGTATGAAATTAGGAGCAGTACATAGAGGGGGGTCTCTTCTTTCCAATCTAGACTGATTATGTCCCTTGGTAGAAGGTTTATGGAGTATAAGAAAAATTGAGCAAATATCGCTGGATTTATTTATGTTCTAGTCTTTCTAAGAACTAACTTTTAACAGTGTTAACACTGTATGTGTGTTTTCTCCTTCATTGATTTCTGCTTTTATTTTTATTAATTTTTCCTTCTTTCTTCTTTTGGCTTAGCTCTTCTCTTTTGTGCTTACACACATGGATCAATGTAATCTACTCTGTTAACAGTCTAAAAAAAGAAAAACTAGATGATTATATCAACTGATGCAGAATAACCATTTGACAACAATCAACAGCTAATCTGTCAAAAACTAGGAATACAATGTAACATCTTCAAGCTGATAAAGAAGATCTACAGAAAGACCTGTAGATAACATGGTACTTAATGGTGAAAGACTGAATATTTTCCCCATCAGATCAGGAACAAGGTGTTGTCTGTCCTTACTACTCCCCAGGGGGACTCTGAGTGAGACTGTGAATTCCACTACTGTGTTATTCAGCACACAATGAGATCTTGTGTTTAATTTTCAGCAATGTCAGTCCTATGGCTGCAAGAAATAGGAGTTGTTTTTTTTGTGTGTGTGTGTTTTTTCTTTTTTTAGGGATGACATGGAAGCCCTCTGATTCTCAGGCCATCATCTGAGAATTAAAAGATCTGAGCTTGTTCTTTTCTATGAAAATCTAATTATACTAAAAATTATTCATCATGCACCACAATCATCAACACTGCTGTAAGAGTCAAGGGCAGCAACCACTTGGGCTCCCAAAGTGTGTGTGTTACATGGTGCTTTATCACTGTTCAGCACAGATGGTTAGTGTGGCTTGGTTAAGTTTTATGTCCCACATGCCATGGATTACTAGCATCTCATCTTCCATGAGGCAGGAGCTCAGCATTGCACTGAGCCCGAAGGCATGAGGAAGCTAACTCCCAGATCCCTTCCTTATGGGTCCATCTTCTGGAACTGCTCTTGCTATCAAGTTGGGTCCCATCAGGAGACAGAAACTACAGTTTTTCAACCTAGGAAACTATAAAGAAGTATTAAGCTGGTATAGGAGAGTAACTGTAGAAGTGCAAGAAGAACCCTAAAGGGTACTTTAGGGCTTATGCATGAGGACCTGAGGAAGGACAAACTTGGAAGGGAAATCTGGACTTTGTTGAATAAGGTGTGATTCCAGACCACTAGATGGCAGAGAAGTTTGTGGGATCGCTCCAACTAGAGGTGGTCCCTAATCACAGGGAAAGCAGCAATAATTCTGGGGCCCAGGTGAGCTGACGCTTGTAGGCAGGCATACAGAGGGAGTTGGGACACGACCGTGGGCACTTTTGGAGTTAGGCTGGCGAAGGAACATACAAGAACCAGGAAGGGAAACCCCTTCCTCTTGCAATGTCTCTTTACAACACTCCAGAGCACTCTACTGCCAAAGCTCACCATCATTCCAGCTGGCAAGAGAAATATTTATTTATTTATACATACATTTTATTTATTTATTTGACAGAGAGAAAGAATGAGCGAGAGAGCACAAGCAGGGGGAGTGGCAGAGGGAGAGGGAGAAGCAGACTCCCCGCTGAACAGGGAGCCTGACATGGGGCTCCTGGGATCACGACCTGAGCCAAAGGCAGCCGCTTAACTGACAGACACGCAGGCTCCCCAACAGGGGGAATATTTACAAAACATATTCTTTTCTAGAGGGACCACAACCCACATCCCAGACAAGCCCTGGACAGGACTCCGCCCCCTCTGGAGAAACTGTCACCTCCTGCTCTGCCTGGCCAAGAGTCAATCTCCCCACACACCCTCCCCCAGGGGCACAGCTGCAACCCTCTCACATCCTTAAAACCACTTAAAAGGTCCAGCCTAACGGAGACTCGGGGCGACATCTATCTTGATGTCTGGCTCCTCTCCTCCCTTGGAGAATGAATAAACTCTATCTTGCTTGTTGCTCTACTCTTTGTATAATTCTTTGCTGGCCGTGTCACTGGCCACCCTAACAATTGTCATTCTTTTCTTTTTTTTAAGATTTTATTTATTTATGAGGAGGGGAAGGGGCAGAGGGAGAGGGAGAAGCAGACTCCCCACTGAGCAGGGAGCCTGATGTGGGGCTTGATCCCAGGACCCTGAGATCACGACCTGAGCTGAAGGCAGACGCTTAACCGACTGGGCCACCCAGGTGCCCCACAACTGTCGTTCTGATTGATTTTATTTGTGTCTTCTTTTTTTTTTACTTTGTCAGTCTGCTAAGGGTTTGTCGAATTTGTTGGTGTTTTCTAAGAACCAATTTTTAGTTTCATTGATTTTTTTCTATTGTTTTATTTCTCTATTTTGTTTATTTCTGCTCTAAACTTTATTATTTCTTTCCATCTGCTAGCTTTGAGTTTAGTTTGCTTTCCCTTATCTAATTCCTTATGTTGTGAAGTTATGTTACTGAGACCCTACTTCTTTTTTTAATGCAGGCATTTACACCTATAGATTTCCCTCTGAGCACTTCTTCCACTGCATCCCTTAAGTTTTGGTAAGTTGTGTTTTCATTTTCATTGATCTATAAATGTTTTCTAATTTCCCTTTGATTGCTTCTCTAGGAGTGTATTGTTGAGTTTCCACATATTTGTGACTTTTCCTGTTTTCCTTTCTTTAAGCATATTGGGTAGATTAACCCACTGACTTCTGGCTTCCAAGGTTTCTGATGAGAAACTGAGATAATCTTACTGGGGATCTCTTGTATGTGATGAGTCACCTCTTCCTTGCTGTTTTTAAGATTCTCTCTTTGGCTTTATCTTTCAACATTTTGTTTACTATGTGTCTCTGGGCAAGTATCTTTAATTTATCCTACTTAGAGTTTGTTGAACTTCTTGAACGTGTAGATTAATGTATTGCAGTTTCAATCCTTTAAATTTGGGAGGTTTTTTGGCATTATTTCTTCAAATATATTTTCTGCCCCCCACTTTAAAAGATTTTTATTTATTTGTTTGAGTGAGAAAGAGAGAGAGAAAGAGAGAGTGAGCACAAGGGTAGGGAGGCAGAGGGAGAGAGAGAGAAGCAGACTCCCCGCTGAGCAGGGAGCCCAACGAGGGGCTCGATCCCAGGACCCCAAGGTCATGACCCGAGCTGAAGGCAGACACTTAACCGACTGAGCCACCCAGGTGCCCCTTTGCCCCTTTCTACCCCTCTTCTCCTGGGGCATTCCCACAGTGCCTACGTTGGTCCACTTGATAGTGTTTTACAGGTCCCTTAGGCTCTGCTCATCTTTTTTTCATTCTTTTTTCTTTCTTTCCTCAGACTTGATAATTTCAAATGTTTTCTTTAAGCCCACCAATTCTTTCTTCTGCATGCACAAATCTGCTTTTGAATCCCTTTGATGTATTTTTCATTTCAGTTATTATACTTTTCAGCTTTAGAACTTCTTTTTGGTTCTTTTTAAAAATAAATTTATCTTTTTATTGATATTATTTTTCTGCATATTATTTTCCTCTTTGTCTGTGTCTTCCTTTATCACCTCAAGCATCTTTAAGGCAGTTGTTGTAAAGTCTTTGTCCAATAAGATCAACACCTGGGCTTCCTCAGGTACATTTTCTGTTGATTTATTTTGTTTCTCTGAAGCAGCTATACTTTCCTGTTTCTTTGTACGCCTTGCTATTTTTTTTATTGAAAACTGGAGTTTTGAATCTTATAATGTGGAAACTGGACCAGGGTTTGGTGCTTTTTTGTGTTGTATTGTGTCTCTGTGCTGAGGTGTCTTTCTGAGCTGCATCTTTCCTCGGGTAAGCATGGTGGTTTTCTAAATTCCCCCTTGTACACAGTTGTTTTAATATAAAAAACAACAGGTGTGACTCTTTTAAATCTCCTGGAAGCCACTTCAGCTGGTGGAAGTTGAAATATTGGTGGCCAGCCTCCCTGTCCACATCTCATCAATCAGAGCAATAACTCCCAATGAGAATCTAAGACCCTAGTATTTGGATGGCAAGATTATCACTGGCAACCCTGGTCCAGTAAACTGCCTCAGAAATGTGGGCTGTATTCTACACAGCTGCCTGATATGGGTCTAGGTAGCTGCCACTATCTTCATGCCTTAAATAAACCAAGTTAACCAAAATTTCCCAGGCAAGCTATCCCCTGGATATTACAAATTCTCAAAGAAACTACAGAGTTCCAAAGTGTTTGCTTCAGATAGTTTCTGCTAGTATAATTGTCGTTCAGCTGGAGAGATGGATGCCTGGGCTTCCAACACCTCTGTCTTTTCTGTCTTCACTCCTATGAGGATCGATCTTAACAGCAAAGCGTAATTACTTATTTAACCTTACTGGTTTCCATGCTTTGGATATTCTAATTTTCTAATTGGATATTTCTAATTTTTAAGTTTTTCATTAAACTTAAAGTGTCTATGGCCTGTTCTATTGACTAGCTGGAAAATATGACTTTAAAAAACCTAGACATTTTGATTAATCAGAAAATTACATTGCACTAATATCCTAGTCAATCAAGCATCCATATGTCACTCTAGTAACACTTTGCTGGGTAACTGAAATAACTTTTCTTTGCCATTACTGATTATTGCAGAGTGTGAAATAATTATAAAAGCATAAAGGCCCTTAAGGAGAGCAATTTACCTGTTCTTGGCATTAATATTTAGGAATAGAACCGGTGCTTCTGGGAACAATCAGCTCAAGTGACTTCAAATTTTTGGAGAGTATCATCATGGCCAAAAAAAAAAAAAAAAAAAGGTAATTATAGATAGATTTCAGTGTGAAAAAATTATAAATTTACTTTTTATAGCTCTGAGTTTGGTGATATAATTGTACCTCAGGGCATGACTTAACAAAGAGGGATTGAGAAAGGAAATGCCATTGACTTCTCAAGCTGTGCACTTCGTGGGATATAGTTTTATAATGAAGACCCTAGACAATTATGAAACTTCTGAAAGAAGCTTCCTGTATGTATATGCATGTGTGTTTTTAAAATTTATACTGGATTAGGATTATAAGACTTGATGGGGTCTAAAAACATTAAAAGGGGATATGAGGACTAACACAACATAATAAAATTAAAAATAAGAAAAAAAGGGAATACGAGGATATATGCCAAATAAAAAAGGACTGTCAGAATGCCTAATTGTGTATTAGTCCATTTATTAGCAGTATAGGTCTCTAAGAAACTAGCCATCTAGGAACCTATCTCCTGAGAGCAAACAACCCTGAATTTGAAATTCAAATCTCTCAGAATGGAAGGTGGTGATCCTCAAGAATGTTAGCATCTTATCACTAAACTTACAAAACTGGATTATAGCACAGCCCAGCTATTTATTAACTGCCTTATTAGTCTCCTTCCTGGGCCTTGGTTAACTCATCCATGGAATTGGGGAGTTAGACTAGATATTCCTGAAGTCCATCCTAAATGCACCTCTTCTGGCCTCACATTTCAATCATTGAGTTAAACGTCCTGCTTCCACAGGTGTTCTTTACATAGCATCCTTCTGCAGCTGTTGCCAAGCTAGCTCCCTAGAGAGCGCTCTAGGCAGGGTAGGAGAGTCTGGAGTCATTACATATGTCTCTTTGAAAACCAGTGCTAGTCTTCTTGACCTCTCTTTTTTATCAAGTTATATGTCACTTCCATTTGCCAGTCTACCTCTTCCAGGTCTTATATTTTCAGCAAATCTTAGACAGTTCCATTAAGTTCTGAGACTGTGTTTTCAGAATCCTCATCTCCTCTTTGTTTTCCCCTAGAGCTACATCTGTTCATGAATGTTCCTATTATAATGTGGCCACATTGAATAACCTCAATGAGGTTATTCAAATAGTCTGATTATTGATCAGTATGATGGGACTTGCTGTGTTCCTTCAATGGTTAGACATGTTTTTCATACTTAATATTTCTTTTTTTTTTTTTTTTTTTAAAGATTTTATTTATTTATTTGACAGAGACACAGCGAGAGAGGGAACACAAGCAGGGGGAGTGGGAGAGGGAGAAGCAGGCTTCCCGCTGAGCAGAGAGCCCGATGTGGGGCTCGATCCCAGGACCCTGGGATCATGACCTGAGCCGAAGGCAGACGCTTAACGACTGAGCCACCCAGGCGCCCCATACTTAATATTTCTAATTAGTATGATTTTTTAAAATTAAAGTGCATATTTAATCTAGTGTTTTCTTTTCTCCTTTAGTCCTCTTAAAATATTAATGCTGTCTCTTATAATTAATAATTACTTGGGAGGGCTGAAAAGAAAATTTGATAAATTCCTCTGATATTTTCACCACATTTCTAATAATGTACTAAAAGGTAAATTTTTTAAGTACAACTATCTTGACATAATCAGTCCTAAGGGAGTGGCTTTTATTCTGGAGTTATACTGGAATTTTAATTTCTTAATAAACTCAAGCCAATGGTTCTCTCCTGTGGTGCATATGTTAACAATTATGTAAGTGTTATTTTAATTATTATGGCTCCAGGAAACTGCTCTTTGCTGCCGACTCTCCACTTCCGTTCAAATGCTAATGGGGCAGGAGCTCTGTGGTTCCAGAAGTTCCATCGGCTATTGATAACCAGACTCACATTTTATTAGTATTGTCATTGCTGCTATGTTTGTCATGTTCTCAGCCTCTTCTGCAGAATGACATGTGTGAGAATTTTTATGTAATTCTAATTCTGAATTTTGCTTACCATACCAGCATGCTTAGATATTTTTTTTTTTAAAGGAGACTGATTAATTTCTATTCCCTGTCATCCTCTTTCCTCTCTGCTTTGCTTTTCCCCCCTCAACGTGCGAACATTACCATATCGAATTGGAGACATTGAACAATTTCTTATTATTTTGTGAATGCGTAATCGGATTGAAATCGTTTTCAGCTGTAGTTTAAAAACAAAAATCAGAACCAAAACTTTTACACCGGTGGGAAAACTTGCTTATGAGAGTGCTCATAGCACTAATAGGGTTGGACAAAAGGAATGGTTCAGTCTCAGTTTTACGTATGTGCTTACATAATGAATCGTATTAGGAGTCTTGCCACAAGAACATACACAATTAGCTCAATCCAAATGTCCTATGCCCCTGTCTCTGTATTAGCCAGCCTTTCACTCCCACTAGCTTTTTCCTGATGTTCCTTGGAAAAGATAAATCCTTCTAAATGGCACACAGCTCTAGACCTTGGCTTAACTGCACTTGGCCTTTAGATAATAATAGAGAAGTAGCCAAAACAACACACTAATGGTACATTAATTTATAATCTCTAGTTGAGTTTTCAAAATCACAAAAAGTTTACATCTGACTTTGTGAAGTCATGATTTTCTGCTTATTTATTTTATCATTTATTAAGTGAAGAGTAAGTCTCCTACTATGTGTATTTGTATATTTCTTCTTTCATATGGATTAGCTTTTGCCTCATGGATTTGAAGCTTTTTTGTTAGGCGCATACACATTTAGGATTGCTATATCTTCTTGGAGAATGGACACCTTTATCATTATAAGAATGCTAATTACATATATAATTAACTTTATCCATTCATTTGTTGGTTAACATTTAGGTTGTTTCCATATCCCGGCTATTGGAAACAAGGCTGCAATTCACAAAATAGTATCTACCTAGTATACTAGCTTTTCAAAATAGTATTTTTGTTTTCTTGAAATAGATACCCCACCGTGGAATTCCTGGATCATACAGTAGTTCTATTTTTTATTTTTTGAGAAACCTCCACACTGTATCCCATAGTGTCTCCACTATTTTACATTCCCAACAACAGTGCACCAGGGTTTCCTTTCTCCACATCCTTACCAGCAAGTTATTTCTTATCTTTTTGATACTAGTCATTCTGACAGGTGTGAGGTGACATCTCACTGTAGTTTTGGTTTGTGTTTCCCTGATGATTAATGTTGAGCATCTTTTCAAGGGCCTCTTGGCCTTCTGCATTTCTTTGGAAAGATGTCTATTTAGGTCCTCTGCTCATTTTTAAATCAGATTTTTGTTGTTGTTGTTATTGAGTTATATGAATTTTTTAAAAATGTATTTTTGATATTAATTCCTTATCAGATATATGATTTGCAAGTATCTTCTTCGATATAACTAGGTTGTTTTTCTTTTTGTTGATGGTTTCCTTTGCTGCACAGAAACTTTTTAGTTTGATGTGGTCCCATTTGTTTATTTTGGCTTTTGTTGCCCTTGCCTTCGGAGTCAGATCCAAAAAGAAACTACACTAAGAGGATATTGCTGCCTATGTTTTATTCTAGGAGTTTTATAGTTTTAGGTTTTACATTCAAGTCTTTAATACATTTTGAGTTGATTTTTGTATATGGTATAAGATAGAAGTCAAGTTTCTTTCCTTTGTATGTAGCTGTCCAGTTTTATGAACATTTAATAAAAGACTGTTCTTTCACCATTGTATGTCCTTGCCCCCTTTGTCATAAATTGACATTTATATATATGTGCGTATATATATATGACATTATACATATGTGTGCAGGTTTATTTCTGGGGCATCTGTTCTGTTCTGTTCATCTCTGGGTCTGTTTTTATGACAGTACCATACTATTGTGATTATTATAGCTTTCTTGCATAATTTGAAATCAGGGAGTGGGATACCTACAGCTTTGTTCCTCTTTTTCAATATTGCTTTGGCTATTTGGCATGTTTCGTGGCTCCATACAAATTATTTATTCTAGTTCTGTGAAAAACAGCATTGGAATTTTGACAGGAATTGCATTGCGTCTGTAGATTGCTTTGGGTAGTATGGACGTTTTAACAATATTAATTCTCCCAACTCATGAGAATGGACTATCTTGCCATTTATTTGTGTCATCCCCAGTTTCTTTCATCAATGTCTTACAGTTTTCAGTGTGCATGTCTTTAACCTCCTTAATTAAATTTATTCCTAGCTATTTTATTCTTTTTGATATAATTATAAATGTCTGGTCCTGGACGTTTGCTTGTTGGGAAGTATTGATTAGCAATTCAGTCTCCTTACCAGTAATCAATCTGTTCAGAGTTTCTATTTCTTTATGATTCAGACTGTGTGTTTCTGGGAATGTATCCATTTCTTCTAGGTTGTCCAATTTCTTGGCTTCTATTTTTTTCTTAGTAGTCTCTTATGATCCTTTGTATTTCTTGTGACATTAGTTATGACTTCTCATCTGTTATTTCTATTTTATCTAGTTGAACCCTCTCTTTTTCTTGGCTAGTCTAGCTAAAGGTTTGTCAATTTTCTTGATCTTTACAAAGAACCAGCTCTAGGTTTTACTGATTTTTTATATTGCCTTTATAGTCTCTATTTTATTTGTTTCTGCTTTGATCTTTATTATTTCCCATTTTCTAACTTTGAGCCTTGTTTGTTCTTTTTTTTTTTTTTCTAGTTCCTTTAGCTGTAAAGTTAAATTGCTTGTTTGAGATTTTTCTTGATTCTCGAGGTAGGCTTGGGTTGTTATAAACTTCCCTCTTATAACTGCTTTTCTTGCATCTCATGGATTTTGATATGTCTCATTTCTGTTTTTTTTTTAAGTTTCTTATTTTAAGATTTTATTTATTTATTTATTTATTTGAGAGAGTGCATAAATGGGGGGAGGGGCCAAGGCAGAAGGAGAGGGAGAAGCAGGGAGCCCAACGTGGGGCTTGATCCCAGGACCCCAAGATCATGACCTGAGCTGAAGGCAGACACCTAACTGACTGAGCCACCCAGGTACCCTTGATATGTCTCATTTCTATTTTCATCTGTCTCTAGGTATTTGTTGATTTCTCTTTTGATTTCTTCAATCATTGATTGGTTGTTCAGTAGCATGTTGTTTAATCTCCACATATTAGTGGTTTTTCTAGTTTTCTTCTTGTAATTGATTTCTAATTTCATACCATTGTGGTTGGAAAAGATGCTTGATATGATTTCAATCTTCTTGAATATATTGAGACTTGTTTTGTGGCCTATCATGTGATGTATCCTGAAGAATGTTTCATGTGCACCTGGGAAGAGTATGTATTCTGCTTCTTTCAGATGGAAAGTTCTGTCCATGTCTATGAAGTCCATCTGGTCTAATGTGTTGTTTAAGGCTGATGCTTCCCTATGTATTTTCTATTTGGATGATCTATCCATTGATGTAAGTGGGGGTGTTAAAGTTGCTTACTTGTATTGCAATATATTGTATTTACTTGTGTCATTTCCTCCCTTTAGGTCTGTTAATATTTGTTTTATATATTGTAGTGCTCTCACATTTTGTGCATATGTATTTATAAATGTTGCATCTTCTTGCTGGATTGACCACTTTATCATTACGTAACGCCCTTGTCTATTATTACAGCCTTTATTTATTTATTTATTTTTTTAAGATTTTATTTATTTGTGAGAGAGAGAATGAGAGACAGAGAGCATGAGAGGGAGGAGGGTCAGAGGGAGAAGCAGACTCCCTGCTGAGCAGGGAGCCTGATGTGGGACTCGATCCCAGGACTCCAGGATCATGACCTGAGCCGAAGGCAGTTGCTTAACCAACTGAGCCACCCAGGCGCCACAGCCTTTATTTTAAAGTCCATTTTATCTGATATGAGTATAGTGACAACAGCTTGTCTTGGTTCTCACTTACATGAAATATCTTTTTATGGGCCTTCACTTTCAGTGGTGCATGTGTCCTTACTTTGAAGCGAGTCTCTTGTAGGCAGTGTGTAGATGAGCCATCTGACCATGGCATGGCTTCAGCACAGGGGGGCAGGGCACTTGTCTGGTGTGACTGTAGTGTGTGTGTGGCAGGGTGTGCCCAGGGGCACTAGTAGGTCAGAGTGCCAAAATGGGACCTGCCAGCACGAGCATTAACAGGTAGAATGGGATTACAACAACGGTGCCCACCAGCACTTTTGTTCCTGGAAAGAGTCACAACAGGCTTCCGCCTCTCTGGAAGTCACGTTAAGATTAGTAGGTGAGTCTTCCACATATGGTCTAGGTCCTTTCAAAATGCTGCTTTTGTGCTCGGTCCCAGGCTGAGTGAATCTGTGTGTGAGCCCTTTAAGAATGGATTGTCTATTCCCTACAGTTCTGTGGTTGTCCTGGATATACTCCCTATTGGTTTTGAAAGCCAAGTGTATTAAGTAATTAATTATTTTTATTTTTTATTTATTTTATTTTTTTATTATGTTCTGTTAGCCACTGTATAGTACATCATTAGTTTTTGATGTGGTGTCAGTGAATGATTCATTAGTTGCATATAACACCTAGTGATCATCACAAAACGTGCCCTCCTTCGTACCCACCACTCTGAAAGCCAAGTGTTTTGGGGGCTTCTTTCTCTGGTGCAGGGCCCAAGGCTTGGGGTGTCTGATGTAGAAGACAAGCTCCTTGCCCCTGAGGAAAAGTTCCATATCTTTGAGATCCCTCCTGATTGTGTGTTGCCCTGCCTGGGGAGGTGTTTTTGGTGAGAGCATGTCTCTGCTGCTCTTATCTATCTCAATGTAGCTCTTTTATCATTTGTGGTGGAGGCACTGTTCATTTAGTTTTCAGGACTGTTTTAGAGGAGGGGATTATTCCATATGCAGCTATAGATTTGTTTTGTTTGTGGAGGAGGTAAGTTCAGGATCTTCCTACACGACCATCTTGAACCAGCTCTGAAAATAAATTTTAAGTAAAATGAAACAAAAGGAGGATAAAGATTGCAAAATGGGGAGGTAGGGACCGGGGCCTTTTGAAAAAAGGTGATCCGAGAAGTTTTTACTATCAGAGTGCCTTTTTAACAGAGCAGCTGGAAGCTAGGGCAGGGCCACGTAAATGTCTGGGGGAAACACGTGAGGACAGAGCCGACAGCAAATAAAGTGGAAGGCTGTGGATGTTTGAGGAAGAGCACAGAAACAAACTAAACAATGCAGAGAAGGGTAGGGGTGAAGGAAGGGGGTACTGCTGGGAAGGGTGGAGAGCCTGGTTAGCCTTGGTAAACACTTTAGACTTGACGGCATGAATTGGGAAGTTCTTCTGGTGTTTTGAGCAGAGGGGTGGCACTGTCTGCCTTGTGTTTTAGAAGTCTCACTCCTTGCGGTTTTTAAGAATAAACTGTAGAGGCACAAGGTATAAAATAGCAGAGGCCATCTGAGTTAGGAAACTAGCAAAAACCCCAGGAAAAGGTGATAATTGTTTGGGTATGAGCAGGAGGAGGGGTGAGACATTGCTAGACGCCAGTTAAAATTCTGAAATAGGGCCAATGGGATTGGTTGATATGTGGGATATGGGACGTGAGTTGGAAATTAAGGACGACACCAAGAATTTCTGCCTAAGCTACTAGGGGAATGGACTTGCCATTAGCTGGGAATAGAAAGATTGGGGGTGGGAGAAGAGTCAAGAGAGCAAGGACAGGAGACAAGGTAAGGTGAAATGACTTCTAGACACTTGGTTTGAGCCAACCCATATGCAGTTAGACACATGAGAAGGAGTTCAGGGGAATAGGTCCAGGCTGAAAATATAAACTTGTGAGTCACCAGCATACCAGTGGAATTTAAAGTCATGAGACAATATTAACTCCCTAAGGAGTTAGAGAAAAGCAGAATGAGAAGATAAGGATAAATTAACAAAGAAAACATACACACTGTGGCTCTTAAGGTAGGAGAAAAACCAGAGAATGTAGTGCCTAGAAGCCAAATGAAGACATCTTTCCAATGAGGAGGTTTTGGTGGTCATCAATGTCAATTGTTGCTCCAGTGTTTGTTAAGGTAAAGATTTGAAATTAAACTTTGGATGTAGAAAGTGGTCAGTGATGTCTAAGACAGGTAATTTTGGTAGGGGGGCAGCCTGCTTGAGTGAATTCTAGATAGAATTGGAAGAGAATGGCCAACAGGTGCATGCAGATACAAACAGATTTGGAACAGTCCTCTAGATACATATAGATGGCCAGCAGGTACAAAAAAAAAGATGCTCAACAGCAGTAACCATTGGGCAAATGCAAATCAAAACTACAATGAGATACCACCTCACACCTGTTAGAATGGCTACTGTCAAAAAGAAAAGAAATAACAAGCGTTGGTGAGGATTTGGAGAAAAGGGAACACTTGTGCTCTGTTAGTGGGAATGTAAATTAGTGAAGCCAATATGGAAAACAGTATGGATATAGGCTGTGGTTGGAATAATTCTATTATTTTTTTTTTTAGAGAGGGAGGGGGAGGGGCAGAGGGAGAGAGAGAATCTTAAGCAGGCTCAATCCTACGACCCTGAGATCATGACCTGAGCAGAAATTAAGAGTTGGACACTTAACTGACTGAGCCACCCAGGCTCCCCATTGTTGGAATAATTCTAAACACAGTCCTCCAAGATTCCTGTCCTCTTATTATTCAATCAAACACTGATCTAGGTACCACTGGTGAAGAGATTTTTGCAGAATGTAATTAAAACTCTGAGTCAGTTGACCTTAAGACATAGAGATTATCCAGGCGGGCCAGACCCAATCAGGTGAGCTCTTTACACACAGGGTTTGTCTGGCTGGATATAGAAGAAAAAGTCAGAAAGATTTGAGGCACAGGGGCATTTGACACATCACTGTTGGCTTGAAGATAGAGGAAGACACATGAGAAGGAGTGGGTGTGGCCTTAAGATGCTGGGCGGGGACCCAGGATGACAGGCAACAAAGGAGGGACCTCCCCGACAACTGTAAGGAAGAGAAGTCTAATCACCTGAATGAGCCTAGATGCAGATTTCTCCTGCAAGGCAAGGAATCTGCTGGCTAACACCTTCCTTTCAGCCATGTGATACTCTGAGCAGAGAATCCGGCCATGCTGGAAACCATGTTAATAAATGAGTATTGTTTGAAGCCACTAAGTTTGTGGTTATTTGTTATGTAACAACAGAAAATGAAAACACAAGCCTTTATATTTCCTTTGCTCAGGATCCAGATGAGTTTCAGAACTAGGTCATTTGAGGCTACGCAGGTGGCATTCAACCAAGTTAGCTGGGGCCATGTGAGATCAAGTTGCCTCTCAGATTCACCAATTTACCCGTGAAGTTGTGATGGTCTCATAACAATGGATACGATTAATGAGGTCTTTTTCTCAAATTTGCTGGTTTAACTTTGACCATGACTCAATTTCACAATTATTTATTGCTTAATGTAACTCTACCCATAAATTATTTGTTTTTAAATGGAAATATCTTAAAGCATTTTTTTTATAAAGACAATAAAAATCTTCACTTTCAGTTTTATTTATTTATTTTTTCTCCACTCACTATAGTCTCTGACAATCTTTTTTCTGAAAGAGGAAAGCTAGTCTTTTAAACAAGTGATACTGGAGGAAATGGACATCCATAGGCTCAAAAAAATCTCAACCCAACCTTCACACCTTTCACACTGATTAACTCAAAACGGATCAAAGCCTAGCTATAAAACATAACATTATAAAACTATTAAAACAAATCCTAGGAGAAAACCTTTTAGATGTAGGGATAGGCAAAGAGCTCTTAGTTCTTTTTTGGTGAGTACCTTTTAATGAAATTTTATTTCCAATTATAGATTTATGTGTACCTTTAGTTATTTTGAGGAAAAAAAGGAAAAGTATTCATTTTGCCCTTCCAGGTTTATAGACGAATCACAAAGATTGATTCTTCATTATAAACCCACAGATGGTCAATATTAGAGCCATCCAGTGTTTTCCTGAGGAAAAAACCTCTCTTTACGCTCATGAAAGTTTTGGAGGATTAGGGGTAGAACCAGAGTGTTGGGAGTGAGTTGGGGATGCTAGCAGTGTTGGTGTGGAGCAGCGAGGGTGTTCTCCAAACTCAAGTTCAAGTCCACCTGGCAGAAACTCCTGGAGAACGAAAAGAGTTACTTGGGTTTCAAATCTGCTAATTAACCTTAGTGAGCCATGTTATGCAGAATAATGAAAACAGTATTTTCCAGCAGAAACTGGAATAGGTAATACAAATTTAAGGATGCTAAAACACACATATATATATACACACATGTAATATATACATAGATATACGTGTGTGTGTTTATATATATATCTATCTATCTATCTATATATATATATATCTATATATCTGTGTATTTTTTCTTCCAGCTTTATTGAGGTATGACTGACAAATAAAAATTATATATATTCAGGTTGTACAATGTGATGTTTTCATTTGCCTACATATTGTGGAATGATTTCACAATCATCTCACAAGTAAAACCAGGAAATCATATCACAATTAAGCTAATTATTATATCCATCACTTTGCATCTTTGCTCTTTTCTTGTGGTGAGAACCCTTGAGATCTACTCTCCTAGCAAATTTCAAGTATATAATACATTATTATTAACTATAATCACCATATTGTACATCAAATTTCTAGAACTTATTCATCTAATAACTGAAAGTTTGTACCCTCTGTATATTTGTAATTTAAATTGTTAGGCCATAAGCATGCAAGCGTATTTTTCTACCCTCTCTCTCTCTCACACATCTTTCAAATAATGTCTTGAAACATTTTCAGTAATAAAAAAATAATTTTCAAAGAGGGAAAAGTGCATGCAGTCTGATTGTTCACTACCCCGTTTTATATGAATTTGTTAATAAACCAATGGCTCTCTGGACTTTTCAGCACATTAAATGTTAAAGTAAACAAGAGATAATTGTTTCTTATTTTTAGAATAGTAGATTTACAATATATTTAGCCTTTGCAAGTTGCATATTTAATTTATTTTAAATATGTTCTTTGGTAATAGCTTTTTAAATGAATTTTTTGTCATCGTAGAAACAATACCTTGAGGTAAAATTGCTTTTTAAACTATATTCTGTAAACAGTTAAATTTTGTGATTAATTTCAAAAGCTACAAGGATATTCATATTGGACATATAAAATAAAAGACTTAGATTCAGTAATTTGGAGTTTTCTTTGCATCATTAAATTTCAATTGTTAATGCTATTTTATCTTACAGATTCTTTTCAAAACATATTGGCTACTTGAAGGAGTTGGAAACCTTTTTATTTTATTTTATTTTATTTTATTTTTTAAAAGATTTTATTTTATTTATTTGACAGAGGGAGACAGAGAGATAGAGAGAGCACAAGCAGGGGGAGCGGCAGGCAGAGGGAGAGGGAGAAGCAGGCTCCCTGCTGAACAAGGAACCCGATGCAGGGCTCGATCCCAGGACCCTGAGATCATGACCTGAGCTGAAGGCAGACGCTTAACCAACTGAGCCACCCAGGCGCCCCGGAAATCTTTTTAAAGATGGGATTACACTGTTGTGATTTATGCATAAGTTAGGTTAGAAAGCTTTAATTCATGTATCCATTAATTAGCAAACTTTTACTGATACGTTTCAAGATGCACTCGAGTAAGTACAGGGAATGTAGTCAGACATTCCTCACGGGGCCTGCAAGGAGCTTTCAATACCCTTGTGAGAAACCCGCCATGGAATGCAGCGGCTGTCACAGGAGGCAGTTCGAGGGGGTCTGGAGAACACTGCACATGGGGCCTGACTTAGCTGGGGGAGGAGAGAAGTGTTGTGGAGTAAATGGTGTTTGGAGGAAGGGCTGAAGAATGGGGGTGTTCTCCTTGGGGCGGGGGAGCTGATTGAGATGAGATGAGATGAGATCATTCCAAAGTCCGTGTCCTCCAGCCAGAGACCACCAGGAACACTCCTATGAACAAGTTTTATCCAGAACAGGTTGGGTTTATTATTCATTGCAATGAGGGAGGACGTACACCATGGGAAACTGTGAGGTGTCTGGGTAGGAGGTGTTAGAAAAAAAACCATACTGTTGGGTAGGGTTTTGGTTGGGTGATTTGAGGGAAGGCCTAAAAGTGGGGGGGTCACTTTAGATTGGATGCTGAAAGCAAAGGCAATTCTATGATTGATATCTCAATAAATCTTATGTATAGGAGGGAAGATTATAGTCAGAGTAAACCATTACCGGTAATGATGTAGGTGTCACTCTTTTTTTTTTTAAAGATTTATTTATTTATTTATTTGAGAGAGAGAGAGCATGAGAGGGAGGAGGGTCAGAGGGAGAAGCAGACTCCCCACTGAGCAGGGAGCCCAATGCGGGACTTGATCCCAGGACCCTGGGATCATGACTTGAGCCGAAGGCAGTTGCTTAACCAACTGAGCCACCCAGGCGCCCCACAGGTGTCACTCATTTTAACCAAGAGAATGGGATGTCTGTTATTTTTTGGGGTGGCACTGTGATCTTTCTTTCTATACCTAGAAAACAATTATGAATTACCTTCATTTTGTCTCCCTTTATCATGGTCTCAGAGTAACTTTGTCTGGTGTTGGCATTCCATGATACCTCTTGGTATTTATGTCCAAGAGGAGAGTAACGTGGCTCTGGTGTGAGTGAGGGCCACTTCTGGATATTAGCAGGACTGGGTCCTCCCCCCCCCACCACCATGAGTAAAAGGAAGCATGAGGGAAGCTTTTAGCTTCAATTGGGAGACATAATTCTTGAATTGTAGAAATCACTGAAATGTACAGGTCTTCTAGCCAACTATTCAATGTATGGAGGAGAAACAGATTAATGGGTAAGTGCATTGCTGGCTTGGGTGTATTCTCTAAGATTTGCTTAACTCTTCCACTCCCAAATTTTATATTTATTTTGACATAGTAAAAATTCATAAATGTTAAAACCACCAAGATGATTTCAGTTCATGCACCCTCTTTTAAATACTGTCTCAGCCTGGGCCTGCTGGTTTCCTTTGCTTAAGATTTCAACCTCTATCTCTACACCACCCCAATGTTATTCCCTAGAAAACTAGTGGACTGGTATCAGAGTGGAATGATATAAAACAAAGAAGACATTCACAAAAAACTTTATTATGTAAAGTCTGCTTATAATTTGAATACAAAGGGTTTTAATAAGAATCTATTCACTGATAAATTATCCATATGCTGAGTATGGGCAAAAATGTTAGCCTAATAAAAAGAACACAGACATGATAGCCCTTGAAAGATGTAGAATGAAGTTAAAAGTAGAGTACTTCTCCAGAGAAGACCAGGGGTCACTTTTTTTCATGTTTATAATTTATAGTATTTTTTACCCTCCCTTTGTTTATCGATACATCAATCATATATCGTATTCTATCCCATCATGCTGTGAAATGTTTAGTTTATTGGCTGTCACTCTTGGGGAGGTTGCAAGACTTTCAGACTTGCTGTGAGTCTGTCACTGATGTCTGGCTTCACCTTGACAAGTATATCGGACTCTCTCAGCGTGTTAGAGATCACAGAGTCTGAGAAATGATGACATCCTTCCTGAAGAAGATAAGCGGGTAATGTAGACAGCACGTCGTGGATCAACCAGTTAGACTCTCAGTTCAGTCCATTTTCTAGATCTAATGATATGTCCAGGTGATTGATTTTGGCATCAAAGTTGAAATACTTCTCTTTCTCAACTTGTTCTTCTCACATCATCTTCCGATGGTAAGAGCTGACCATCACAGATGCTGCCTTCACTAAAACTGGATCATTGGCTAAACTCCCTTTATCCTCACTTGCAACCCCCTACCTTGGGGGGTTTCCCAATCTATCCAGGCTTAAGCAGACTCACAGCAGTTGCTTGGCCTGGTAGCTAGAGGTCTGTCTTAATATGCCAGTTTCTGAGCACAATCAATGGCTGTGTGCCCGAGGAATATCCAATCTGTTTAATTGTGTCCAATGTTTTTAGCTCCCTTGTTTACTAGTCAAGTCACTGTGTCCATATGCTTGACTACATGAATCCATTCTTTTCTCTCCCCAGAACTTCTCACATGATCCAAAGCAAATAGCATCTTCCAATGGATTTTCCATTTTTTTTTTAATTGGTAAATAAAACTACTACCTACAAAATTTTGCCTTGAAAGCAATAGGATACTTGCAAAAATGTAATGGAAATGCAAACAATTGCATTCTTAACTGTAAGCCATTCTCCTGAGTATGGTGTGTGTGATCTCTGCTAAATGATGTCCGGGTCTCCACTGCTTCTGCACCCTCCCCACACCTCCTGTAGGTCTGATGGTCCTGGAAGGGCATGAGGTTCCTGCACCGTATTCTAAATGAATCCGGGCTTTCTTTCATTTCCCCTCAACATAGCCATTCACCACAGGGTCCCCATTAGTCCACAGCTGCATTGTGTTTGCAGGTGAGTTGGGACAGAAAGGTTCACTTACCTCTGTGTTACCCACCCTCTGCCTACGAGGGGATGCTCAGGGTTGCCGAGTTTGGTGAAATAGCTCTTCTAGAGTTCCATGGCCCTCATTCTTTCTGGATAGGCTATACACATGGTTTGCCTGATGGAGCCCAGAACCCATGGTTGTTTTGGACTTGGGGCCTCGTTTCTTAGAAAAGATCAGGAATCTGGTTCATGTCAATGCTCTCTAACATTTCTATCATTCTTTTAGCCCACAAATATCTTTCTGAGCATGCAGCATCTTATGTGTATGTATTTATGTATTTGCAAATTAACTGCATGAACTATGAGTCTATAATTTATATCCATGGCAAAGCTTATATAAATATAGGGATTTAAAAAAATGAGATGAAAAAGATTCCGAATGGAAGTTCTAATATTTTCCTTCTGCACCCACGTGCACTGTCCTATCCACTCCCCTGGTGAGCCCTTCCACCAAGGGGTCTCACTCCTAATGGACTCCCACACCTCTCAGGTGAGCAAAGCAGGAATGGTATCTCCAGGAACTGTATTTTGTGTACTTTTGCCTCCAACCCTCAAAATCTGTGAGGACTACTTTGAATTGGGTTAGAGTCAGATGTGGAAACCGAGTATCCGTGTGGCTTGGGGAGTGTCTCCATAACACGGGGTCCCCATTTGTTAACTAGGTGTCTGGGATAGAGAAGAGGCCACTACCATTTTGTGTGTGTGCAGTTTTTTTGGTAATGGCTCTTCATCCCCTCTTCTCCTGTTCCTCTCTGCTCCTGCTTCTCCTCCTCTACTTCTTCTTCCTCTCTTTACCTATTTCTTCATCTGAAGTCTCCAGTAAGCCTCTGACAATGAGGGAGAGTTACAGGGTGAGCTGGTGGTGGAGGGCGGCGTCATCTCTGCGTAAATGGAGGGAAGGTAGGACACGCAGCATTGCTTTGGTCAAGTTCTGTTTCCTACTTAAATTATGGGCAAATTTTGAAAATGGTGTCCAAGACACCCTAAACTTGCCTGTTCTTCTTGATCTGGTCTCTGCAAATCCTTCAGCCAACAGCCTTGTGGTAGCCATCCCAGTTTTAATAGCCTATAAATTACGTACTTATTTGTGGGGTAAAGGTATCTCAGCTCCGTCTTTTCTTCCACTGAGAAAGGTTCGAGGTAATGGAATCATTTTCCAGAAAATATTTGTGTCCGTTATTCTGCTTGCCCTTATTCCAAGTGGGATAAGAATGGCTATTGAAGCTAACTAGCAAGACACATAGGCTATTTATCACTTCTGTAAAAATATTCTGTCCCACAAATCTTCAAAAAAAAAAAAAGAATATTAATGCATAGGACCAACTAAAGCACACACATAAAAATGCTTAGAGCAAAGACCTGTGTCACTCATTTCTTGTTATCAGGATGAGACGAGGCGATTGCGTTTTCCTTCAAAAGATGGTAGCATTTCCTAAATCCTCATCTATTTCGTTGGAAGTTACATCATTTTATACTTCTTACAAGAATTTAGTTTTATTCTAACTAAAAACATGGTTTAGAAATAGCTTAAACTTAAAAAAGAAAGTATCCTTTTTATGATTGTGGGATGTTGTGGATGCAGGCATCTATAGGGAAATGATGAGTTATCCTAGTTATTAAATACTATTGATTGGACATTAGAGGCCATCCAGCGCCACTTTCCACAGTTCTGTGATTCAATAACATGAGAAAGTTATCACCAAGGGAGAAAATTTCAAAACATTAATAACATTAATAGCTATAATTCTGTAAAATATTTTACTGCCAGAGTATGTTTTTTTCTTAATTAAAAAAAAATATATATATATACCCACAGAACTGACACCAACTCATTCCTCTCTTCTGAAAGAAAAGATTGGGACATTGTCACCCCAGTGGGTGACCTGAGAGATTTAACCTTATACTTGACATCTGTTTATTATCTAGATCTTACCAAGTCAAGGGCAACAGGATTCTTATGACCAGTGAGAAATATGGAGTCTCAACTAAGTGCCCAATTTGGAAAATATTAAGTAGATGGTGAGATCTTTATTATTATAATGAAATGCTGATTAAATGTATAATTTCTTCAATTTCACAGATGTTAAAATGCCAATTCCCAAGTAATTTAATTGAGGTAATCTGTATTTCAAGCACCAACTAACTGAAATATTTTCTAAGATTTCAAAATTATTTTAAGCAATGTGTCCTTTTTTAGCCTTAAAATATAAAGCAGACCCTGACTTCCCGAGTCTTAAAGAATGAGCATTCCTTAAAATTATATAAAATATGAAACTTTCTGAATAGTCCAGAAGTTTAAGCTATCTTAGCTGAGCACTAGGAGTTTTTTCATATTCTGGAGACATACATGATGTCATCTAAGGATATTACCATATTTTAAAAGGAGCAAAAAGAAAAAGATATAATTATTTCATGTTATTAGCAGTAAATATAAACAAGCCAGAGGACATAATAGAAATATTGCCAAAACTGTCTCATTTCTCAAACGGCTTCGTGTGTTTGATACTGTGAATTGTTTGATTTAAAAATAAAGCAAGCCTCACAAACGTAACACAAGCAGTTCTGGGCCAAATAATGTGCTCTCTCTACAGAATGAATCCGATGTCTCTTTGCTGGTTCGTTCCATCCTGCATTCCAGCTGCTGTAGGCCTCCCTACATCATTTCCAACGTAAAGAAGTCGCTTTGAGTGTAGGGACTTGTCCCTAACAAAATAAAAAACGTGACCCCTGATGCTTAGAGCATGTTTTACTAAACAATAACTAAAATTGGACAAATAAGAGTTCCTCCCTCATTAGATGATGGCAAAGTTTTGTTCGTTTTCAGTTTCTGATTCTTTAAACTGTGGGTCTGAGCTCAAGCTATTGAAAATCTGTGAAGGTAAGGACTTTTCAGGTTTACATGGGGTATCTAAGGCTTTTTCATAAGTAATTAAAAAATACACAAGCATTTTCTCTGGGGAGCACAGCACTCCCCTGCACTGCCAATTTGCTAAGTGGCTTCAGATCCATGCAGGGGCCTGTCACTGGGTGGCTACTCAGGCTCCTAAGAGGGAGGTGAGCCCTTTGTTCAAGGTCTGTCTTTGGTGTCTGTGGGGCACTGGGAGGCCTCTGTGTGGACTATGCGGACCTGTGTGTGGGTCTCTGTATTCAGATCTGTCTCCGGAGGTGTCTCTGTGTGAAGTCTGTGTGGATCTCTGTCACAGGTCTTTGTGAAGTCTCTTGGTGTTGGCCATTGTGAGAGTTCTGCATAAGATCTGTGTGGGAGGTCTTTGTGGATGATATGGTTTCTGTGAGGGCTCTTGATGTTGGCCCCCGTCAGAGGTCTCTGTGTAGGGTCTGTGTGGCTTTGTGTGGGTCTCTGTAAGAGGTCTTGGTGTGGGTTTCTGTGGGAAGTCTCTGTCAGAGGGTTTTGTGTGGGGTCTCGGTGTGGGTCTCTGGGCAAGGTCTCTGTGTAAGATGTGTGTGGAAGGTCTTTATGGGAGGTTCCTGCATATGGTCCTCAGTCAGAGGTCACTGAGAGTCTGTGTGGGAGTCTCTGAGATCTTGGTGTGGGTCTCTGTCAGAGATCTCTGTGTGGGGTCTTGGTTTGGGTCTCTGTGGGATGTCTCTGTGAGAGGTCTCTGTGGGAGGTCTCTGTGTGGGTCTCTGTGGGAGTTCTTGGTGTGGATCTTTGTCAGAGGTCTCTGTGTGGGGTCTTGGTGTTGGTCCCAGTGTGGGTCTCTGTCAGAGGTCCCTGTGTGGGGTCTTGGTGTGGGTCTCTGTGGGAGTTCTTGGTGTGGATCTTTGTCAGAGGTCTCTGTGTTGGGTCTTGGTGTTGGTCCCAGTGTGGGTCTCCATCAGAGGTCTCTGTGTGGGGTCTCTGTGTGGGTCTGTCAGCGGTCTCTGTGTGGGGTCTCTATGTGGGTCTGTCAGCGGTCTCTGCGCAGGGTCTCTTGGCGTAGGGCTTTCCCTCTCCGGCCTTGCACCGTCTGGCAGGAGAAGGGCAAAGGGACTTGCTCCTTCCTGATTCTGGCTGTTCCACCAGCATCCCGTCCGAGGCACTTCTCCCGACAGGAGCGTGGGGTGCACGTCTGGTTCCCCAACTGCAGGACTCACGTCCTGGTGCCCCTGGGAGGACCTAGCAGCAGCCAGGCTCAGGGACCCTGCTTTGGGCCACCCTCTCCTGAGCTCCCGAGGGCCCAGGGCGCTCTCTGTCCCGGTCCTGCCTCCCCCGGGGCCTGGTTGCCGTGTCAGTGCTGGGCGCACCCTGGGGGCCTAGAGGCAGGACCTGGCTCCAGAGAGAAGCTGCGGCAGAGCAGGCCTGCGCCCACTCCGCCCTGCACCCTGGGTCCCCTCCCACATGTGGGGTCCTGATGGCATGGGGGCAGGGCCATGCCTGCTGCCATCTGGATCGGGGGTCCCTCCTGGAGCAGGACTCTCCACCACGTGAGCGATGTGTGGGGGCCCCGGAGGATGATGTGGGGCTGGGAACAGGGCATGCAGGGGGCCCCTCCTGGACTGCACCCTCATTCTGGACGGTCCGTTCCAGC
Organism: Phoca vitulina; assembly: GCF_004348235.1. Lineage (NCBI taxonomy): Eukaryota > Metazoa > Chordata > Mammalia > Carnivora > Phocidae > Phoca > Phoca vitulina. The sequence continues at coordinate 3,620,186 of NW_022589740.1, read as the reverse complement.
CGGGTGTGGGACAAACTCTATCTGATGACCTCCTCCCCCTTCGGGCTCTGGGGTAACCAAGACCGGGAGCCAGGCAAGACTTGCTACATGACCCGGGCCAGTCCCTTGGCCTTGGAGTCCCCACCAGTCCCCTGGGAGCTGTCCTTGGGCCACACAAGTAAGTAAAGGTCGCAGACTACAAGTCTGTCCCGAGGCCCCCAATCCCGTGCAATCTTATCAAATTGTGCAGAAATTAAGCTTCCCTGCCCGAAGGCCTTGCTGCCTCTGCGCGCCTGACCCTCTGTGTGGGAGCCTCAGGGGGCTTCTTTCCCCCTGGGCCCGGCAGCTGGAGTGGGGTGGAGGCCCTGCGGCCACGGGGCCTCTAACTTGTCTCCACTGGGCCTGTAGGTGATAGTGGGACACCACGGGTCCTCGGTCGTCACACCAGGTATCGGCACACCATGTCACTCTGCCTCCTTCCTGGAGTCCCACCTAGGTGCAGTGTCCCCCTGCCTCCCAGCCACACCCCTGCTCCATCCCCCAGAAGGGGAAGGGGTTGCTGGTGAGCAGGGCCCTTCACTCGTCTGGGGCAGGGCAGACTGGTCCACAGTGGCCTCTGTGCTCCCCGCTGCACACCCTCAGAGCCGTGAGCTCCTCCCTCGCTGCTCCAGAGCATGAGAACGGGGGCAGGGGGGGGTGACACTGAGCTAAGAGGGGCTCCCGGGTGATGTCAACCCAGCTTCATCGGGGAGAGAAGGGTTCCTGGGGTAACTGTGCCCTACTCCCCCAGGAGATGGGGAGCAGGATTTCTCCCACCTCTGCACTGAGGGCCAACCTTGCGCCTCCAAACTCCGCGCCCCACTCTGACATAGGACTCTGTCTTCCACATGTCCCGGAGCCCGAGGGGGATTTCTGCCTCTGTAGACCCTCCCTACAGCCACACAAGTTCAGGGTAGAGAGAAAGCAGGAGAGGATGGGCGGAGCCAGATCCTGGTCTTGGTCATGTTCATCTTGTCACGGAAACCAAAGGCGTGTGAGGGAGGGGGTGGGGGTGCACCACACGGTCCCCCTCCCTCCAAGGCCCCATGCCTTCTGGAAGCCAAAGCAGGCACTCGGGGAGAGCAGACCTTGATCCTTCCCTTCCCCCGAGCAGGGCACAGACAGAGGCCAGCATCTCTCATGAGAAAGAAACATTTATTTTGGGGAAACAATAAAAATTGTGATATGAAGAAGCCATTAGCACACAAAGGATGTGCTAACATGAGAAATAGGCTTTCTTTGCATGTACTCAATTTTTTCTTGAAGGAAAACTTTGCTATCAGGAAAGGTGTGAGAAGCACACTCTGCCTGATGGGATGACACACCTTTTCGAAGACTGCATGTTGGATAATGCTGAACATGACCTGAGACACCTGCCGCCATCGGCCTGTGCTGGCTGGGTCTGCCTGGGGACCCCAGGTCCCTGGGTAGGACTTCCCACCTGCTGTTCCTGTCTCTGGTCCACTCGCTCTTCTTAGGGCAGCTATGGCCCTTGGGGGTGGCTTGCTGACTGGAGGCTCTCTCTCTCACCACTCTCCTCTGGTTCGGGGAGGAGAGAACCCTGTGGTAACAGGAATGCCCACGTACTGGGACGTGCAATTCCTTGCGCTGATTTATCTCTGAGGCACGAATTCTTTGGTGAAATCCCAGTTTCTCCACCAGGACTTGCCCCACAGCTGTCACAATTGTCTGAGCTTCAACAGCCTTGCCGTCTGCAGCGGCTCTGCTTCTGGCTGGTACCTGGGCATGGGCTGCTGCGGGCTTGCCTTTTTGAAGGGGACCTTCCAGTCCTTTGCTTTTTTTCTTGAGATTAAGGTACTGCAGGAAGTTCCTCATCCTTTTTCTAAAGTGGCTTTCTGGAAAAATCTGTCCCTTTTCTGGCACGAGCTGGAGGTATTTGCTCCCAAGGCTCTCTCCTGTTCCTCTGACCTTGGGAGGGTGTCCTGTCCCACTAGCTTGGGAAGCCCTGATTCCCAACGGTTCTGCAGACTCTTCTTCATGCTTTTCTGGTTTGGGACTCTTCTGGTCCTCTCTCTCATTACTGGAGTCCCTCTCCCTCTGGCTCTCACATGGTTCCTCAACTTTTGGTACACTGGGCTCCTGATGACCCTCACTGCAGGGGCTAAGGTCATGTGGCACCGGGGGAGCAGGTGTGTCTCCATTGTCATGTTCCCTCTGGGAACAGGGTGACTTGTGAGTGGTCAAGATGTCTTCAGCAAGGACAGCATTAGTGTGAAGGTCTTTCAGGGGCACATTGGTGTCACAGTCCTGGACAGGCACGCCAGTGGCAAAGTCTGGAAGGAGGGTGTCACTGGGAGAATCCTGAAGAAGCACACTGGTGGTATGGCCTTGAGGCTGGTTCCCTGACTCTACCTTCTCTTGGAGCTCAAACTTACTAGCCTTTGTTTTAAGGCTTGGCTCGTTTGGATCTTGGGCTGTAGGTGGTGAGGGACTTTTACTAGTGCTTGGAGATCCTGATCTCCTCAGATCCACATAAATGGTTTGGTTATTGGCCAGCACACTGGGTCTTAAGATGACTTTCCAAGCAGGGGCCTTCTCAGCCTCCATCGCCTCCATGGACTCTTTAGCCCTTGGAGATTGGGACCTGAAGTTCATCTCTAGTATTGCTACCTTGTTTGGTGAGGCCTGACCCCCACTCTCCTCCTTTAGCTCATTCCTGGCCATTGCTAAACTTTGGCTTGGATCCAGGTTGTCTTTCTTGGCCCCCATAACAGTCTTGCTCTGCAGGGTTCTGTTTATGAGGCTGAGTGTGGAGGTCTGAGAAGGTGATCTGCCCTTCTGTCCTGATAAAGAGGTCTCTGAGGACTCATGGCCATCATCAGGTGAGGTCCCTCCCAGGCCCTGTTGGATTTCCTCACATGCAGGTGAGGGAAAAGGCAGGGGACCCCCTGAAGTAGGAACAGACTCTTCTGTTATCCCCTCCCCTCCTGAATGGGGCTGAGGAGGTTTTCCCAAGAACCTGTAGAACTTGGCTTTTGAGTGGGCCCCAGATACAAAGGTGGCTGAGCAGGGAAAGGGGGACTGGGAATAGGGCAAGGATTGAGCTTCACATAGCTCCAGATCTATGGGCTCAGAGGCTTGGACAGGTAGGTCCCACCTATGCCTCACCCGAAACCTTATGATGTGTGCTTCCAGCTTCTGCTGAGTGTGAGGACTAAGGAAGAACAGCTCATGGGAGGTGTTTACGTAGGGTTTCTGATCCTTCAAGGGTGCTAGATTTCTGATTTCTGTGTGAGGGTGAAACTTGGGCAAAGCATGGTTGGCCACAAACCAGGATCGACGCACGCTCACAGGGATCAAACCCTGATTGATCTGTTCCAATTTCCTGAGCAAATGAACCTTTAAGATTTTTTCTAGATGTTTCTTATCTGGGCCCTTCGCAAAGTATTTTCCTGGGTCACTCTTCAAGGTGCTTATCAAGGGTCTTACTAACTCCTTCTCAGAGTTGGTTCCTAGAACCTTCACTGGGTACCTGGCTGAGACCCTGGAGAGATCTCTTGGCGTCCTCTTCAGACATTGCCGTAGACCCTTACTAAAGTTCTTCTCTAGTTGGAATCTTGCTTGACCCTTCCTATGGGAACTTCTAGGGTACCTGGACCTGGTGCTCTGTGTAACCTGGCTGCTTTTGCCTTTAAACACAAAGGGCCTTGAGAGCCCCTGCTCTCCCTGTGCCTGACTCACCCGTGGGAATTCATCCTGAGGCCACATCAGTTCCAGAGACAGTTGAATCCTGTGGGGCAGGCTACCTTGCTGTTTATCCCTGCTGAGCCTCCTTTGAAGGTGTTGCTTCTGGATATTAAAGATGATAAAGTCCCCGTGAAAAGTGGAAACTGACCTGTGGGCGTGGGAGGCCTGGTTGTCCTCTGGAAGCTTGGGAGGGACTTGGCTAAAGGATTTCAGAGACCTTTTCACCATAGCGGGTAAAGTCTTCCCCCTTTCTTGCTGCTTCGGCAACAAGGGCCGTTCCACATGTTCAATTTGAGTTGGGATGAAGAATCGTGTCTTTTTTTGGGATGTAGGGCAAGATACCCCACCAGTCCTCCTCTGGGATGGGAGAGAAGGTGGTCTGATTGGGACAGAAGGGGGAAGGTGGGCCTGGGACCGGGGCAAGGTTAGCATTGAGGGTTGGGGTTGGATCCCAAGGTGGAGCAAGGGTGGGGCGTGGGAAAACTGTGAAGATATTTGATCCTGAATTAGAACTGGCAAGCACTTAGAGATTCCATTGAATAAAACAGAGGGAACCTGTAGTTGAGAAGAGTGAGTAGAGACCAAGGCAGTGGCCACCAGGGACTCACTGTGCAGAGAGGGGAGACCCCAGAAGAGCTGGCTGCATTTCTGTTGCAAGTGGTCTTCCAAGACCTTGGGGGATGAGAACAGCTGAGGACCGGCCAGCGGCTCTGGTTTGTCTTTCATGTTCCAGAAGGATTGCGGGGTGGTGGTGTTCTGCTCAGCACCCAGCAACTTCCACATAGTCCCCAAAGAGCCCACGTGGTCATCTGGGTACCACTGTTTGACAACTGACCCATCTTTTTCTTTCTCTTTGAAAATCTTCAGTTCTACCCTTTTAATGATTAATATCTCAAGCAGCTTCTGGACATCCGGATTGACAAATGAGGGGTTATGAGTCTCTATATGCCTGTTTGTAAGGCCACCCCAGAGCGAGGTCTCTGGTGCATGGCAGGACACATGTTCTTCCTGGCACTTGTGCCGTAATGAGCTAGGCAAGAACAAGGACTTGGTACATTCCCACCACCAGGAAAAGGATAAAATGGGGTAGCTTGCATGGCCAAGGCCTGAGATGGTTGGAATGAGAGATGCCAAATAGGAATTACCTGGGAGTAAGCTCTTTCTGACTGTGTCAGAAAGTGGGATTTCCTTTAAGTTAGTTTGGTCTTTTTGAGGTTCTGCTGGCCGGGTGGAGGCCAGAGGTAAAGGGCGTCCCGTCAGAGGAGCGGGGGAAGGTGATGGGGCCACGGTGGGAGCATCTTCCATAGGCTCCCTGCATGGCTGATGGGCTCCAGCAGGCACTCCTCTGTGCACCTGCCCAGGGGCTGCTTGCTGTAAGAGCTGAAAGTGCCTCTGGTCAGAGAGCCTCACCAGGTGGCTGTGGGAGATGGGAGGTGTGAGCTGAAGCCGGGAGCAGGGGGGCCAGGAGGGTGGGCCCCATGGCCCTCCACGCCCCCACACCCACTTCACAATGCTCCTGCTGTCCCTCATCCCAGGGCTTTAGCCACACTGTCCCCGTGGCTCCTCCCAGACCCCCAGAACAGCCCCAGGGTGCCTGTAGCCCTGGGCTCGCACCATAGACTCTGGGAGGAGCACCCTGGAGAGAAGGGGGAAGGTTCTTTACCTTTGCAGAAGGGAAGCCAGGCTATGAACCTCTTCCAGTTCTTGCAGGCAAGTTCTGCAAGCTGGAAACAGAAGACTGCGTCACAGCTGAAGGCGGGGGCCCAGGGGTCTTATAGGAGGTTGAGTACAATGTCCCTTTAGGGGAGACCTTTGGGGGATTAGACTCGGGAGCCCCAAACATCAGTGTCCAAGGCCACGTGCCCGCACAGTGATAGCAAGGCTCATGATGGGGATCGCTTTGTCCTTTACAAAGTGCTTCCCCATTCATGATCTTGTTGGGGGAAAAATGACCGGGTCGCCTCACAGAGAAATCTGAGCAAAGTTGGGCAACTTGTCCACAGTTGAAGCTGGAGGTCCCACCTCCCAGGCCAGGCCCTGGGGCCCCTGCTGGGCGACACCCGTTTCCAACCCCTCGGGGCTTTGTTCTGGCCCAGAATCTGGGAAGCGTCAGGGTTCCGCTCTCCCTCCCAGGAGCCCCTCCCCCCCAGGAGCCCCTCCCCACTCCTAGGAGCACCCCCCCCCCAGGGCTCTGTTTCCTGAGGGATGCGCTCAGGCCCTGGTGCCCTAGAGACGGTGGGGCTGGGCCCTCAGAGCAGGGGGGACGGTGTAACTGGGGTGCGCAGGGCTGAGTGGCAGAAGCTCACCTTTCAGAGTCTGGTTTTTCTTCTTGCTTCTGTTGTTCCTTCTCCGTGACTCCGTTTGATACTGAGATGAGAGAACACGGGGAGGCTGGGACCCCACCCCCAGCAGCAGATGTTCACTGCTCATGAACAATGTGACCTCCTACATTTAACTAAGGGGGGGGGGCTGTGGTTTTCTTTCGTTTTACTCATTTCCTTTTCAAGATGGATAAAAATGTTTTCAGTTTTCCTTCTTTGAAGAATGTACAGAAGGATTTTCTATGTGAGAAATTTCTTTGTCACTGTTCCTCTGCTCAAGAAACACACATATTCCCAGACCTATGGGCGCATCTGAGCTCCTTCACGTAGGACCCCACTTCCCGAGGCCAGAGCCCCACTCCAGCTGCTACTCGGGGCCTCCTGGGCTCAGTACTGCCATCGATCAGCCCCGACAGAGGAACATTCACCTGAGACACCTGCCCCGGGAAGGTGGGTGGTGAACCAGTGCCCAGTGGCCTGACCTCTGCTAGAGATGCAGCTCTTAACTGCCGGTCCTCGGCCACTGGTCACTGTGTTTGGGACATTGTCCTGGAGCCCTCCACCACACCTGGACTCCTGGCCTGAGATCTTTGGGTAGAAATCCTTGTGCCCCTCTAACCCCTGCCTAGTCTGGCTTATCCCTGGATGGATGGTGTTCTATTCTTTCCTGAGAATACATGTTCTATTCTTTCCCATCTCTCCATTAATTCAGAAAAATGGAAATAGTAATAGAAAAGAAGATAGAATCATACTCTGCTGGGTCTGGGTCAAAGGTTCCTTACCTTCCTGATGTTTCTGTGTTTCTTGCATGGTGGTAAGGACGGATTAGTCTGGAAGTAGGAGATTAATAGGAAGAAGAGCCCCAGTCCACACAGGAAGGCAAAGATGGTTTGAATTGCCCAGGAAGTGTGGCTGGAGCTCAGCCAATCATTAGTAATGAAGTTCTGAGTTAAGAGATAATTCTCCATCTCTTTCCTCTGAAAAGCGTTAGTGCCAGATCGCACTGCTGCCCTCAGGCAACTGAGCACTGGGCGTGTACTTGCGGACACAAAACCCAGGCCCACATCACAGAGCTATAGTTTTGTCACAAAGGAGGGAGGGGACAGAAGAGAAGCAATCTAGACCACAGCCCCTCCCCCCACTCCCTGCAGCTCCATCCCTCCACCTTCCCAGGCCTCCAAGTTCCTCCCCTTAGCAGACACCGATCTCTTCTCTGTATCCGTGAATCTGAGTTTTGTTTTGTGTTTTCGATTCCACATATAAGTGAAAACCTGTGGTATTTGTCTTTGTCATTTTATTTAACACATTATTCTCAAGGTTATCCGTGTTATCACAATGGTCAAGATTTCATTATTTTTTTATGGCTGAATAGTATTCTAGTGTGTGTGTGTGTGTGTGTGTGTGTGACATCTTATTGCATTCACCCCAATATGTATGGGTCATTTAAGGCCGATGTTTTCTTACTGATTTTCTGTGTGGATGACCTATCCATTGATGTAAATGGGGTGTTGAAGTCCTGTACTATTATTTATTGTTGTCCATTTCCCTCTTTAGATCTGTAAATATTTACTTTATATATTTTGGTGCTTCTAAGGTGGGTCAGTATATTTTTGTAAGTGTTATATCTTCTTGCTGGATTGCCCCTTTTATCACTACGTAATGCTCTTCTTTGTGTTCTGTTACGGTCTTTGTTTTGAAGTCTCTTGTCTGATGAGAGTGCAACTACACCAACTTTCTTTTTGTTTCTATGGCACATCTTTGTCTGTCCTTTCACATTTAGTCTGAGCGTGTCCTTGTTTCTGCGGTGAGTCTTTTATAGGCAGTGGATAGAAAGAGGCTTTGTTTTTATCCATCCCACCACTCCATATCTTTTGGTTGGAGAATTTAGTCCATTTACATTAGGTAATTATGGATAGGTATGTCCTATTGCCACTTTGTTTTCTTCCTGGCTCTTTTCTGTAGTTGCTTCTCTGTTCCTTTCTTCTTTTTCTTTTTCTTTCTTCCCTTGTGGTGTGATACCTTTCTTTAGTGTTATGTTTGGATTCCCCTCTCATTTTATTTTATATATTTACCACAAGCTTTTTTTTTCCCCCTGTGGTTACCACGAGGGTCACATACAGCCCCGTATGTTTGTAACAGTCTGTTTCATGTTGCCAGTAACTTAAATGTGAACATATTTCAAAATGCTGTGTTTTTATTTCTTTCCCCACATGTTTAATGTTTTTGATATCACATTGACCTTTTTACTTTATAAATCCTGTTTTTTAAAGATTTTATTTATTTTTTGACGGAGAGTCAGTGAGAGAGGGAACACAAGCAAGGGGAGTGCGAGAGGAAGAAGCAGGCTTCCCGCTGAGCAGGGATCGATGCACGGCTCGATCCCAGGACCCTGGGATCATGACCTGAGCTGAAGGCAGATACTTAACCGACTGAGCCACCCAGGTGCCCCTGTTTTATAAATCTTTTAATTAATTATTGTAGTTTCAGTTAATTTTACTATTTTTGTCCTCATACTAGCTTTATAAGTGATTTATCCACTACCTTTGCTGTACATATATTGAATATTACTTTTGCCATTGAGATTTTATTTTTATATATTTTCTTGTTAATTATGCCATTTCTTTTTAGTTTAAATAAGTCCCTTAAACATCTCTTATAAGGCCAGTTTAGTGGTAATCAACTCCTTTAGTTGCTTATTTGGAAAATTCTTAATCTCCCTATTAATTCTGAATGATAACCTTGCTGGGTAGAGTGTTCTTGGTTGGAAGTTTTTCTTTTTCTACTTTGGAAAGAAAGGCAGATTGCAGTCAGCCAGCATTTCTTTCTCTTTTTTTTAAAGATTTATTTATTTGGGGAGGGGGAGATGAGAGAGAGAGAAACCCAAGCAGGCTGAGCATGGGACCCAACATGGGACTCGAGCTCACAACCCTGAGACCATGACCTGAGCAGTAACCAAGAGTCGGACACTTAACCATTGTGCCACCGAGGTGCCCCTCTTTCTGCACTTTGAATATGTCATGCTACTCTCTTCTGGCCTGGGAAATTTGTGCTGAAAAATCTGCTGATAGCCTAATGGATACATTTCCCTGTACATAATAAATCGCTTTTCTTTTGCTGCTTTTTATATTCTCTATCTTCAACTTTTGACATTCAAATTATAGTGTATCTTGGTGTTGGTCTCTTTGAGGTTTTTTTTTTTTTTTTTGAAACTCCCTTTGCTTCCCAGACCTGGATGTGTGTTTTCTTCCCCAAGTTAGGAAAGTTTTCAGCTATTATTTCTTCAAATACGTTTTCTGCACCTTTCTCCTCTCCCTTAGAGACCTCTTTAATTTGAACATTATTCTGCTTGATGTTGTCACATAAGTTTCTTAAGTTATCTTTAATCTTAAATTCATTTTTCTTTTTGCTGCTCTGTCTGAGTGAATTTCAGTGCTTTGTCTTCCACCTCACAGACCTTATCTTCTGTTTCATCCAATCTAATGTTGAACCCCTTTAGTGTACTTTTCAATTTAATTATTGTATTGTTCATCTCTGTCATTTCTGGTTGGTATTTTCTCATACTTCCTGTTTCTGGTGAAGTTCTCACTGTGTTCATCCATTCTTCTCCCAAGTTCCATGGGCATCTTTATGACCATCAAATTGAATTCATTACATGTAGATTACTTATCTGCATATCATTAAGGTTTTTCTGAAGTTTTGTCTTATCTTATTTGGAACATATTTCTATTTCCTCATTTTGCTTAACTTTCTGCGTTTCTATATATTTGGCAAAACAACTACTTCTTTTAGTGTTGAAAAGTTGCCATGTGTAGGAGATGAACTTTCTCGCTCACCCTTGTCCTAGTTCTTGGTTGTTGCCTAACCTTTGTGATTGTCTAAACAGTCTGGTTTATTTTTGATATGTCCCCATTGTTGAGGGTGTGCCAAGACCTGTCAGTGTTCCAAGGAGAGGAATCTAGTTTAACACTTAGTTTTAGGGCTGATTGGAAGTCAGACTCTCAGGCAGAAGCTTTTAAAGTATGCAAATATATATAGTCCTGTGGGGTGACAATTGTAAACCCAGCTGGACTCCAGGTTGGGAGATCTGGAGGTGTCCCTGGGTGACAGTTTCAAAAATCAGGGCTCCAGTAAGTGTATAAGCTCTTTTCTGGGAGATTTGGTAGAGCTGTAGTGAGGCCAAGGGGGTGCATAAGGATGGTTTCTCTCTGCTTACATTCCCTGGGAGCGCTTCTGTAGTCTCTAGATGTCTGGGAGACCTGAAGCTTGTCCCTCAGGTTGAAGCTCCAAGGTAAGTAAATAGGCCTTTTTCACAGGAAGACTGGGGTTGTGTTTCGGACTGCTGTCTGTGCAGTGCCCTGGAGGTATTGGCCTGCCAAGAAGTGTCTTTGCATTTGTTACAGTTCCTTGGAGCTCAGGAATGCCAGCCCCCTTGGCCACCAGAGCCAGGCAGACAAGGGGCATCCCCTGTGTGATTTGCGCATGCCTACTGGCTTTAGCAGGGCAGCTGGTATGTGTAGGGGTCAAGGGATGCTCTCTGGCTTCAGAAAGAGAACAGGAAAATGCCTTGACTGCATGCACTCCTGGATTTCAGCAATGCTACAAGAGAGTGCCCTGTCCCAGGCCCCAGGTTGGGGGCAGGAAAATGCCCTGACTGTTCACACTAGCCTGCCCTGGCCAGGGAGTGAAGAATTGCTGCTACTACCTGCTCTCTCTAGCCTCAGCAAGGCAGTGGGCAGTGCTGTGACTGCTTGCCCCCACCCTTCTCAGTGAGGCAGCAGGAAGGTGCTGTGTCTTAGTGTGCCTACCTGTGCTAGCAGGGTAGGTGGAAAGCACACAAATGGTGTCTACCAGAGCCTTTGTCTCCAAAGAAACCCCTGACTCTCCCCTGCTCCTCGGGCAGATACCCTCAGATGAATAAATGAATTTTCTTGCCATACTGTCTAGGCACTTTAAAAATTGGTGCTTTTGGACAGGATCCCAGGGTGAGTGAGACTGAACATGAGCTCTTTAGAAGGACAATCTCAGTTTCTTATAGTACTTTGGATCCCTCATCCCTCTTGTTTTTCTAAGCCAGGCATCTTTGGGAGCTCATCTCTCTGGTGCAGATCCCAAGGGTGGGACTGCCTGATGTGATGCACCAACCCCTCACTCTTCCAGAAGAAGCACCAGACTGGTGAGACCTCTCCGTATTGTGTGTTGGAGCTCTGGGGGTTGAGTTTTTTGTGAAGACCACATCTCTGCCTCTCCTACCTGTCTCTATGAGGTTCTTTTATCCTTTGGTTGTCATCCAGATTTCAGATCTTTTTCACAGGGAAATGATCTATACATAGCTATAGATTGAATATGTCTATGGGAGGAGATGAGTTCAGGATTTTCCTTTGCCGCCATCTTGAATCCCTTTCCAGAATACCTTTATATAGTGTTTTATCAGACAAGATAGTCCATTTCCATACTACTTCTTGAACATCTAACAGGTGTATTATGTAATGGATTTTTCCTAAGGTAATTGCTCAAATCTATGAAATGGTATTACTTTTACTCTTCTTGACCTGTTTTAACCTTTAAACCTCTCTGAGTCCTGAATGCATGTTGCATTTCTTTCTAAGATCCTGGGAGGTGTGCCCATTTTAAATGCTTTCTTTCTTCTTTCTTTCTTTTTCTTCTTTCTTTCTTTCTTTCTTTCTTTCTTTCTTTCTTTCTTTCTTTCTTTCTTTTTCTTTCTTTCACCATTGATATTTACTGTTATGCCTCAGCACGGGGGCTGATTGATGGGAATGTTGCATGAACATTCCCCCTGCTTGTTAACTGCACTTTATGGGAGTAATGGGAGCTTTCTGATTTTGATAATTTACTATATTCTCCACTGATGACAAAGTAGGGAGTGAGTCTATTGCTGTAAGGCCAAAGAGCATGATTGATAGTATGGATATAAAACAAGCTGAGTCATGGGCCTTGTGTGCATAACAGGTTCTGTAAGTGAGGGACATGTGGGAGTGATGCAGAGGGAGAGAATTAAAGTGACACTAAGAAATAATCTCTCTATTTTTATCTTCTTTAATGGCACCAGCCTGGATCAAAACGTTTCAAAGCACATAGAACCAGTGAGTCAGAACTCATATTGTAATTATACATCCATTAGTCTCATGTGAGCTCTTGAATCATGATTTATCAGAGATTTTTTGGAGACATTTTTATGGATAAATGGAAAGGTGTTTTTGACAGGTATCAGTCTAGCGAATGACTTCAGAGACATAGAGAGCTGGAAAGAGCATTGCTGGAAATTAATTACTTTTTGTGAACCCAGCAGAGAACTGATGTTAAGAAAAACAAGCAACATGAAATCTAGAGAGTGACAGGCACTCACAGGAAGAAATAAGAACTCAGCATTTCTTTACTTAGGGCAGACACAGACTGAATAAGTTATAAGCTCAAACAAAAATTAAACCAGAAAATTTTAACAAATTGAGCAACAAAACAAACAAGCAAGTGTTGGATCAAATTCCAAAGAATACAATAAATATCCATGAGTCCATAAGAAAAAATAAATAACAGAAAAATTATTCATAATATAGATACAAATACTCCTGCCTCCAAGAGGTAGAGTTTAATTCCCTTCCCCTTGAGAGTGTACTGAATTTAGTGATCGGCTTCTAACTGGTAGAGAGTTTGAGAAAAAAATGTAACTTTTCAGCAGAGAAATCTGGCAGGTGCCACCTAAACCAAGTGATCAAGCTAATATCCCCAGTGATTAGTCATGTTGCTGTCATGTACGTCCCGATATGATGTATAAAAAGGGGACTCACCTTTGTGCTATATTTCCCCCAAACCATAACCCCAGTCTAATTAATAGAAAATATCAGAAAAATCCAAAATGAGAGAACTTCAAATGTGAAAAAGTCTTGAAAAACAAGAAAGGGCTGTGGGGGTATCACAGATTGAGGATGACTAAGCTGATACATAACTAAATTCTATATGTTATCCTTATTTGGATTCTGGGAGAGACAAAGGACATTAGTGGAAAAAACTGGTGAAATCAGAATAAAATCTGTAGTTAACAGTGTAGTACCAATGTTCATTTCTCAGTATTACAAACATATCATGGTTATATAAGATGTTAACATCAAGGGAAGCAACTTCCAGAAGTCATCTCTTTTAGCCTTACAATAAGAAAAGTCTGGACAAATTGGAACTTAGTAGCTTTTCTTGGACTCATCAGAGAACCGAGACTTCAAGGTTAATTGCCACCCTGGAATTTGGAGAGGCAGGCACATCCAGAGAGGTAAGAATTGAGACCTGCTTACTGCTTCCTGAGATTGTAGCAGGCCCCACTGTCACAAAAGACTGGTAGGAAGACTTAAATGATACTTCTGACAAATTGCTGGAGGCTGGGTGTGAGTAGTTGAGAAAATCCTGGAGGCCACAGTTTTGGGGGTTTCCCCATCAGGACCCCTGTAAGTTCTCATGGTAAGGATGGAGAAATGTGCCCTAGTGGCTTTGGAGGGAGGTGAATGAAAGGAGGAGGTAGTGGGGGCATAGGAATTATTTGGAAATATGTCCAGAGCTTTCTATAGAACAGAAGTGTGCTCTCCAGGAGAAAGAACGTGGCCAGAATGCAATTCTGAAATCTTATCTCAGTCAGGGGATAAATTGTCCCCCACTTCAGCCTCTTGCATCCTTCCTTTCTCATGTGACGGGATGAGTGGGTGAAACATATCAACAGGGGATAGAGCCTCAAGAAATAGATTGGGAATGCTGCAGTTAGGGAAAAGAGAAGGGGCACAGGGAGAGAGGTAGATCCGTGCAGCAGAGTCACAAAAGCTTGTGAAGGCCATGGCCCCAGACAGAGGCCCACTATAACCTGGGACTTCCTGGCAGGTTATAGAATGCTTACTCTCCCTGACAGTCTACTATGACACCTCCAGATCTCTAGGCTAGTTAAGAGTGGGTTACAGCCCAAAGAACTGCAAGGCAAAGACTGTGTCTGAGAAGGAGTACTTAGGGAAGCCCCAAAGTCAAGAGCGGAGACAAAAACAAGAACACTAGAGGAATTTGAAATGTCTGGCACGTGTCACCACAAACATTAAACATGGTGCAACCGATAAATATCAGAACGTTGGATCTACCTATAGGATGAGCTTCCAGGGAGGAATGAATGAAGGCAAAATGGAATCCTTGAGTTTGCGGATTCTTAATTGATTTCTTTTTTTTTTTTTAAGATTTTATTTATTTATTTGAGAGAGAGAGAGAGCATGAGTGGTGAGGAGATGCAGAGGGAGAAGCAAGAAGCAGACTCCCTGCTGATCAGGGAGCCCGACGTGGGGCTCGATCCATCCAGGACCTGGAGATCATGACCTGAGCTGAAGGCAGATGCTTAACCTGAGCCATCCAGGCACCCCTCTCAACTGATTTTTAAAAGGTAACTATTTATTTTTATTTTTAAAAAAATATTTTATTTATTTATTTATTTATTTATTTGAGAGAAAGTGTGGGGGAGAGGGACAGAGAGAAAGGCAGAGAGAGAATCTCAAGCAGACTCTGTGCTCACAACCCTGAATCCATGACCTGAGCCAAAATCAAGAGTTGGACGCTTAACTGACTGAGCCACCCAGGTGCCCTTAAAAGGTAACTGTTTAAAGTGACAATAGTAACAATGTGTTATGCAGTTATAGCACATGGATAAGTGGAATGAATGACAGTGACCTCACAGGGATAGAAGGAAAGAATTGACAATACTCTGTTATAAGGTCCCTGTACCCATGAAGTGGTGTAGTGTTATTTCACGGTGGCCTTGGATTATTTAAAAATATGTACTGTAAACTCTAGGACAACGGCAAAAATATAAGGAAGGAATTATAAATTCTACCATAAATTAGGAGCTAAAGTAGAAACATTAGGGGAAATTGGGAACTTGGTACAGGGAATTGTGTGCATTATTCTGCAACTTTGCTAGTGTTCTAACATTATCCCTAAAATAGTAAGGGTTCGATGTTCCTTAATTATGCTTAATTATGAAACCATCTCTTAAATAAAGGAATGGTGAATCTCTTGACCTCAGTTCTCAGATCAGTTCTTTAAGAGATCTGGAAATCAGGCATCTGAAAAGAGGGATGCCATAAATGAGAAAGAGAAATACTAATATAAAATGTTATGGTAAATAAAGAGACTAGCCTCTCTGTACTCTGTAAAAATTAGAGACAAAAAGCATATAGAATTAAAATTATGCTTAATAATTAAGTTTCATTATTTTATCTTCTTTATAAGTGACCTGGGTATCTAAAGAATACTATTAACTCAGTTTAGCATAGGTTTCAAATTTTAAGTTACCTAAAGAGCTTGGAAACTATTTTTATACTACAAATCATAAGTATTGTTGAAATAAGGTTGGTCGGAAGAATGGTTCAATTTGGTTAAGGAAAAATTCACATTTTTAATAATCTGAAACAGCTGGTAGCTACAGGCAAGTTTATTTAATCAGGAAACCTTTGTAAGTTTAGGAAGAATATACCCAAATAGAATAAAAATGTATGATGCTAAAAAATGTTGCTGTTTTTATTCAACCAACAATATCAAACTAGTCCTGTTTGCCAAAGACTTACCCAAGTTATGTAAACTTGAATTTTGAAAATCATTGAGTTAGTTTCTATAAGAATATTTTTTAAAGCATATGAAAGTATTGGAAGTTAAATTTCCCAAATTTCTGGGAATTCTAGAACTGTTCGATTTGTGTGTTTATATATCTTTAAAGCAATCAGAATAGAAATCCTTTTAAGGAATTTATGGTATAATTTTGTAATACCATCCAAAGGTAGGAAACTATTACATATTTGTAGACACAAAAACATACAGACAGACACAAATAGAGAGCTTTAATTCTAAAACTTCAGCCATGTATCAGACAAAATCACAGAAATAGGAACACATGGTCCCTGTTTCTGGTTGTGCAAAAGAGCTAGTTATCGTCATGGCCACCAATATTTGTGGAGAAGATCTTTGAGATTTCCTTTGCACTGATGCATAATCTTATGAGGGCTGTGGACTAAATTTTGGGTGAAGGACCCAGAAGAGGCCCAGTGGCAGATTTGGGTGTCTCCAAAACCCATCTGAGTGGCGAAACATCCCGCCTCATCCTTCCAATCAGCTTCTCAGCTCAGGTGTGCAGCTGTTGTGCGTTAGGTCCCTCCCTTAAGTTTCTGTCTCTACAGAAGGCTGGGCAGGGACAGTGTGTGGTGGTGGAGTAAGAGTTTCCTCGGAAAGTGGCTGTCTTAGTATATTTGTCAGTCAAGGAGTTTCCGTGGCTTTGGGAGGTCTGTCTTCTACTGTGAGCTTTGATTTTGAGAATAGCTAATTCTTTGGTTGGCAGGGAGCCTTCTAATAGTGACTTGGGCTCGATTTTTGATGGGTCTTTTTGCAACTATCATTGAACACCCTTTGTTTCTATTAAAGGAGCAAAGAAAGGTCAAGTTGTCAGTGAGAGCCATTCCAGGGCAAAGGTACCTAGGCATGAGTCAGGGACCTGGAGGGGGAGGGCATCGGGAGAGCAAAAAGTGCTATTTCAACTGGAAAGTTACTCTCTTTCCGGAAGGTTTACTGTGGCCATGGGACTAAGCAGGCAACCATGCTGGGTAGTGAGAGGTTCTAGTAAGATAGAAAGGGGTTTGGATAAAGGCAAGTCACAAGGTGGGCATCACAAATGCTTGTCACTTCTAGAGTTCTCTGCTCCTCCTCGGACCGCATGGCCTCTGTTAGAGGACCCTCCTGTAGGGATTCATGTTTCTATTCTCCCACACAGATGGCCAACCTAATACTAGATGTTGTACCCTTGCTCTAACTAATTAACTTTACTTCTCCACTGACTCTTAGTGAGCCATTCCACTCCTTTCCAGTTGTAAATTAGATAAGCTGAACATTGCAAACAAAGGGAGGGGTAAAGAACCAGTCTCTTGGTTAAGCTTGGCCTCTTTTATCTGAATCCCATTGTTGCGTCTTTCTGCTTTAATGGGATGTGTTGTTACTAGGAATAAAGTAATGAAGCAGATGAGTCTGAAAGGTCTGAATGTCACATAATAAACAATGAAGGAGGGCTGGTTTCCACAATCATATGACAGCATCACTAGGCACAGAACATTCTAGACACACATGAGTGGTTTGGGACCACTGGGTCGGGGATAGCAATCATTTTATGTGAAGTCCAAATAAATAATGAGTATGTGTTCATGCAGCAGAAACTCTATTTACCGTAAACCAATTAATAGTGCCCGAGGATAGGAACACAAAAGAGAATCACTGTACTTATAGATAAATAGAGGACGGAGGCTACAGAATACTAACAGATGTTTCTACATCAGTTTAATTTGTAAATTAAAAAAATGTCTTTTTTAATTTGTTTGTAAACAAAGCAGTTTTTAAAAATAATCCCTTGAGCCCGGCAAATAATCCTTATTTCATTTCAATATCATTAGGAACACCAGTGAGATACTCTTGTATATCATAATTGATGGGCAAGCACATAGATTAGAAGCCCAGATGTATTCATGAAATTTCATTGTTATGCAGACATTGAAGACTGTAAGCATCTTTGTATGACAAGTTTAATAGATTTATATTTCTTAGTGAGGCAGCTACGGAGGTACATTTTTCAGCTCTCCCTTTCAAAAGAACCTATTGTGAGGGGCGTGGGAAAGTGACAGCCTCCAGCCGCTGCACCCGTGGGACTTTCAGGCCCCCACTCACCTTCATCCTGGGGCCATATTCTCCCCAGGCTTCCCCCAGCCAATGACTGGATGGTAGTGCAGGGCTCTCCTGGACTGATGTGGGGTTTCCCTAGTGGGCGGCCTTTGATCTGGAGCTCCCCATTAGCCTGGCTGAGGCTGTCTCTGAGCTGCACTGAAGTCCGAGGCTCTTCTTGCCCAATCCTGACTCATCCCATCTCCTTTCTCAAGTGTCAGACCTGCATCACAGTTGGAATGCTTTTCCCTCCTACTCCTGCTTCTTTATTCTCCACAAGCATTTCCCTGACAAATCACTCGTATGTCTGATTCCATCCTGGCATCTGTTCCCAAGAGAATGCAAAGTGACTAACTAAGAAAAACTAGAAAGTGTTCCCTTGGGCTCTTCTGGACTCCATTGATCAATAACAAGTGGGTCCTTTTCCAGGAGTGAATGGCGACACTCAATTCCAGCTTAACATTCAAGGCAGGAAAGTGAGGATGGGTTTTCACTCCAGATAGTGAATGATCCATTTCAGCTACAGATAATGAAATTGGGAACAATAGGAGACATCTCCAAAGGGCTGGAAATGCTTCATCTAGATTTAACACAGACAAGGCATTGTCCTACAAAACCATGCAGATCTTAAATTTGACAGCCTATATATATATATATATATATATATATAATATATAATATATAATATATATAATATATAATTTTATTTATATTTATATATTTATAATATATAATTTATTATTATATATATAATATATAATATATATATATATATATAGTTTTTTTTCCCCCTTAATTCTCCAGATCTAGAAAGATCTTAATGGTTCTTTTAAGCTTAAAATATTGCATGATTCATGCCAGGTTAGTTCTTCTCAAGGATTTTAAAAATTTGTTTTTACATGTGATTTTCCTTTTCTTACAATGCAAAGTAATTCAGATCATAATTAAGAGAATAAATAGGCACCATGTATGTCTCCCTACCCACCCCTTTTTTATACCCTAAGCATTGTTTCCTCTCCAACACCATCTGTTTGAGTCTCCTAATTTAGCTGAGAACTGTCTGACCAGGTCTCTAACTCATCAGCTAAGAATACTTAGTTACAGCACTTAGAAGGAAGGAAGGTTTTGCCTCTTGGAACGGCTAGAAACCACTCCCCCTGTCTGCAGCCCACTCCCCCAGCTGGCTACCTGCACAGCCTATCTTGTCACTCACGTCGGCACAGACGATTCTCCACGGGAGACCCCTGCTCCGATCCTTCAACCGAGGTAGCCCCCTCCCAACTTTTCCTCCTTGGTTTGTACAAATAAAATTATTTTTCTTTGTTTGCTGTCTTAGTAATGAAGGTAATGAAGATTAAAACATAGAAAGATCCCATTTCCCAACCACCAAGTTGGACACAATTAAAAAGAGCGACACCATCAACTATATGTAGTGACATGGACCTCCTGAATCTTTTAACTGCTCATAAAGATGCAGCCACTTTGGAAAACAGTTTGTCATAGCTTAGTAGATGTGAAGATGTGTCAAGTTTTGGACACAGCAATTGTACTGTACACTCTAAAGAAATTCCAGCCCCTGTCTCCAAAATCCTAAGAAGATGCATAGCTGTTTTCATTGTAATATCAAAAGTGGGGGGAAAAGCCCAATCCAATCAACTAGAATGGATACATTTGCTTAATATAGTTTTATGATGGGATATAATGAAGCAATGATCATAGACCACAATGAAACTTTTTAAAGTTAATTTTATAGACATGATATTGAGCCAAAAAGCAAGTTGAAGAATACACACAGTATATGATTCCTTTTATTTGAAGTTCAAAAATATGTAAATCAAAGCAATAGCTTATTTAGCAGTGTATTTCTATCAAATAAACTATAAAGAAGAACAATGGAAATAATAAACAGGATGGGATTAGAGATGGACCAATAGCAAAGGCATGGGTGAATTCTCTTTCTTAGCCGGAGGGGTTACACGTGGGTATTCCTTTATTTTTATTCCTTACATCTTCTGCATAACTTACATCATTTTGCAAGCTTTAAAAAATAAAGCAAGATAATAATGTCAGCAAAAAATTGGGGAAAAGGAGCATAAGCAATAACAACACCAAAAAGGGAGCCCTATCTGCTAGAGAGTATTACACAGCGCACAGGAAACAATCCAGGGGCTGCTTTGTGCACCAGAACCAGAGCTTTGTTTCATAACATCTTAAGGATTTAGTGAGATTTTTAGCTTTTGAAATAGTGGTTCTCTGCTGCCTCCCTGCTACCCTGTTGACAAGAAACCAGGTGCAAATACAAGTACTTCTGATAGTTTCTAAACCTAAAATGCAAACATAAAATTTTATTTCTTCCTTGTTACATGCACCTTGCATTTTGTCTGGAGGTGGACTGTGGTCGTCTCCATACATATGGATCTTATGCCATGATGTGGCCACTCCTGGTCCCTGGGATGCCGTGGCAAAACCTCTAAGAATCCGGTGACCCTGACAAATAGATGGAAAAACGGAATCCACAAGAGCTGAAAGGTAGTGGGGCATCAGATCAAACGTGTATGGCTTCAGGCCACTGGTTCTCTGGGTTAATAACCTTGGGGCATATGTACGGTAGCCAGAAAACGTACTTTTTTAAAAAAAAGATTTATTTATTTGAGAGAGAGAGAGCGCATGAGCAGGAGAGGCAGTGGGAGAGGGAGAGAATCTCAAGCAGACTCCCCTTTGGCACAGAGCCTGACTTGGGGCTCAAACCCACGGCCTTGAGGTCATGACCTGAGCCGAAACCAAGAGTCAGACGCTTAACTGACTGAGCCACCCAGGCCCCCCAGAAAAGGTACTTTTAAGGAGCTAAAATACACATTACTGAAAAGAAAATTAAAATATGTAATTGTCTTCATAGAAATTTAAATACAGTTTTTATACATATAACAGAAATACAATAAAACAATTCTGAATATGTGTTTGTACAATATGTTCCTTTTTCGTAAGACAACTGTGAGGATTGTAGGTATTTATGTTGAATAGCCAGAATGATAGCGTCTTACAACTGGCATTGCTATCCCCCACCTCATGGCCCTTTCCAGGGGTCTCTCTCTGAAGTGTTACTCCTCCTTTGATCCCGTGGGTTTCCCAGGCCTGGTCCTCACTGAGCTCCTCCTGACGTCCTCCTCCATGGTGTCTGCTTCTGTGGGGGTCAGGGCATGGGGAGTTAAGGGCAAACTTATGACAGTTGAATAAAGGGCATGAGTTACAGGAAACAGCCAGGTGTCTTTATCCTAGAAATCTAGGGGAAAAGGGGCTGCCTCTGACCATAACACAGGGAGGACTGAAATACGGGGAAGAAGGGAGAGATGATCAAAGATGTCTTGAGTTGGAGAGGACAGAAAAATGCCTCAGAGGCCACGGAACCTCCCTCAGGACTGAATTGAGAGACATGAAGATGGCAGGTCGGGCTGAACCCGGCAGATCATTCTGTGTAGACCCCTTCCCACCTCACCCCTCTTCCCGTAGTTATTAATTTTCTCAGTTCACATTTTTATTTGATAGAAAATGTTGCTCTTGCAGCAGAAATGAAAAACTAACAAACAGACAACTCAAAATATTTTCAGAAACATGAAGAAATAGGAAGAGAGACACACACCCTCACTGGGGGAGGAAGGGAAAATTTGTTTCAATCCTTCCCTTCTCCTTCTGGGAACTCCTCATTCAGGCTCCCCCAAGTCCTGAGCCAGCAGAACTGCCCCTGTGCCCGCACCCCTCCACACAAGGCTCTGCCCTCCTCGTCCTCGAACTCAAGGCATGGATGGACCAGCCCTCATCCTCATTCCCTTCACCTCAACTCCTCTAAGATCTGGGCACTGGCAAGACTCCCACAATACCACATCTCTCAAGAGGAGCAAGGGAAAGCTATTTTTGGACCCACCTGGTCATAGAGAACAATGGGTGTTATAAGTGGTATTGAACCTACTATAAAAAAAACCCACAAAAATATATGAGCTGTGAAAGTCCCATCCAAACTCTTTCAACCTCTTCTTTCAGAAAATCTTTCATAATGATGTAAAAAGAAACTATTTTAAAAACCTGATTTACTGGAGTGTTTTTGTTTGTTTTGTTAGATGCATGACCTCATTGTTTGTACCTACGAAGACAGAATTCTTCCTTTTGAATCTGGCCTCTCAGTCAGCCCCGTGATCTATCCTGATGATGCCCTGGTAACCAAGTGTCATTCCTGAAAAAAAATGCGGACTTTTCCACTGTTTTGTAGTGCAGGAGTTTTGCAACCAAATTTCTAAAATACACAGTAATATTGGTTTTGTCAATAGACCTTAATAATTGACCTTAGGTTATGAACATAAATTATGATTAGCCATTCATTAGTTCAGCTTAGTTTGCTAATATTTAATACTCAGCAATATGTAAAACCTAAGAATTTAGAATTATATATTACATGTTGGTGTCAATTTTTAGCCAGTCTCGGGGATCCTCTTTGTTCTAGGACAAAAACACACTTTGAAAACAAGTGCTTGTATTTCTTGAACTTGAGAGGACATCAGAATCCCAGTCCCCAGAGTTTCTGATCCAGTAGTTTGGGGGTGGAGACAGGGAATTTACTTTTCTAAAAAAACATGCAGCACATTTTGAGAAGCACTGCTTTATAAGATTCCCTGTTTATTTCCGTCCTCATTATCGTGATGCTCTTCACATGGAGTCATTAGAGTCATTCATGATAACATAACTAAAGAGAGATCAGTTGTAAGAAATTTCACTCTCTCTAATTGCTTAATTTTAAATTGTGCCCTTTGCTAAACTACTGCTGGCCATAAGAATATAAATGAACCGCTTACCTCTAATAGTCCATCAAGAATTAAGATTGTGCAGTTTGAAGGAATGAGATATCCCTGTGCAGCCCTCAGATAATGAAGATGTCAGGAGTTGCTTTCAGTCTGACGTCATCATGGCAGAATCCGAGCTCACGCACCCCCACAGAGGTTAGTGCAGTGACAGTTGCTACTGATAACATTTTCTCATCAGACCTTACCTGTAATGTACTTGGATAATGACGAGATACATAAACATTAAATCATCTCACCCTCTCCTGGTTTGATTGATCTCCACTTAATTTGAATATTTGGTTTATCCAAAAGTCATATTGACTTAAAGGATTGATTTTTTTTTCTGTAGGTTCATGGATGAGGATCCCTTTAGAGACCTGATCACTGCCCAGGACCGGTAATTGGCATACCCTCACCCCAGGTCCTTTCTGGCTGTGGGCAAGAGACACCAGGGCCTTACCACGTGGGCCTGTCCATAAGGCAGCTCACAACATGGCAGCCAGCTTCTTCTAGAGCAAGGGGGCGAGAGGGAGGTCAAGGTGGATGCCGAAGTCATTTTGTTACCTATCTTGGAAGTGATATGTCTGTGTATGCTTCTGCTATATATTATTTGTTAGAAGCAGGTCAGTAAGTCTAGCCCATACTTAAGAGGTAGGAGGATTACAGAAGGTGGGAATACAAACAGATAGGGGTCACTGGGGTCACCTTAGAGACTGCTTGCCACAACATTTTGAAATGCTCTCTAAATTCACAACATGAGCTAGTCTCCTCAATATATTCTTCATAAAATTTCTTTAGTTAGTTTTAACATTAAACCGATATGCACTGTGACTGGCCTTAACTATTGGCACATTATAATAATTTTTCTAACTTGGGTAATGCAGTTGAAATTTTTGACTACTTTAAACTTAATAATTTGTCCCTCGGTTTTCCTATAGAAATTTTTTAAAGATTCATTTCTTTATTTTAGAGAAAGAGAGCACATGCATGAGTTGGGGGGAAGGGCAGAGGGAGAGAGAGAGAGAAACAGACTCCATCCCAGCACAGAGCCTGACAAGGGACTCGATCTCATGACCCTGAGATCATGACCTGAGCCAAAATCAAGAGTCCGACGCTCAAATGACTGAGCCACGCAGGCACCCCTAGAATTTGTTTTATATAGAAGATTTTAAAAAAGGTTTAAAGGCCAATTTTTTTACTTACATTTATACTTTTTAGATCTTAAAATCAAAGAAGAGCATTGTTCTTTTTACTTTAGGGTGATGAAGTGATCATCGGAAACTTTCTTATATTATGTATTTGCTCATAGAACCTTTCTTTCATGTTATACAGAAGAAGCTAGATGTATTTTCTGGGAAGACTGTTCCTTCTTCCTGTGCTTGAGTCACTCAAAATACCTCCACCGCTGGGGAAATTGCAGGCAGGGTCAGACGTCACTCGCCTGAGCTCCCGTGAATTCCACCCTTGTAGCAATGAGCGTAGAGGAAAGATGACATAGGGACAGTATCCTGCCTGTGAACACACGTGTGCCCTGGAGCATCTCCTTGGCCTCATGAGGCCTCAGTTTCCACTTTCAGTGGAGTAGGGACCTTAGGTTAGACAGTCTTACTACAACACCAAGAACAGAGGTGATTAAAGATAAATTTGCATTAATAAAAATGAAAACATTTTGAACTTCAAGAACATCATTAATAAATGAAAAACAAGTCCGAGATGGGAAGAAAAATGTTCAAAACATATGTATGATAAATTACTTGCATCCCAAATAGATTTTAAAAGCTTATAGCTCAATTATCAGAAGACAAAAAGGCAATAAAATATAAGCTAAAATTTTGAATAGACATTTCATCAATGGAGATGTATATCGAATGGCCAACGAGCACAGGGCATGATTCTCAATATTATTAGCCATCAGAGAAATGCAAATAAAAACCACAATGAGCTGCCACTTCATAATCACAAGGATCACTATCGCAAGAAAAACAGGGGTGCCTGGGTGGCTCAGTCCATTAAGTGTCTGCCTTTGGTTCAGGTCATGATCCCAGGGTGCTGGGATCGAGCACCATGTTGGACTCTCTGCTCAGCAGGGAGCCTGCTTCTCCCTCTTCCTTCTGCTCCCCTTGCTTGTGCTCTCTTTCTCTCTCTGTCAAATAAATAAATAAGATCTTTAAAAAATGAAGTTAAAAAAATAAAAGTCAAGAACAAGTGTCGGAGAGGCTGTGGAGAAATTGGAACCCTCATTCATTGCTCATGGGAATATAAAAAGGTGCAGCCACTGTGGAAAACAATCTGTCACTTATTTGAAAATGAAGATGTAAATTTACTAGATAACCCAGCAATTACTTTCCTGAATATCCATCCAAGATAAATGAAAATATGTGTCCGTATAGAGACTTGTGCATGAATGATCATGGCAGCATGATTCAGAACAGCCAAAAAGTAGAAATAATCAAAATGCCCATCCATGCTGCAACAAAGATGAACCTCAAACTATATTATGCTAAGTAAATTTTTTAAAAATCACAGATTGTGGGCGCCTGGGTGGCTCAGTTGGTTGGGTGACTGCCTTCGGCTCGGGTCGTGATCCTGGAGTCCCGGGATCGAGTCCCGCATCGGGCTCCCTGCTCGGCGGGGAGTCTGCTTCTCCCTCTGACCCTCCTCCCTCTCATGCTCTCTGTCTCTCATTCTCTCTCTCTCAAATAAATAAATAAAATCTTTAAAAAAAAAATAAAAGTCACAGATTGTGAAATTCCATTTACACGAAATGTCCATAAAAGGCAAGCATGTAGAGACAGAAAGTACATTAGTGATCGCTTAGGCTCGGAGTGAGAATGAGGACCAACGGCATGTGAGCATGAGGCACCTTTATGTGGTGATGGAAGTGCTCTAAAATTGGACTATGACAATCGTGGTAGCACTACAGATTTACTAGAAATTACTGACTTGTACACTATGATTGGGTGACTTTAGGATATAGATACATCTGCTGGCTCTGAAGGATATATTAGCTAGGTATGTATGTATGTGGTAAAAAATAAAGTAGTAACGTTCAGCATTGCTGTGACAAGGGAGTTTAGGTGCTTGGTACATGGGGGCTCGTCAATGAATTGCTGTTGCCTTAATTTCTGACTTGGTCATTATTTCAACTTCTTACCTATTATGCAAGACTATTATCCTAAAAGGCCAATCCTGTATGTGTATTCAAAAAATGGATGGGGCGCCTGGTGGCTCAGTTGATTAAGCATCCCGCTTTTGATTTCCACTCACGTCGGGATCTCAGGGTCATGGATTCAAGCTCCAAGTTAGGCGCCTCGCTCAGTGGGGAGTCTGCTTGAGATTCTCTCTCTCTCCCTCTCCTTCTGCTCCTCCCCCCATGCTTGCTCTCTCTCTCTCTCTCAAATAAATAAATGAATCTTTTTACAAAAATGGAGTGCTACACTTTTTGCCATATTCTTGTGTCATTTAGATAAAAAACGAATATGAAATATGTAAATATGAAAATTGTATTATCATCACCAACAGATGGAATTATGCCCATAATTTAGCTAAATCTTATCAATATTTGAGATTATTTTCCCTAAATTCCAATCCGTAAAGTAAAAGCTCAGTCATTTCTGTTAGAAGTTTTCTCTTCACAGTGAAGTCAAATTATCTAATAGTATTTGCATCAACTGAATCTTAGGAAGCCATTTATATTTTTAAAACTTTGGTGGTTTTCTTTTATAATGCTCTTGTGAAATATAAAAAAAAAAAACCCTTTTAGCTTATAGTCTATAATTAGAGATACAACCAGGAAAAGAAATAAAAACTGAAATCCCAATAGCAGAATGAATTTTGCAGGCTAATTAGAAACTTAGAGAGCCTCAAATTTTAATTAACACTTTCCATTTGCAAATTAGCTGTAAAAGTGGTTGCATTTTGCTGCCCTTCTCTCTGTAAGAAGTATACTTTAAATAGTGACTGTAAAAAAAAAAAAAACAAAATGGGGAAAAACCAATAATGCAAATATTTTGCTTTCTTTATGTATTCTTGAGCATCTCCTCCAAGCTTCGTGCTTGTTTCTTTTCATCCTTAATGAGTAATCCTCTGCTAGTATAGGGGTCAAGCAGTGAGAAAACACCAGTGAAACCAAAGTTCTGAAAACAACTTTAACAAGAACAGTCACGCTAAATAGCTAGAATTTCGTTCCATGGCAGAGTTACTTAGCTCGCTGTGAGACAAAGACTAGACGTCGTCACGTTCTTCAGATTTCAGAATAAGCCATGATCACGTTGAATGCCAAGAACATTCCTGAGTTGATGAAAATCTTCTTTCTGATTTATTTAGATAAACTCGGATCATCTGTGATTTTAGGAGGCAAGAAAATATCTTCTGAATATAAAAAATTAAGAAAGTTAAAACAGCAAGAAAATATACTACACAGTGGGAAGCAATGGGTAAAATTCAGGTCAATGTGCCTATTTAGGAGCAGGAGGGAGAGAAGAGTAAATATGGTGGGGGGACGGGTAAGGAGGTATCCATGTTCTGCTGACACAAGGAGCACTCATGAAATTAGGTCTCAAGCTTCCCCAGGAGAGGAGGAGCTCCTGGGTCTAACAGTGACCTGTGATGTCCACTCTCTACCCTTCCCTGCCCCCTCTGGCTTATTGCAAGGAATCTTCCAAGGACCTGGCTAATGTTGTGACAGTTCACCCTCTCTTCTGGGTGGTGGTACTGTCTTTTTTTTTCCCTGGATATTTATTGTTCTATCTGTCTTGTGTTCCCTTTCTGGGAGAAACTTTCCACCCCCTTCATCTGTACATTTTCTGCAACCCCTTCTATCCCCATGATCTTCACAGCAGGTACCATACTCTAAGTTGACACCTGACCCCAGGCAGGATGACCAGAATTCTTCCCGAGGAATTTGAAATGGGACTAAAATGTTTCACTTCCCCACTCACATCTGATTCATCTCCTGGACAAAAAACCATAAACTTAGCTGGCCACATTCATGGAAGGAACAAAAACGCCATTCCACCCAGAGGCATAGTAAAAAAGCACACTTGCAGAAGGAAACAGAGGAAAGAGAAAAATCTCTTTTTCTTTGTTTTAGGACATTAAAGTTGGATCTCTGTAACTTTTAGGACAGATTATTACTTGACATATTTCTAATACCAAAATTATGGTTGTAGTAAATGTCCATTGGGCCCCCTCCCCTCTTTTTGTAGATAGGATGTGTTCCCTTTAAGTTTAAAAGCAAACTGTGTTCTCCTCATCTAAATATTCAAACGAATTTCATGTTGAAGCACACAATTTAAGGCTATTGAGCTGTTGTTACATGCCTTCATACATTGCAGGACAAAGCTCTCAGACAGTGATTTTTAGACAAATTCCACCCTTCTCAATGACAGATAACATAAAAAAAAAATCACTGGACATTAAATCTTTTCTTATCAGTTGAATGAAGTCTTGCCTCCTTGTCCTTGCTAACCTGCGTTTGACATATGAATAAGAAATAATTTTTGTTCTTTAACTGCTAAGATCTTTGGAATTTTTGTGCCATAGCATAAACTTACCTCTCCTCACTGGCATGATTGTATATATATTTTTCACAGATCATGAAACATTTTATTGTCCTGAAGTATTTACATGTCTGACTTCCATCTTAGACAGGGAGGCATGCACCCCAAAGCTAAGTCAGCCAATGACTGAATGTTGTTGAATGAAATGAGTTTGTTCCGGAGTATTTTTTTCCCCTAACATTTTCAAAATTCCCTAAGAATCTGATGTCAACTAAATTTTCCCAAATACTGAACATCAATTTCTTCTTCAGGGAATACTCAAATAGTCCTTGTTTTCACTTCACCCAATTTACCATCACATTTTCCATGCATTTTATTTTTTCCAGCTCTGTATTTTATTTTTCTTTACACAGTTGGAAACTTTCATGTTTTAGAAAGTCCTAAGTCTCAGGATGGAATTTTGCTCCTCTTCATTTTCTTTGTTCTAAGGGTCATAAACCACTCCCCTTAACTCTGCCTCTTCCATCTTTGTCCTACATAATCCCAGCCAACTCATTCCAACTCTTTTTGTTTGGAATCACTCAGAGAGTATGTGTTGCTGAGTTTCTTCCTGCTGGTGCAATCTTTTGGGAAGGACTGTCTCTCTCCTGCTCTGGATTTTGGTCTTGACCTTTATTAAGAACATTTAGGACAGACACACTGCACGATGCACTCACTTTATCCTGGGTCAGTTCCCTGCAGTCCTTAAGAATATTTTCCCTATCCACATCCTAAAGTCCATCCCCCTCTAAGTAAAGGTTCCCTTGCTAATACTCTTCTAATTTCCCTCTGATCAGCCCTTGGCCTCTCCTCTCTCCTATGCCAGATTCTCTGCATCCTTTTATACTTTTTCCCGTTTGGCTTTCAAATATCTTTCCTTTCCTGAGAACATTTCTTTTCCACAATATTTCAGTTAGAATTGTCAGAATTTGAAGCTTATCCCTTGCCTGTTTTGTGGTGGTGGTGGTTGTTGGTTTCTTCGTTTGCCCATTTGTGCTCCTAGTTCTGTTAATTTTTGCCTTATGTGTTTTGAGACCGTGTTAGGTGCATGCACATTCGTAGTTGGATCTTCCTGGTGAATCGAAACTTTTGTCATTAAATCTATTTTGGCTTCTTTGGGGAGGGGGTGTGGAGTGAGAAAGGCTGAAAAAAAGAAATCTGAGCTTTCATCCTCCTCAATTCTGCCCTGTTTTCCTTCACTTACATTCATGGATGTAATTGTTAAAGCTGATGTGCATTCTTTCTGCAAGCTGTGATGTGTCTATGGTCTATATTTTATTTTGTTTTATTTTATTTTAATTTTATTTTACTTTTATTTGTATTTTTTATGGTCCATATTTTAAATGATCTGACTATTCTAAAAAGCATTTAGTTGTGTTTTCATTGTGAAACATGTGGCCAAATGTGCCGAAAAGCCCTTCTTCTCTGTGCAGTTAGACAATACAGGGAGAGAGAAAAGTAAAACAGCTTAGCCTTTCAGTTGTGAGACCTAGCCCCATACAACACTGCTACTTTATTCAGACATATGTGAGTATATTGTCACCATCATTGTGAACTATCTTTCTAACTTGATACTATATCATTGCACACATGGGGGAAAAACCCCCCAAAATGCAGAATGATTGTCTTTGGAAAGGATAAAATGAAGCTTGGAAAAGTCCTTTTCTTCCTTTGAACTGTGGTTCTTCCCTGAAAATTTTCAGATTTCACCAGTTCAACAGTGTTTTTGCACTTAATAAATCCACACCTGCCCATATATGAAAATCACAAGCAAATCAATACTTATTTAGGATCAAACAAAAAACACTTTAATCAGGACATTTCCAAGGTTTTTACTATTCTAATTTAGCCCAACTAAAGCTATTTAAAAGTTACAGGTAGAAACAATTTTAAGGCATTTTTCCATTGATTTCTTTTTAAAGGTCGATTTATTTAAATTGAAAAATGAGAACAGCTTATCAATTCCTTCCACCTCCCACCCCCTGATGAATATTTATCTAGTTTTTAGTATATTTTTTGACTTTTAATTACATGGAACTTGTTTTACTGATGTTTTATATGAGAATATAGAATATATGGCTTTGCATGACTGTTTTAAATGAAATTGCACACACTTACACAATGTAATGTTGATTGGTTTTATCTATATACATCTCTGGAAAAATTATAGCGAAATTATATTGACATTTTCAGTAACTACTATGCAAGCTTAAGAACTATTCTTGGAAGGGAAGCCAAGAATGGCGGTGAATTAATTAGAATTTGCGTTCCACTGCAAGAAATAGTAGCTCCAAAACAATTAAGGTAGGTTTTTTTTTTATTAGAAGCTTATTTTTTTCCTTCACATAAAAGGACAAGGGTGGGTGGTACACGGTGGGGGTGGTGCCTCCATGATATGATTATAGGAGTCTTTCCAACAATTGCTCTACCAGTTTGAAATGAAAACCGCTCATTTTTGCTATAATTCTCATCTATATCCTTGATCTACAACTACTGTAGAGCAGGATCCTACTAGTAGTTACACTAAACTGTTATATTTTATTTCATTTGGTGCTCCACCCATTGCACTCCTTTTCACATCTTCTTTCAACTTGCATCAAAGTTGAATGCACACATACTTTATTCATGCATCGAACACCACTGATATTGCTCTCACGGAAATAAGAAGGTTTGCAGCACCCACCATCTTCAGGGAATTCCACTTAGATGCTGCATTGGTAGTAATATATATCAAGGCTCATTTGGTTCTGGACAAGATGGTAACAGCTCTGGTTGGCATAAAAGAACAGAACTCTGAGTTTGGAAGCGGATCAGTGCAGCATATGACATTTGTGGTTGCATTTTTTTTTTTTTTTAAGAGAGGGAGGGAGAAAGAGGAGTGGGGGAGGGGCAGATGGCAAAGGGAGAGAGAATCTTAAGCAGGCTGCATGCCCAGCACGGGGCTGGACACGGGGCTCAATCTCACCAGCCTGAGATCATGACCTGAGCCAAAATCAAGAGTCAGACGCTTCACCAGCTGAGCCACCCAGGTGCCTCATGGCTGCATTTTGATATGTGTATGTACACGGCCAGGAACTGAGGAAAGACAGAGATATAAGGAAGTTGGTCCTCAAACTTGCCTCTATACCCCTGACCATAAAAAGTTTCTTAAAACTGATTTCGTATCAGAAAACAACCACCACCGTAGCATTAACATTAGTAACAGCACAATGAAATAAGATGCAACCTGTGATATTGGAAGCCTTAAAAAAATTAGCTGCTTGTCTCATGAAATGTTGAGAAATTACAGTTATTTTTAAACCAGCTTTATTGAAGCTACAAGGGTCACATTGAACCTTGTAATAAGGGCTGCCGTAAAATGAACATTTTCATAACTGACAAATCTGAGGAGAAACAGGCAGGAGGGCTGGAAGTCTGCTTCAGTGAATGGTCTAGTCACATCAGCGCTACAAAAGAGAGAATTGGGGTACAACAGGTCTTCTGTACGCCACAGAGAGATTAAGAGAGGGAGAAATTAGACTTTGCATGTCAATGAAAATGCAACAAATTGGTAGAAGGAGCTGGAGTCTAGGAAATAATAGTAAATATGGTGTGAAAACATGAATGAGATTTGCTGCTAAGATTCCTGGGAAAGTCCTAAAACCCCTCAGGGGGTCGTACACCCTGATGTATACAACAGCATCTGTCTGTTCAACATTGGGGAGTTATCACTTCAGAAGTCAGCCAAAGCGAAAAGAAAATGCAATGCTAGGAGCATAATGAGACAAACATTATAATTTACCTGACAGAAGAGAAGGATCAGTTTAAATCACTGTGTGGATAACATGACTTTTCATCGGGCCAGATCAGGCGAGAGGAGCTTACTCAGAAAATTCCAGCAGGAGAAACAAGTCCTCATACTATCTTGTATGGGCAAGCTCTGGACAAGTTTTTTGTTTGTTCGTTTGTTTGTTTTTTACTAATAGTTTGCTTGAAGTCTAGTTTCCTGTAGTGGGTTGAATAGTGGCCCTCAAAATTCATGTCCTCCCAGAACCTTAGAATGTGACCTTATTGGCAAGAGGGTCTTTGCAGATATAATAATTACAGTAAAGATCAGGATGAGATCCCCTTAGATTAGCATGGGAGCTAAATCAAATGAGATTGTCCTTGTGAGAGGCAGAAAGGGACACACACAGAGACACAAAGGAGAATTGCCATGTGAAGACAGGGGCAGAGATTGGCGCGGTGTATCAATAGTTCCAGAAATGTCAAGGGTTGCTGGCAACCCCCAGAAACCAGGAAAGAGTGATTATCTCAGAGCAAATGATTATCTCAGAGCCTGCAGAAGGAACACTCTGCCCTAACCCTTCCAAAACCTTAACATTTCTGTTAAGTCACCAAGTTTGTGACAATTTGTTATGACAGTGCTCAAGGAAAGTGGCTTCGGAATTGGGAAGGAAATAGGGATGTTAAGGGCGATTCTGGTGACAGCTCAGGAAGAAGCACGGCAGAGAAAGTTTCTCATCGTGAACATCGAGTTGTGGATGACCAGAATCTTGGCAGAAATACAAATGTTTAGGGTGCTTCTGGTGAGATCCTAAAAAAAAAAAGGAGGAACATGTTATCTGAAATTGGAGAAAAGGTCATCATTGTTATAAAGTGGCAGAAAAAACTCGACTGAATGTGTTCTTTTGTTTGGTGGAAAACAGAATTTACAAGTGATAAATGTGGAGAGACTTAGCTGAGGAGATTTAGCTGAAGAGAGTCTGAGGACAGCTGAGGAGATTTCCAAGCAGAGCTCCATTCTGCCTGTAGCGAAACGTGTGAGGAACGAGACAAATTGAGGAGGGGATTGCTCAGCAAAGACGAACTAGCACTTGACTGGAAGGTTCCAAGCCAATATTGATTACAAAGTATGGAAAAACGAGGCCATTTACTGCTGGGGAAGTGCGCTCAAGAGAGAGGGCCAAGCGCAAGGCTGGGCAAACTTCTGCTGAAGAGATTAGGCAGGGGCCCCATGGATCCACTCAAACATCTCAGCAGAGCCAGGCATAGAGATGGGGTTCTGCAGGAGGGATCTAATGTCGTGGGTCCCTAGGACGTATACCACAGACCAAGAAGGTTTTAGAGAATGTTGCATCAGCAGAAATACCACCAGCTTCGCCTGAAGGAACAAAGACAAGAAGAAATGAAGGGAGGCTGTCAAACTTCTGAGATTCTAGAAGCAGGAATTGGGCTTGCAGAGCTACTTGGTGGCAAACATGGGCTATCCTTCAGGAAGAAGGAAGAATGACTCCAAAGACAGACACGTGGACATGGAGGCAGAGGTCAGAGAGACAGCCTCAGGGCCAGGGGCCGACTGGACCAGCCCCAAGAGCCCTGGGGACGGGGCATCAAGCCTCAGAGAATCTTCCAAGCCTTAATGGAACTTGCTCTGAGTTTGGACTCATTTGGTGACCCCTCTATTCCTTTCAGTTTCCCTCTATGGAAATGGGAATGTCTATCCTGTACCTGTCCCACCATTCTATTCTGGAAGGAGACAGCTGTTTTCTCTCTTCATGGGTCCATGGATGGAGTCTTTCTGAGTGTGGCCCCTACTCAGAGTCACACTCATGCCTGATATAGATGATTTAGAGGATGGATTTGGGACTTACAGATGATGCTGGAATGGGTTAAGACTTTGGGGGATGTTGGGATGGGATGAATGCATTTTGCACGCAGGACGGGGGGTAAATATTTGCTACCTGGTAGGCAATGTCACTCTCTATTACTCCATTGTTCAGAGTTTTACAAAAATATTTTTGGTCTATTTTCCCATGCAAACTTCAGAATTGGCTTGACTAAAGGACCTCACCACTCACTAAAACAAAAAAGGAAAATAAAAAACTGTTGGTGTTTTAATTGGGATCACATTAAATGTATAAATTAACTTAGGAATAATTAATATTTTAATTACACTGAACATATCTACTCAAAATCTATTGTTTAAAACAGAGTTTCCTTGTCAAATTATTGTTGATTCCTTTTCACTTCTACGCATATTCCTTGAAAAACTTCTCTGTGCATATGTCAAGTCTATTCCTTTGTCATCTTAGTTTAGGTACTTTAAAAGATACAATGTAGAATTAGTGATTCTGCTCACAAACGGGCTGTAATTTCATAGTGAAGATAAGAAGTCTGCATTTATAGTTCAAATTTGAGAGATTAAGTAGTAAGAATCCAACGAAAACAGAAAATCTTCAGGATCTAAAGAGCCTAGAAGCAAAGGTAAAAGGTCTCCACTCCCCTATTTTCTGCACTATTTATTAGATTAATGTTCCAATGGACAGTGGAAAGTGAGAAGAATATGGATTTTGGAACAGGCAGATCTGAGTTTATTGCCTAGGAGCAGAGCTTCCAAATTTTGGAAGTAGCTTTCTTGCTCACATAGTGGAAATACTCATATCTTCTTTTTAGAGCTCTTACGGAGATGAAAAGAAATAGTCTTCATAAAATATCTATTAAATAACACGTGCCTTTTAAATTGTACTGCTGCTTCTGATACACTATGGTTCTAAAGCTCAGTGAGTCCCTCACAATGGACACAGCCTAGGAAGGAAATATATTTATTGAAATGTACTTTGAGAGCTGTATATCTTAATTTATGTCATGTTTGTTACAGATGGAAATTGTATATCCTTTTTTAAAGTTATTAAATATCATTTGAAATTTCAAAGCATTAGGTATCATTGCTAAAAAGAAATTGAATAAATAGAACGAGGAAGACTTACCTTGTGTCAAATAGAAGTTTTCCTCATGTAGGCTTTGTAGCTTACTTGAAAAAATTCTTGTCATATCTTTTGATTTTTTGTTATTGATCTTGTTATGTAAATGAGGTAGTTTCTTTCGTGTTCCTTCTCAATGGTGGTTGATTACAGATGTATCTTTTTATAGTGCACTCCAGTCTAGAATAGAATTCTGCAAAACAGGCAAAAGTGACACAATTATAAATGCAGATTTTCTTCTGCAACTCAGCCTAAGTTAATGTGGACTATTAATCCATAGTTTCTTATCAGAAGTTCATTAAGGGTATAGATGTCTAGAATATAATTATGTTGCAACTCTGTTGATAATTATAAAACTATTGATCTCCCTTCATTCATCTTATTTTATTTCCTTAAATTTTTATGGGTTTAACCATAAGTCCATCGTTTTCCAACAGATAACTTATTGCTGACAGTGCTGGGGGGGGGGGGGCATAGTAAACTTCACTAAATTGTTCCTAAGAACCACTTGAGACTTGATTTGCTAAAGTGACAGATGGAAAGAGCATCTCTTCTAAATATTTTCTGGTGGGAAAAGCAAGATTAAAACTGTAATATCCATTGTGTGTCAAAGGTAAGAGCTTTTTAACAGCTTTATTGAGATAAAATTCACCCATTTAAAGTGTACAGTGTTCTTCAAGTACAGTAACAGGGTGCACAACCATCATGACAATCTAATTTAAGAACATTTTCATTACTCTCCCAAGGAAATTTACACTCACTAGCAGATACTCTGTTTTTTCTATGTACCACCCCACCCTGTGCTTACATTACTAATTAGTAATATTAACACACTTTCTGTCTTTAGACATTTGCCTCTTCTGGAAATTTAATGCAAGTGGAATCATAGATTATACTGTCTTTGTTGACTGGATTCTTTCACATAACAGTATTTTCGAGGGTTCAACCACGTTGTAAGCTATATTAGTACTTCTTACATGGAATATTTCGTTGTATGGTATACCATATTTTATGTATCCCTTCATCAGTTGATGGACATTTGGTTGTTTCCACTTTTTGGCCTTTATAAATAATGCTGATGTGAACATTCATGTGCAAGTTTTTCTGCAGACCTCTGTTCTCACTTCTCTTGGGGATATATTTACAAGAGGGATTGCTGGATCCTATGATAACTCTATGTTTAACATCTTGAGGAAGATACTGTTTTCTAAAGCAGATGCATCATTTTATATTCTTGTCAGCAATGTATGAGGGTTCTCATTTCTTCACATCTTCACCAACACCTGCTTTTGTCTGTCTTTATTTTAGCTGTCCTAGTGTGTTTAAAGTGGTATCTCATTATGGTTTTGGTTTACATTTCCCTAGTGATGAATTATTTTAAGCATTTTTTGTATGTGCTAATTACCATTTGTATATTTTCTTTGGAGAAATGTCTATACAAATCCTTTGCCCATTTTTTTCCCCATTAGTTTAGTTATCTTATTATTGAGTTCTATGAGATCTTTACATATCCTGGATAGAAGTCTCTTATCAGCTATATGCTTTGTAAATATTTTCTCTGTGGTTTGTGTCTATTTTATTTAATAGTACTAATTATTTGATAGATAGCAGCACAAGGGTTTTTAATTTTGATGAAGTCCAATTTACCTATTTTTTCACTTCTTTTGTGTGTCATATCTAAGAAGTCATTGCCTACCCCAATCATGAAGATATATTTTTATGTTTTCTTCTAAGATAAAGATACTGCATTGAATGTGTCATACTGCATCTAAGACACACTGAGCTGAGTGTCCTTGGATGTAAATTGACCATGGAGAGGGGAGCCTCCAGGAGGAGGGAGCCAGCCCTGGGACAGTGGGAAGGGAAGGCCTCTCAGTGGCAGGAACAGTGGTGGGGGTGAGGAAGCAGACAGGAAAGGAAAGGACTCTGCCAGGCACAAGTCAGTACCACCCGTGGTCACGACCTCAATTTTTATGAAGGAGGAATTTTAAGACTATGCTTGCTGACTCAACATTTGTTAGCAGCCCCGAAATCCCCTAATTAGAGTACTGTGCTGTGACCCACGTGGTAGTGTTCCCTTCCATAGGCAGCTGAGGCAGGGGGATCAGCAACTTCAGGTGGGTGGCAGAAAGTGTCCACCCAAGGGAAACCCAGAGTGTGAGCCCAGGAGTGCAGGTGTGAGGTGCACCCATACCCTTCACTGCTCACTATGGACACAGGCAGGCATCCTTACTGTGCTCCAAGAGCCCGTCCTTGACCCAGATCCTCAGGCAAGTGGGGGTTAGGGCAGATGGTCCCCTGAGCACCCCTTAGTTCTTTCAGCTAACACAGAGGCTAGCCTGAACAAAATCAGATCACTATTCCCACTTTCTAAATGTTGTCACATTCAGACTTTGGTGTTGTTAATTACAAATATGTGCGATGTAGAAAGCTATGCTAAAATGGTAAAGAAAGGAACTTGAAGCACTTTGGAAGTAAACGTACTAAGACTTTAACTCCTCATTTCTGGGCATTGGGGTTTTGAAGGACATCTATTTCTGCCTAAATCATTCTGCATTTCCCAAATATTTTCTAATAACCATGGATAACTTTTAGAACTAGAAAGAAAGTTTCAAAAATTATAGACAAGGAAATTCTACATTACTTCGAGTTCTTGATCTTTGAGCAAGAGACACTGGGAAATTAGACCGATGGGGCCGGGTTCCCACCAGGGGCTGAACGGGGCGCGCGATCCGACGTTTGCCGTATTTCATTTAGTGGTCCAAGGTACCAGCATCGGTCAGCTGCAGACTGAAACTTGAACCCCATCTTTGGATTCCAGATCCCACTTGATAGGTTTTCCCGAGTCAGTGTTCGTATCCTGACCTTAATATGTTTTATTTATCGGTGTGAAGAGACTGCTGGTGGTGGGACTTCAACATCACCCACCACACGCAGGTGCCACGTCCACAGGCATTTCTGAGCCAGGGACAATGGACAGTCAGGTGCTGCTGGTGTTAAACGAAGAATATAAAGGTGTAAGGGAATTACTCTGTATTGATCGCACCGTGGGGAGACACAGCCCACCTTGCTGTTTGAAATCTCCTGTGTGTTTGCTGTGGCTGAACCACGACTCCAGCTCATTAGTGCCCTACTGCTGGCTCGATTTATTCCAACCAGGGAATCATCCCAGCAGCTCGCAGCCTGGGCTCCCACCTGCTGCCGTTTTAAATAATGAACACACAAAAGATTTCATTTTCCCCTTTGCTAAAGATTTTATGGTCTTTCTTACAGTAAACATAAAGACATATTTCTTCTATACTTCATAGCATGAAAAATATGTGAGTATAGAGTAGACAACTAGATACTGGTATTATTGATCTCATTTCTTGTTATTTATATTTGCTTTTAAATGAGAAGTTGTTTATTAGTTGATGTATATGATACATTGAATAGATAAACTGTTTTTGGCTTATTTTTGCTAGCACTTTAATAGAGATAATTCGAGTTGTGAGCAGCTCATATTACAATTTTAATATCCTTTTTTTTTTTCCAACTCAGATAATCCAGTTTCTGATTTTTTTTTTTTTTAAGGAGGCTCCATGCCCAATATGGAGCCCATTGTGGGGCTTGAACTCATGACCCTGAGATCAAGACCTGAGCTGAGATCAAGGGTCAAACACTTAACCAACTGAGTCACCCGGTGCCCCCCAATTTTGGATTCCTTAACTAATTTAGAGAATTTTCTATGCTATTTTCAAAATGCATTAATAAATGACTGCTAATCACTTTTTCCATCGACTATAATCTCTATTTTTTAAAATTTTTTATTGTTATGTTAATCACCATACATTACATGACTCGAATCTCTATTAATTGGGTCTTCTGAATAGTATGGTATCAAGTGAGGTTCTGAACAAAGCATTCAACAAATATTTGCTGTATGAATGAATGCATTGGTGATTCTGAGGCACTATAGTGCTGAATAATCTTTTCAAAAATTTTTTATTATTAATTTTTTAAAATTATTTTCTTTACATTTCAGTGTGCATTTTGTGCAGACCGTTTTTCATGTGTAGCTGTGAACATGTTATACTGAATACTTAATTTTTCCAAGCTCTTACTCACTGTGCATAGAACTTACTTACTCTGGTAGTATAATACAAACAGAAAACTCAATAAATTTGGGAGTTATTTTCACATTTTAAAATTTCTATGTATTTCTAAGAAAACAAAAACAGCTACGCTTTTGCGGTTCACAAGTCATAGAAATGTAATAATAATTTACTTATAAAACCAGAACTTCAGGCTGAAAAGATGCCAAGGGGTGTGGTATGGCAGCGGCTTGGAAATCACATCCAGGAGGACTTGGTTATGACACTCTCAAACTCTCCTCCTGCCTGTGCCCAGGACAGAAGTTCTACAATGTGAGAGAAAATGGGAGGCCAAGGACACAAGGCATAGAGACACATTTCAATAAAGAACAATCAAAATTAAGAATAATCTCAGAAATAGGGGCACCTGGGTGGCTCAGTCGTTAAGCGTCTGCCTTCGGCTCAGGTCATGGTCCCAGGGTCCTGGGATCGAGCCCCGCATCGGGCTCCCTGCTCAGCGGGAAGCCTGCTTCTCCCTCTCCCTCTCCCCCTGCTTGTGTTCCCTCTCTCGCTGTCTTTCTCTCTGTCAAATAAATAAAATCTAAAAAAGAAAAAAAAAAAAAGAATAATCTCAGAAATACTTGAGAACGAGGGAGAATTTCCTTAGTATATTTTTTAAAAATTCACAGCTACAGGGACACGTGGGTGGCCCAGTGTGTTGAGAAGTTGGCTCTTGATTTTGGCTCAGGTCATGGTCTCAGGGTCCTGGGATGGAGCCCTGCACGGGGCTCTGTGCTCAGCATGGAGTCTGCTTAATGATTCTCTCTCCCTCTGCCCCTCCCCCACTTGAGGACACGCTCTCTCTCTCTCTCTCAAATAAATAAATAAATCTTTAACAAATCATAGCTACAAATCACTGGAAAAACGTGGAAACTTAATACCGTAATCAAAAGACAGATTGTGTTTTGATCTAAAATTTAGTCTTTCTTGAAAATAATTAGGATAGAAATGTATGTTCCTGGGTGAGATAGTTACTCGTGGCAGACCCTCCCTAATAACAACTAGGAAAAGTGGAATAAATAGAAAAAGTGATGTGTTTGAAGGCATCAGATACAGGTAGAAACAGCAGTATTGCATGAACTGAAATTTCAAAGAGGGCAAACCTTTGGTGGTGAACTAATGATAAACAGTTGTTATTTCCCCTGCTGTCAGTAAAGGCTTGGGCTGCAGAGAGAAAAAGAAAAACTAACAAAAATGTTAGTAGTCACATGGAGCTGGAATCACAAAATTGGAGAGTCCAGGGAACCCCAGAAAGCATTTGTTGATTTCTACACCAGAGAGTAAAAGGCATATTCCCCAATCTTCTGAAAGGCA
Organism: Phoca vitulina; assembly: GCF_004348235.1. Classification (NCBI taxonomy): domain Eukaryota; kingdom Metazoa; phylum Chordata; class Mammalia; order Carnivora; family Phocidae; genus Phoca; species Phoca vitulina. The sequence goes on along the minus strand of NW_022589740.1, from coordinate 3,579,856 downwards.
GTAAAATCTCCACTAACCTCACAATCCTTAGGAAGCAAGCATTCCCCCAAACCCCCCAGCCTGATGAAGGTGAGGAGGACCAGGAAAAGAAAGAGACCTGAGAAAGTTCTGGAGAGAGTGGTGAATTGACACTGAAGAACACAGCTAAGTTTTATTTGAACATATTTTGTGCTTTTATCAGAGAGCATCTGCTGGGGGACAGAAAAATTGGGAGAGATTTTAACACTTAGCAAAATGCATTTAAGATTTAGCCACGCTGTTTTGTGAATCAAAATAAGACACATGCTGTGTCTTATTTCTGAGTAGTATTCCATTGTACAGGTGTACAGAGTTTTTATACTTTCATCTGCTTAAGGACACTTGGCATTTTACATTCTTTGTCAACCGTGAATGGCAATTATAAATGTTCATGTAAAACATTTATTGTTTTCATTTTAGCAATTCTAATTGTGGTATCTCATTGTGTTTTTAATTTAAATTTCCCTAAAGACCAATAATATGGTGCTTTCTGCTGTGCTCCATTGATATTTTTATTCCAGGCTAGTTAGCATGGTGCTGGGGATGAAATTTGAGTGATGGTGGAATTCTCTGATTTTCTAATTAAACCTCAGTTTTAGGCAATCGCTCTGAACCTTGGTCTTTTTTTTTTTTAAGGATTTTTTTTTTTTAACATCGAACCTTGGTCTTAGGAATATGGATGACACCAGTGTTCCCACCTCTCCTCCAGAAATAGAGCTTCATTTTCCCCTCCTTCATGTTTAGTGGGTTTCCATTATGCCCCCCAGCCTGTTATTTTGTCACTATGCTCTCTGCAGATTGGGGATTTTATTCACTTGGAAAGATAGGGAAGAAGGTAGATTTTCAGTGGTGGTCTCCGGTTCCTTTCCCCAGGACCCAGACTATGGTTTAATTGATCTTCCTTCTGTAGATTAAGACTTTTGTTTTTTTGGTGAAAATAAGGGGGGATGGGTCTGGGTGGACTTTTGACAGGGGCTGCTATTCCCTCAGTCATCATCTTCTTTGGGATTTCCCCCATCTTCCTTATGGTTGTCTGATGGGGTTCCTAGAGGAAAAACCTGCAAGAGGGTGAAATCTCTCCTTTATATCAGTGGTCCCCCGGGGATTCACACTCTCAATAAAGTCCGTGCTTCAACAGTTTGTTAAAAATTTCTTGTTTGAAATTTCTACCTGTTTATATGACATGTGGCCACCTCTCTCTCAGGTAAGCAAATGTTCTTGTGCTGTTCTTCCTGTGTCTGCAGCTGTGACTTCAGTTCTTTCATGGTCTCATAGAAATTAGTCAACTTCCAGCTTCATAGCTTTTTTTCTTATTTTAAGGATAGGAGTGATGCTCTTTCTAGCTCTCTATATATCTAGTCTAAAATCAGATGGAATTCCAGTTGTCAAATGTTGAAGCTGTTGGCTGATAGACTGAAGAACTAAGCTGTAAATCTTTAAAGGACAAAAGTGGGTCTCTTAAATCCACATTCTGTGTTTTAATTTTAGATATTGTACTTTTTAAATTTTGTTATGTTATGTTAATCACCATACATTACATCATTAGTTTTTGACGTAGTTTTATTTGAACATATTTTGCATATGTTTGCATATTTGAACATATTTGAACATTGTTTGCATATAACACCCAGTGCTCCATTCAATACATGCCCTCTTTAAATACCCATCACCAGGCTAACCCATCCCCCCATTCCCCTCCCCTCTAGAACCCTCAGTTTGTTTCTCAGAGTCCATAGTCTCTCATGGTTCATCTCCCCCTCCAATTCCCCCCCTTCATTTTTCCCTTCCTACTATCTTCTTCTTTTTTTTTTTAACATATAATATATTATTTGTTTCAGAGGTACAGGTCTGTGATTCAACACTTACACAATTCACAGCGCTCACCATAGCACATACCCTCCCCAATGTCTATCACCCAGCCACCCCATCCCTCCCACCCCCCACCCCTCCAGCAACCCTCAGTTGTTTCCTGAGATTAAGCATTCCTCATATCAGTGAGATCATATGATACATGTCTTTCTCTGATTGACTTATTTCGCTCAGCATAATACCCTCCAGTTCCATCCAGGTCGTTGCAAATGGCAAGATTTCATTCCTTTCAATGGCTGCATAATATTCCATTGTATATATATGTCACATCTTTATCCATTCATCTGTCGTTGGACATCTTGGCTCTTTCCACAGTTTGGCTATTGTGGACATTGCTGCTATAAACATCGGGGTGCACCTACCCCTTCGAATCCCTACATTTCTATCTTTGGAGTAAATACCCAGTAGTGCAATTGCTGGGTCATATGGTAGCTCTATTTTCAACTTTTTGAGGAACCTCCATACTGTTTTCCAGAGTGGCTGCACCAGCTTGCATTCTCACCACCAGTGTAGATATTGTACTTTTTAATTCTAGAATATCCACGTTAGGGCTATGTTGTTGGAAGACCTACCAATCTTTCAGTTAAAAGCTATTGAGGACCCCACCTGAAAAGGACGGATGAGGGAGGGGTAAACTAAATCTTACCTAAACTGAAATTTAGTAATTAGATGTAAGTTACCAGCCACTTATTGTTTTTGCTTAATGGAAGAGATGGACAAGTGATGGAAGATACCATGTGGACCCTCAAAAGTTCTTTTGTCCGAAATAGGTTGCATGCAATAAAAAATTACAAGACATGCAAGGAGGTGTAATACATTATGGCTAAAACCAACAAGAAACAAACAAACAAGATAATAAAAGTCTAAAAAAGAGGTCTGAAAGATAATCCAGAAAATAACCTAAGCAGACCTTATAATAATTGTGATTAATATGCTGAAGAAAATAGAGAAATATAGACATAAAAATGAACAGATGGAGAATTTTTACCACAGAATTAGACATTGTATAAAAGTAAAACCCATTGCTTATAATTGAAAAATACATATGTGAAATGAAGAAGAGAATGGATAGGTTTAAGAACAGATTGGATAGAATAAGATTACTGAACTGGTCAATAGAAAATGTCCAAAGTATAACACAGAGAAAATCAAGAATAGAAAAAGAACAGAAGAGACATGTGGGACTTATCCAAAGTTCCCAGTATGCATGCAATTGGAGTCCAAATAGAAGGGAATTAAAATGGGGCAGAAAAAAATATTCAAAGAGATATTTTATCTGTAAACATTTCTTAGGTTTTAAAAAATATAACAATGAGGGGCGCCTGGGTGGCTCAGTCGTTAAGCGTCTGCCTTCGGCTCAGGTCATGATCCTGGGGTCCTGGGATCGAGCCCCGCATCGGGCTCCCTGCTCGGCGGGAAGCCTGCTTCTCCCTCTGCCACTCCCCCTGCTTGTGTTCCCTCTCTCACTGTGTCTCTCTCTGTCAAATAAACAAATAAAATCTTTAAAAAAAAAAAATATATATATATAACAATGATATCAGGAAGATGGCAAAGTAGAAAATCCCAAGAACTGATTTCTACGCATAACACAAACACACACACACACATATACACATACATACACACACATACACACACATGCACACACCAGAAGCTGTATGAATCAATTTGTAAGAGCTCCAAAAACAGTAAAAGGTTTATAGAGACCAAGCAATAGTCATTTTAAGCCCATCCCCTGCCTGACCTGGAAATAGTGTTGGTCTAAGCAGGTAGCAAGCTGGTTCCCGGTTTTCTCCTCAAATTAGAGGAACAGACTTTTTTTTTTAAGTTATTGCGTACATCTGTTGTAATCTGAAAATTCCTGAAAGACTGATGTAAGGCATTCATTTCCATCTTGCATAACTTGGAAAATAAGCAGGAAAAGTAGTAGAAACTGTTTGTAAAATCTAGGAGTTACACTCACAGATGCCTGGAACAAGAGATTACAGGTGAAGATATGGAATAGACCATCTAAGGCCCAGAGAAGCTGGGCTGCAACTCTTTTGGAAATTAGGATATTCAGAAGCAGCCACATATAAGGGGAGACTTTAAAAAACCATGTGCATGCCCAGAAAAGATGTATGCTCAGAAAAGATCTGATAGTACCTTAAGCTTTCACCCTGGCTGATTGCTGAACCAAGAAGGTTCAGAGCAAGCCCAGCTAAGTGGTGAAGGAATGCACAGAGTCAATCTGGAGTAGTAGGGAATGGAGGTTGTTTACTTTTGGGGGTTTATTTTTTTGTGTGTGTGTTTTCTTTGTTTCAGCTTAAGGCAGTCAAGAAAATCTGTGTCTGTATAGCTAAACATGAGCTGAGGGAACAGGCTTCAGTAATCATAATGGCAAGGACAAGTTTTTGAAAATTAGTTGAGACAAATATGAAACAAATAAGCTACTATAATCTTTAGTAATTAAAAAAAAAGCAAGCCCCCAAGTCTTCTGTGAGTCCAGATAGCAGACTTATTAGACAAAGATTTTTTTTAAAATTTATTTATTTATTCCAGAGAGAGAGAGAGAAAGGGAGTATGCGAGGATGCATGAGTGGGAGGGAGGGGCAGAGGGAGAGAATCTTCAAGGATACTCCCCACTGAGCATGGAGCCTGACGTGGGGCTCAATCCCATGACCCATGAGATCACAACCTGAGCTGAAACCAAGAGTTGGGCACTTAACTCCTTGAGCCACCCAGGCGCCTCTAGACAAAGACTTTTTTTTTAAAGAACCTGCTCTAAATGTACTCAAATTAAGGAATAACATGGACAAGTAACTAAAGGAAGCCAAGAAAATGAATATGAGAGCAAAATGAGAATTTCGGTAAAGAGATAGAAGCTAAAGAAAGGAACCAAACAAAAATTCTGAAGCTAAAATAGTATAATAATTAAGATGAAAAATTCAGAGAGGTTCAGCATGAGGTATGACCATGCAGAAGACAGAATTTGTGAACTTGAAGATAAGACAACTGAAATCATGGAGTCTGAGGAGAGAAAGAAAAAATAAAGAGAAAAATAGAGAATCAACAATGTGTGGGACACTCCCAAGCAGACCAGCAAAAGAATTATGGGAGTCCTAGAAAAAGACAAGAGAGAGAAAGGGATAGAAAGAGTATTAGAAGAAATGATGTAAAAAAATTTCCAAATTTGATTAAAGACATAAATAATGTAAGCCTAAGAAGTTCAACAAACTCCAAGTAGAATAAACCTAAAGATACTCACACTGAAACACACTAATGAAGTTATCAAAAAACAAAGACAAAGAGAAGATCTTGAAAGCAGCAAGAGAGAAACGAGTTATCACATACAGGGGATCCTCAGTAAGATTGCCAGCCAATTTCATACCAGAAACCTTGGAGGTTTGAAGGCTGTGGGATGATATGTTCAGATAGCTGAAAGAAAAATGCTGTCAACTAAGAATTTTATAATAAGCAAAACTGTTATTCATTTTTGAGGGAAAATATAAAGATACTAGACATTTCCAGATAAACAAAATCTGATAGTGTTCCTGACCATAGAAAACTCTCCCACAGAAAATGAGAAAAGAAATCCTTCAGATTGAAATGAAACAACTTTAGACAGTAAGTAGAACCCATAGGAAGATATAAAGATCTCTGGTAAAGGTAGATACATGAGCAAATACAAAAGTCAGTATGTTGAATATCAAGGAAAGCTGAAAAGACAAAACATCCTGAAAAAAAACAAAACTGGAAGACTCACATTTCCTGATTTTGAAACTTATTATACATCCACAGTAATCAAAACAATATGGCATTGGAATAAAGACAAAAATATAAATGAATGGAATAGAATAGAGAGCCCCAAAATAAACTCATACATGTATGGTCAAATTATTTTCAACAAGGTGCCAAAACCATTCAATGGGGAAAAAACAGTCTTTTAAGCAAATGGTCCTGGAAAAACTGGATATCTACATGCTAAAGAATGAGTTTGGGTTCTTACCTAGTCCCATATACAGAAATTAATTCAAAATGTATCAAAGACCTAAATGTAAAGGCTAAAATTATAAAATTCATAAAGGAAAACCTAGGGGAAACTCTTCATGACATTGGATTTGGTACTTCATGGATAATGACACCAAAATCATGGGCAAGAAGAGAAAAATTAATTCGGCTTCATCAAAATTAAAAACTTTGTGCATCAGAAACCATTAGTAAGAGCAAGAAAAAATAACTCACAGAATGGGAGAAAATATTTGCAAATTATATATTTGATAAGGGGTTAATATCCAGAATATACAAATACTACAACTTAAGAAAAAAGAAACAAAGAACCCAAATTAAAAAAAAAAAAATGGGCAAAGTTCTTGAACAGACACTTCACCAATGAAGATATACAAATAGCCAAAAAGCACATGAAAAAGGCTCAATGTTACTCAGTATTGGAGAAATGCAAGACAAACCCCAGTGAGATACCACTTCACACTCAGTAGGATGGCTATTATCAAAAAAGCTGAAAATAACAAGTGTTGGTAAGGACGTGGAAGAACTGAAATTCATGTGCGTTTTTAAATGGTGCAGCTGCTGTGGAAAACAATTTGTCAGTTGCTCAAAAAGTTGGATGATATGATCTAGCAATTCCACTTCTAGGTATTTACCATCCCCTCTCCCCCAAACTGAAAGCAATGACTCAGACAGATACTTGTACACCAACATTCACAGCAGTATTATTCACAGTAGCCAAGAGGTGAAACAACACAAATGTGCATCAACGGAGGAATGGATGAACAAATGTTGTATATACATACGATGGAATATTATTCAGCCTTAAAAAAGAGTAAAATCTTGACACATGCTCCATATGTGAACCTCAAAAATATTATGCTAAATGCAATGAGCCAAACACAAAAGAACAGATATTATATGAGTCTACTTATGAGATGTACCAAGAATAATTGAATGCATAGAGACAAAAAGTAGAAAAAAGTTTATGTGGGGCTGAGGGAAGGGGGAAATGGTGAGTTACTGCTTAATGGGTATAGAGCGTCTTGAATAATGAGAAATTTCTGGAAATGGGTAGTGGTGATTAACACTGTAAAAGTTAATGCTTCTAAACTGTTCAATTAAATATGGTTACAAGGGCGCCTGGGTGGCTCAGTCAGTTAAGTGTCTGACTCCTGAGCTCAGCTCAGATCTTGATCTCAGGGCTGTGGGTTCAAGTCCTGTGTTGGGCTCCATGCTGGGCGTGGAGCCTACTTAAAAAAAAAGGTTAAAATGGTAACTGTTACTGTAAATGGTAAAATGGTATATGTTATGTATATTTGACCATAATAAAAATACATAATTTAGAAATAATATATAGGATTTCTATTTCTACTAAGGTCAAGTGAAATTAATCTCTATTATTTAATTTAACTGAATGATTGGTCTTGTACAATAGACGAAATGATGCTGGTGTTTGTAATATTTCTTGAAATTAGCATTCTTATTTTGTAATTACTAAAGCTGTAAGAATTTTTTTTTCTCAAAATGAATCCAGGAGTATTTTTTTCTCTTATTAAGCCAAATGATAATCATTTTTTGAAATTTTGAAATGTCTATCATGAAAACATGATGATAATTACATCTAAAACTTTTATCCATTTCTTAGTAAATATGATGATTGAAGTAATCAACAAAACCCCAAACTGATAGTTATAAGTAAAAATATTTTTGAAGAATCATATAGCTTTGAAATACTGAAAACAGTAATAATAAAATACAAAATAATACACTCAGTAGAAAGAATCAGCACAAAAATACTGATAGCAGGTAAACCTTTACATGGTAAGATGTTTTATTTGGTAAAATATGGACAGATAACGAAAATATTTTTGACAAAGTTGAAATATTTAAGATCTTGAATAATTTCATTTAGTTAACAACTGTGTGCAAAACAAAATATACACTGACATAAGATAGACTTAGTAAACTTTGATCAGTAAATCAAATTTTTTTCTAAAGTGTTAAGTAAGGAATTGGAACCACTGAAAATACATTTAGTGAAAAAAACTGTAGAAATTGGAAAGATTTTATCTATAGTGTCAAGGAAGACAGTATTAATTAGGTGAATATTTTAATGAGACTCGATTTTGAGATAATTTTGATTAAAGTTTTGTATTCTTTTCGTAAATATGGAAGCAGCAAGGTCAACACATGAATTGCATCAAAATAGCAGTGACAAAACTATGGAATCAAGACATCTTGTAACATCAGGTTTTCTGGTCCTTTGCCTTAAATTTTGGAAGGCTTTCATACTTCTCTGAGAAGCAAAGAGACAGACAATACACTCACTTTTGAACCCTATGCCTAGTGCTGAGGGCAAGAAAAGCATTTTGTTTCAAAAAAAACAAATACAGTTTACCAATTTTCTTTCCCTTAACAATCTTTTCGATTCCCAAAGCTCTGTATTATCACCTGTCAATAAATTACTGTGGAATGATCTCAACTAAATTTCTGTGTATTTCTCTAAGTTTGAAGAACTCTAGGAGAATAACTTGGTATTATAGAAATAAAATGATCAGCCGTATCTTAAAATGTAATTCTATATCTCACAAATTATATAATCTCAATAAATTACTACTACTTCTCGATCCTCTAATTCTTCATCTGTTTACAAACTGAGCAACCTTACCTCATACATTTAATATGAAGATTAAATAGAACACGATTTATAAGTCACTTGGCATATCAAATATTACTTGATAAATTATCATTGTCTTCCTTCCAATAAGAAGAATTGTGGACCAAAGCCAGTTCGTCAATTCTTTTTTTAAAAAATATTTTATTTATTTATTTGTCAGAGAGAGAGAGAGAGAGCACAAACAGGGGGAGTGGCAGGCAGGGGGAGAAGCAGGCTCCCTGCTGAGCAAGGAGTCCGATGCGGGACTTGATCCCAGGACCCTGGGATCATGACCTGAGCTGAAAGCAGATGCTTAACCAACTGAGCCACCCAGGCGTCCCCAGTTCATCAATTCTTTATCTAGATAAACCTCCATTCAATTTTGCATACAATAATCTTTATATTCATATTCCAAATTCAATATTTAACTGATAGATCTCATCAAGTTACATCGTATCTTACACGTCTAACTCTGATTCAGGTGGGATGTTTGAACTACAAGGGGTCAAGTCAGTCTTGCTAGTTTATAGGGCATTTGTTGCTAGGACCCATGTGTCAAGGAGGGAGGAAAGGCTCATGCCAGCAGGATGGGTTGTCCTGTCGGCAAGGAGGATCTTTGTTAAATTAGGGAACTGTGGGGATCCAACACAACTTGAAGGGCTTGGGTATCTTACTGTCTCCTTTGATTGCCACGTAGTCATAAAACAAACTATTAGCATGATCGTTCAATCCAAGGTTACTTACTCAGTATATAATATATGCTAGACAGTGTGATAGGCTAAAGCAGATTTTTATCTCAGAGGGTTTTTTTCTATGTATGTGTGGGGTTTTTTGTTTTGTTTTGTTTTTGTATGTATGTGTTTTCTAAATTCCTAAGCATAAGATAGAATACATGAAAGAATATGGGTGGTGGGAAATAAATTTATCACACCTCCTAGGAAAAGCATTTTCTGAAAAAGGAATTGTGTGGATGGGTGGCTATTTTTCTTGAGTGGCAAGACGCTGGGTGTTGTCTAAGAGTAGCTTCAACAACATCAAGGATCAACAAAAATGTGACATTAATGAGAGAACCATCATGATAAATAATTCTTTTTTCACGGTTCCAAAAAGTTTTCAGTGACAGCACACTCCAAAAGAGGGTATTATTACAATACATTATAGGTCTGAAATGACAAGTCATGGTGATAAAATTCATGAGGAAGAGCAAGGAAAATTAAATCTGTAGACTGGAGTTTGGTTTTTAGCTGTGTTGTCTTCAGTAAGTCTCAAACATACTGGCTGATTTTCCTCATTTGACTAAGAAGGGAATTAAAGCAGATTCAGTCTGCAAACTCAAATAATTTTAAGTTTCAGGCAGGTTAAAATTAATAATTGATAACTCTTTGACAGCCAAGATACATTTTCACAACGATAGAAAAAGCCTATTTCCACGCCTATGTCAGGACTTGGAGATGGTTAGCTGGGTCTCGCCTGGTGCTTGCGCTGCCAAAATGAATTCAGAAGTGTGTGTGTGTGTGTGTGTGTGTGTGTGTGTGTGTGTGTAGCTAATTAAAATATCTTCAAGGACATAGAATTTTATGATGGAATATTCTTTAGGGTGAATTCAAGGTTTAAAATTCCATGATTTTGTAACTTTTCTTTAACTAAAGCATCTTTACCAAAGGAGCTTTTAAGCTGACTCCTCCTGTTTCTGGTTTCACAAGTCTCTTATAGTTTTACCTCTTAAATGAAAAAGATAACACACAGAAATTAAGAGAATTTTTGAAATAGCTGTACCACTCCCACACCCCCCAAAAAATCAGGACCAATGTGAATATTGCTGCACCCAATTTTATTTCATTCTCTAAGAATTGTTTTTTTTTTAATCAATTTTGTTGGGATATAATTCACATATCATAAAATTCTCCCACATCAAGTGCACATTTAATTTTTTTAGTGGATTAACAGATTTGTGCATTCCTAATGATTATATGATTTTGGAGTATTTTCATCACACCAAAAAGAAGCTCCATATAAATGAGCAGCCATTCCCTATCTCCCAGCGCTAACACTACCCAGCCTCTGGCAAGCACTAATTCACTTACTGTTTCTACAGATTTGCCTATTCTGGAAATTTCACATGAATGGAATCATACAAGATGTGGTGGTTTTGTTTCTGGTTTTGTTTTGGTCTGGCATGTTTCATTGAGTGTGATGTTTCAGGTTCATCCATATTGTAGCACGTGTCATCACTTCCTTTTTATTGTAGAATAATATTCCTCTGTAGGGGTATATCACATTGTATTCATTCATTCATCAGTTTATGGGCATCTGGGTTATTTCCACTTTTTAGCCATGTGGATAATGCTGCTTTGAGTTTGGAGAGATCATTGTACAGAGATTTCTTGAGTTTCTACTATGTATTAAGCACGACAAGTAAAACAGTGAGAAAAAAATGTCATAGCCTTGTCCTCATGTGTCTATAAACTAGTGTGTAACAGCTAACAAGTAAGTGAAAAAGGAATATGCATGCACATAAACAAAAAATTGTGACTCACAGAGTGCTTCAAAAGAAACAAACCAGGTTTGAAAGAGAATAATTGTAGGATCCCATTTTAATGAGATCCGAGAGAGCCAAGTCATGCAAAGGCTGAGGGAAGAACATTCTGAGCAGTGTGCATGAATGGTAATTGAAAGATGCATCGTTGGGTAAAGTCTGATTTCCCTGCGAAATTGAAAAATGGCATCCATGACAACAGCAGAGTGAAAGGAAGATGAAAAGCACAGGTAAATGGAAACAAAACCGTAAAGATGTTTTAGCCCAAGGAAGGCATCTGTATAACATTCTCGATTAAATGAGAAATCTTTGAAGGGTTCTTGACAAGGAATGAAATCACCTTGTTTACATTTTAAATAATCTATCTGTTGTCCTTGGAAAACTTATTAGGGGGATACGAAAGAAAAACTAGACAGACAATTTAGGAGTTTATTATAATTTCCAAGTGAGAGACGAGAGTGACTTGGATCCTGGATGAGCCAGTGGGTATGGAACGTGCAGATGGATTTGGGATTTGCTTTGGACTTGGGGCAAGAGTGTCACAACAGTGGCCTCTCATCTAACCACACTCTTTCGTAGCCCCTCTGACTCTGGACTTGGCCAGCTGACACGTTATGACCAAGAAGACATTAGCAAATGGGATGCAAACAAGGACTTGAAATGTACCTTCACCGTGGTGGTTGACCTTTCTTGATGCCCTTAGACCTCCATGTGAAGAAGCTGAAGCTGGCTTCACAGATGATTAGACCCTACATAGCAGATACAGGTTGTCATAGCTGAGGCTCCACCAGGCACTAGCCAACCCCCCAGCTCATGCTGCCCCTGGAGTGCGTTCCAGAAGACCAAGAGAAGAGCCATACAGTTGTATCTAGCTCAAACTGCTGACCTGCAGAACTGTGAGCTAATAAAATGTTTGTTTTTTTAAGCTACTAAGTTTTGGGGTCATTTTTTACACAACTAGGTAACCGATAGACAGAATTAGCTGATGGATACATCTGGGAAAATAATGAGCCAAATATGTTACGGAAGTTTCTGCTTGAACGGCTGGGTTGATGGTTTAACATCTGGAAGTGGGAGTGGGAACAGGACTAGGGGGATCAAAGGTGTGGATTTAGACACGTTAATTCTTACAGAGTTACAAACTACGGATATAAACTAGGGAGGTTGCAAGATAAAGCTGGCAGGATAAAGTCCGAAAAATAAGCTTATTTGGCAGACTTTATGTTTTCGTAAACCAATATATTTAAAAATATATTTTAGAAGAAATATTTCATTGTTTTTTTTTTTTTTTATGGGCTACCTATTAGTTTCTTGTGAACAGCAGTGTTTGATTTGAAAAAATGCCAAACAGTTCAATCCCTTGACTTTACAAAGGATTACCAATACTGGGGAAGTGGAGTAACTCGTCTGAGGTCACAGAGCTCATTACTGAAGTTCCTGACACACAAGCCTGAGTCTCTTGACTTAATCATTGTCCATGGACCCTTCTTCATGGCCCACCTCCTTTTTAAGATAGCCTCTACATCAGACACTCATATTACTCCCAGAGGAAGACAGATAACATCAGTGAGAGAATGCAGATGGTAAATATAACAAACACAAGATGCCCAACCTCCGTGGTGGGTACACGATGAGAGTGAGGGTAGTGATGTGGCCTGATGGAGAATCTCATACCTCATCCTACAGAGGCAGCTACTCCCACTTTTAACCAGCTTCTGCCAAGTTTAGTAGGTCTTAATTTTTTAAAATAAGAAGCTGATAATCTACATTTCTAAATTCCTATTAGTTAGCATACAGTGTGATATTAATTACAGGTATACAATACAGTGACTCAACACTTCCATACAACACCCAGTGCTCACCACAACAGGTGCACTCCTTATCCCTATCACCTGTTTCCCCCAACCCCCCCACCCATCTTCCCTCTGGTGTTGGGAAAACTGGACTGCAACATGCAAAAGATGAAGGTGGACCACTTTCTTACACCATACACAAAAATAAATTCAGAATGGATGAAAGATCTAAATGTGAGACCTGAAACTGTAAAAATCCTAGAAGAGAACATAGGCGGTAACCTCTTTCATATTTGCTGTAGCAACTTCTTTCTACATATGTCTCCTGAGGCAAGGGAAACAAAAGCAGAAATAAACCATTAGGACTTCATCAAAATAAAAAGCTTCTGTACAGTGAAGGAAACAATCAGCAAACTAAAAGGCAACCTACAGAATGGGAGAAGATATTTGCAAATGACATACCTCATAAAGGTTTAGTATCCAAAATATATAAAGAATTTATAAACCTCAATACCCCAAAAATGAATAATCCAATTAAAAATGGGCAGAAGACATGAATAGACATTCTTCCAAAGAACACATGTAGATGGCCAACAGACACATGAAAGTTGCTCAATATCTCTCACCATCAGGGAAATGCAAATCAAAACTACAATGCGCTATCACCTCACACCTGTCAGAATGGCTAAAATTAACACAAGAAACAACAGGTGTGGGTGAGAAGGTAGAGAAAGAGGAACCTTCTTTCACTGTTGGTGGGAATGCAAACTGGTGCAGCCACTCTGAAGAACAGTATGAGCGCTCCTCAAAAGGTTAGAAAAAGAACTACCCCACAATCCAACAATTGCACTACTAGGTATTTACCCAAAGAAGACAAAAATACTAATTCAAAGGAATACATGCCCCCTGATGTTTATAGCAGCATTATCTACAATAGCCAGATTATGGAAGTTGGTAATTTATATTTTTATTAAAAATTTCATTTTTAAATGCAGATAGCAAATTCATTGTAAAGAACAAGAACAAAACAAAACATGGAATGGATCCAGTCTCTGGGCTGCCAAATGTCAAACTCAGGGGTGACATGGGCCCAAGAACATCTGGTTCCAATAGAGAATGGAAAGCACTGGACCATGGTGCATATGGGTCTGTCCATGTGAGGATCCCCCAGAGGCCCACGTCAGTCCCTGCAGGTGACTCTGGAGGACCTGAGCTACTTCTGTGTCCTGAGGATACTCCACTTTCTAAAACCCAGAGCTGATAATCACCTACTGCATTTAGGAGTCTGTATTCTTAGAATCTCTAGATTGGAGACTTGAAGTTCTTAGACATTAATGATTCATCAAGAAGTAAATACCTTTCTTTTCCCCCAAACAAGCATGTTATCTAATTAAAGTGTGTGAATTAAGTGTCCTCTAAGGTTCAAAACAAATCCACTTATGCTCCAAATTTCTGAAGTCTAATTACCGTATGTTCTTTTGTGCTGTCAAGTCAACAAGAAAAGATGTTGATATTTTGGGTTCACTAGAGCATTATTGAGCACTTTATGATGTCTCGTGGATAAAGGTGTCCCAACAGTGACTTCTGAGGTTGTGATTTAGGGTACTGTGTATGTTAACCAAGTCAGGTTAACACTGAGTGTTTCCTGTGTGCAAGACATTGAACACATTTTCAGAACAGCTCAGTTCTACTTGTGAAATTCAATGGAATAGATTCACATGACTAGATTGTTTGCACTATACTGTATAATTAACTTGGTTAAAAGTATGTCTTCCTCCTATTAAAAAGTTCTTCAGCAGGTCCATCATGTTCACCACAGTGTCCTTGGTGATAGCAAAGAGTTGAAGTATCCATTATTAGGAAACTTGAAATGTAAAATGACCTATGAACACTCTGTAACATCATAAAGGAGTTAGAAGTACTGCAGTAATAGAAATAAGTTTAAAAATCATCATGTTAATGAAAAAGTGTGAAACAGAATAAATTAATAGTAAAACATAATACTATTTTGCACGCTAAAGCACACACACAGCTTTAGGTATAATGTAAGGAAGTATGTCAGTGTGTGCAAGGAACGTTGGGAGTATCTACACTTTCCAGGTAATTAAGACTGAAGTGACTACACTGGGAGTTGGGGGTGTTAAAGAAAAATAACAAAATAGAACAAAGGAGGTTCCTGCACAGGCCATCGGGGTTCCTCATGCCATGAAGTAGGGGTATGGTTGTCTCCACTCTGGTACCCGTCACTACTAACACCTTGCTTATTATGTAGATAATAAGATCCTGCTGGATCCTTGTACAGTTCCCTCCCTCTCAACCAACTCCTCTGAACGTCCTTGGTCTCAGAGATTCCCAACGCCTACGTCTGCAAGCTGGGGAATTCGGTCTCCAGGCTTTGCTTCCTGGCCTCAGCTCAGAACCTCCTCACTGACCTCTGACTTGCCTTGCCAAATCTGAGGAGGAAAGCACTTGATGAGGGGTCAGGCTTAACAGCATGTAAGGTATCGCATAGACATTGGCAGTGAAATGTGTTATTGAGTCCCCTGTGCTAGGCTCATAGCATGAGAGAACAGACAGGTGTGTGTTCTAATGTGTCATTGGAAGCTCTGCTGAGGAATGGAGCCAGGGTTAGACTCCTTACCAGTGGGCCAGACCTGTCAATATGTCCATTGCCAAAGTGGGTTGGGCCTAGGAACTCTAGGAGACCCAAGGAAGAAACAACAATAGTCTCAGCCATAGGGATCTTATAGAGAGAGGAAAAAACACCATGTAGAAAATGATCAGGTTCTTTGGATGCCCTCAGAACCCAAGGAAATGGACAAGAGGCCAGGTCTGAATGGATGAACTGAAGTCTGGAGTGAACAGTCCTGTACAACAAAAGACCTGATAAAGTAGGCAGCCAGCCTTGCAGATTCAGGAGAGCAGAAGGGCAAGGTGGTCCACACAGGAAGTGAGGGGTGGTACTTGGAAGATGAAGCTACAAGGATTGAGGACCTGGACAGAACATAGGAAGCTAAAGGTCAGGGTCAGAATCAGGGACAGGCCCAACACAACTGCCAAGAGGACAGGAAGGGGGCAGGGAGTCTCCTCCAGCCTGGGGCTACGGCGCAAGTTCACAGGCTGGTCATGCGGTGAAGCGCCCCGGAGGAAAGGGGACCAGGTGCTCCGAGGGACAGACTGAAAGGCACAGTCATCCTTAGATTATTGAATCCTGGGCACAGCGGTAGCTACAAAGACATACCCAGGCCCTGAGTCTAATTCTTTCAACCAGGAACTGGATTTGGGTTTGGGGAAAATCAGAGAAAACCTCTGTCTTCTCCCCAAAAAGCCATATCTAGTTGATTGGCAAGCTCTAAGGCTATTAACCCCCAGTGCCCTCCAAATCACATCCCTGCTTCTAACCCACATCGTCTCTTCTTTGGATTATTTTCCTCAGACATTCATCACTTCTACAAATTTTTTTTTTAAGAATTACTAAATCCATAGTTTAAAAATAACACCAGCATCTTATTTACTCCGAGGGGGAAAAAAAAGATACTGTAAATGTCTAACATTTTTCTGTCAGATGCATTCAGAATCATATTGGATAAAAAAGAGCCTTTGGAAGCCATAAAACTTAGAGCAATTGCACTTTTCATTTACTTGTTTCTAAAGGTTGTTCACTGAACTGAGTCTGCAAGTGACATTTCAGTTCATCGGCCATCAACACTTATATTTTAGGATGTGCTCTTTCTCAGAATTTGAGAAGGTTAAAGCTAAAGCATACCATCAATCTGTTATGTGTCTGCCAGAAAGCCAAGTGCAATTGAAGTTCATGTGATCAAAGAAAAACAGCAGAGTGATAACTCTGGTACTTGCAAGCACTTAAACATTGAATGACAGTTTTTCAAACGGAAAAAAAAAAAAACGGTGTGCAGTTTTTCAAATCTCATCATGTTATGATAAAAAAAAAAAACAACCCAGGATTTTATATATGAATGGGTTTTTTTTGACTCAGCATCACAGGTAAATATATTTTAAATTACTTTTTTTTGTAGGGGATGGAGTCTTGATTTGTCTCTTGGTGATTCTTTCAGAACTAATTCTAAGAACTTAATACATGCTTCCTCATATCACTTGGTCTTTGCATGTGCTGTTCCCTCTTCCTGAAATGCCCTTCCCTCCAGGTTTTAAGCTGCTCTCATCCCCTTGCCCTGGCAAGTCCCTCTGTTGGGCATTTTCTGAGCACTAGACCTTCATTTCAATTGTCACAGAGTATAAAGAGAGATTTTATTTTACAGCAATTTGTCATCTCCCTCACTTGACCATAAGCTCCATTAGGGCAATGACCATATTTTGCTCATTATTGTATACTTCACATCGGGTTCAGTAACTGTTTGCTGAAAGAATGAATGTGTGCAATACGCATGTCTGTGTGCATGTGTGTACATGTGTGCTGTGTCTACACATGTGCATACATATGTGTAATGTATGGGTGTGTGTTCTGTACACGTCTCTGTGGTGTATGTGTGTGCAATATGCATGTCTGTGTGTGTGCATGCACACAGGTAATCTTCCCAGCGTGATCCACAGGAAACTAGGACACTGCAGGAAGAATGGAGGAGCACGTCCTCTATAGGAAAGAACTCAAAGGGGATCCAAGACAGAGTGTCAAAGCCTCCTTGGACTTACCTACTAGGCCTGGGCAGTCCAGC
Source organism: Phoca vitulina (assembly GCF_004348235.1). NCBI lineage: Eukaryota > Metazoa > Chordata > Mammalia > Carnivora > Phocidae > Phoca > Phoca vitulina. Next base: position 3,562,300 of record NW_022589740.1, on the reverse strand, counting down.
CCTGGGTTGCCCTGCAAGGGCACAGCTCTGGGACAGTTTTAGAGTGAAAAGCTCAGACTGCAGGAAGGCATGGTTGGAGAATTGATGTGTCAAGTAGACAGTCATGGTTGGACCAAGAAGTATATTCCAGGCTCAGAGGAATACCTGTATAGAGAGGTTTGGTTTTTCCTAAAGATGAGTGAAGAGGTGAGCTTCTGAGTTTGACTCTCAGGGGCAGGAGATCAGTGAATATCCAGGAAGAAGAGCCAGGCTGGCAATGGGAGCACCATGGGAAGGTCTTGCTCATGTCTCCTTACATGGAAATCTTGAAACAGTCACGTTTATATCCAGTTCCAAGCTTGGTTTGCCACATCACAAGTCCCCTTAGATAGCCATCCCCACACTGACCACAATGTATGTTACAGTCACTCATCCTTAGGTCCATGGTGCTTTGAGAAATTGAGGGCGGGGGCCTCTAGAGGGCTGCAGCAGCACTGGTTTGAGGAAGCAAGGGTTCTGGATTTCTTGGTTGCAAAATAAAGCAAAAAGACACCAAAGGGTGAGCTGAGAGTGAGGAAGAATGGCATCTATAAAGCAGGTTGAGGAGAGAAGCTGATGGGAAAGAAGCCTCAATTTTCCCAAGACCAGGAGGACTTTGATCTTAGAAGAGCAAGGGTGGAGGGCAGACCTCGGTAAAGGATGGAATATTGGGGCTCAGATGGAAGGGGAAGAGAATGAAGGGATTTGTGGCAAGACATAGGACCTCATTGCTAAGTACGCCTGGCCTTGGCAGGAAGGAGGGTGGACTGGGGAGTATCCAGAGGTTTCCATGCTCAGCGTGATCAGATCTGTGGTTCTGAATGACAACTGAGTTGTCTGTGTGGAATATGAAGGTGAGTAGAAAATTATATGAGGATGAGACCCACTGGAAAGATCAAAACATCAGCCTATTAAAAGGAAAAAAAATCTACTTTTCTATAACCTATTAAAAGTTGGCCATGTATCTTATTGTAAAGGGAGGAATATCACCTTAGTAGATATGCCAGGAGGGAAAGAGGTGACTCCCACATATCAAGAATTACCGGAGGTTACTAACAGCAGGCAGCTCATGCTCATGTGACAAGAGCATGTGGATACCCCGCTCGTGACTGCATCACACAGGACGGGGTCAGTCAGAGAATGCGAAAGTGATTTTTGTAGTGTGTTCAGTGAATGTGTCTTTAAACTATCAGAGAAGGAACAAATAAATTAAAGAAAATATATATGCATCAACTGTAATCTATTCTACCAGACGCATCCTTGTACTCGGCAGGTACCGACTCTGTAAACTCTAAAACCAATTTTATGATTTGAGAGATCTTCCTGATAATAGCTCAGCCAGAATTAAGTGCTAGATCAGCAACCTTCTAGGGTACTTACTGGAGTTTGGACGTATGACAGATTATATGTAATTTGCATTGCAGAAGATCCATAAATTTAGGAAACAGGTTAATTTTGTCCTGAAAGTGGATTAATTGCTTTAATATTTTCCAACTTTACTACAATCTTTAGTAGATAACATAATTGATTTCATCTCATCTTTTCACTTGGTTTAAATATAAAGAAAACTGAGTAACCATTAAATGCCAATTCTTCTGATAGACTTTTAGATATACAGTGATAGAACTCCTGATACTTAGAAATTTTTTATTATTTTTATTTTGCCTTTGTTTTTAGATATACTTTTACTGACAGATGTGATCTCTAATAGGTAGAGTTGAGAAAAGACTATGCCATGTTGCTCTTAAGCCCCAAAGCCTTTGTCTAGAGAAAATATAGAAAATCAATAAGAAGTGGGTCAAGAAGACTTTGTAAGGTAGGGCCCGCAACTCTGCTCCTTACAAAGATTAGGTACATTTAATGTCCTCAAATGACTCAGCTAGAAATTGGCACAGCCAGACTTGAATTCAGGTCCATCTGACCTTAAAAACCGTGTGTTGAACCACCTGCTACACTGCCTCTCTACAAAAACAGAGCAATGCAAAATTTAGGCACTTTATCTTTCATTTATTCAGAAGGCATTTATTTAGCATCTACAGTATGAACTGTGTTGAATATCAGAAATACAAAGATGAAAAAAGTGGGAGTGTTTATCATAATGGATTTGATGTCTATATACTATGACATTAAAGTGAAGATTAAACTATACATAAATATTTCTTTAGGGTTTCTTCTTTTCAGCATTTACTTGATAGCCAATGGTATGAGTGCAAAAGGCATAGAGAGCTGTTAAATAAGGTTTTTTTAAAAGGAAAGTCAGATTCAGATTAGAGAATATTAGAAAGCAGTTTCTTCTTTACACACATTACTTACTATTTCCAAGTCTGCATAAAAAACTTAGAAAAGCTGGTTACTCAAAATTTTTAAGTGAACGGCTCTAAATGAACCATCCATCTGTCCTAATAGGAGCAATATTCTAGGGGCCCTGGCTGGCTTGGTGGGAAGAACATATGACTCTTGATCTCAGGGTTGTGAGTTCATATCCCACGTTGGGTGTAGAGGTGACTTAAAGAAAACTTTTTCAAAAATTACTCTGTTATAAAAACAAAAGCCCACAATATTCTAAACATTGGTTGATTATTTCGATTCAGCCATCAAATTCATAATGTGCAAAAATGGCTAAAACATGAAGAGAACTTATAAAGTTGTGCAAGTCTGCAGTTGTGAACTTTGCCAATTTCAGAGGCTGAGCAGGTTCCAGCTTTGTCCCTCAGAGCTCCGCCTGCTTGTTCTGACATCATCCTCGTGGTCCCTCGTGGTCCCTCATGGTCCCTCATGGTAGAGATGGGCAGAGCAGCCCCAAGCCCGCAGACACACGCTAGACCAGACACAGAGAAAAAGAGCATTGTTTCACTCACCCATTAAACAAACTCCTAGTCATTACCCTGACTGGACCTCTTTAAGGTGCACCTGTTCATGGTCAGTTCACCAGGACAATGGCCATGACATCCAGTGAAGCCTATCTAAGACAAACCCTGAAGCTACAAATGGGGTCAATTCTACAAAATGCTCATAGGTGTTGGGACACAGGAGCAATGCTTTACCACCATACGCTCTGACAAATAGTACAAAATACAGTTACAACTTCAGAGAATTTCAAAACAACACCCAATAAAGTATTGATTGATTTTGCATAGTTTCTCCTATTTAATTCAGTGCTATTGATTTGGAAGACTTTGATTGTAATTTAAATGACCCTAAATGCTTGCAATGAAATTACATCTGCTTATTAAACAATTTTCAAACGTTTAGTTATTATAAAGTACTTATGTATTCTACTATTGAATCCTCTGAAGTTGTCTCTTTGAAAGAATCTTCCATTTTATGAAGTAAAAAAAGGTAATTTGTGATCTATTTCAATTCAACTTCGTTTTTTTGGGTGGAAAGGATTCTTAAGATTAAAAGAAGTGTGATCACCATAGACTGAAGGTGTATATCTTCTTAGTTGGTTATTTTCTGGGGAGCTGATAGTGGCTCTTACTTGTTATGTGAATTCAAGCATGGCTCTGTATGTCCTGTCTTAGAAGTGGTACAAAGGTTTCACAACCAAATGCACAAAAAAGGTGTTACACACAAACAATGAATCATGGAACACTACATCAAAAACTAATGATGTAATGTATAGTGATTAACATTACATAATAATAAATAAAATAAAATAAAATAAAGCAATGGGGGAGGGGGCACCTGGGTGGTGCGGTCGGTTAAGTGTCCAAATCTTTGTTTCTGCTCAGGTCATGATCTCAGGGTCATGAGATTGAGCACCATGTCAGGCTCGATGCTCAATGGGGAGTCTGCTTAAGACTTTGTCCCACTCTCTAAAATAAATAAATATGTAAAAAATAAGAATAAAGCAATGAGGTCCATTCTTCCACCAGAAAGTTCACTGATTTCCTATTAAAATGAATTGCACGTGAACAACAATGGAAGAGCAGATATCCAATTTACTGAGTTACTTTATCAATCATCCTTTTAGAATATAAAATGCTTTAGATAAGTATTGCTGACTTTATTATTGGAGACTGAGGTTTTCAAAAGACAACTTAAAACTTGGAATTGGCCCTTTACCTCATTTGCAAAATAGTATCATAAACAAAGATCTTTCCTGAAAGACTGACATCTTCACAAAATAGATTTAATGGAAGTTTAGAAATATTGAACTGAAACCATTTGACACTTCTGCATAACACATTTGAGTGTTTGAAATTGTGTTTTTTGGTAAATGGTATTTGTTAAATGGAATGAGTTTAATCAGAGGTTGACTAATAAATCTAGCAATAGAACCAAGGACTGCTCACTAAGATACTTGCTCTCAGCTTTTCTTAAAACTTTTACCAATTGATATACTGTAGTAGAGCTCTGATGAAAAAGTAAGACCCATGTCCAAGAATTCAAAAGAGTCAGTGAAGATTAGGAGAGTTTTGCTGAACAAAGTAAGGCAGTGATTCAGTGATGTATCAGATTTATAGAATAGAAATAGAGTTTAGAGATGTCAAAGCCATGCATATTCTGAGTGAGGCCCAGAAGAAGAGAGGGACCCACTGACTTGTCCAAGGTCATACAGGTTGAGATGGAGCAATGGTCCTCTATCCTACTTCTCTGCCATGACATCAAATGAAGGCTGAATTTCAAGCCTCCATCCATGTCCTCTCTCTTCCCAGAGTCCCTTCTGAAAAAATATTGTAAGCATTTTACTTACATTCTGATCTCTGGTGCCTGCATTAAATACAAAGCAGCTCTCGGGGTGATGTACTTGATGACATAGGCTGGATGCAGGCCTCAGTCCTTAATAATAGGTACTCCATAAATGCTTACTAGTTTTAATAGATTTCAACACATTTTAAAATACTTTAGGATGTATTCTAAAATTATATAATTGGAGCCATCCCAGTCATATATTTTCCAAGCACAAAATATGTCTGCAAGAGAAAAATGTTAACATCAGAAAATGTTGCTGTCTTCCCAGTTCAACAGATTTAGTGAGCCATGTTACTCTAAGAAATATTTTTATGGAGAGATGAGAGTGTTCTCTCTTTCTCTTTTTATTACTTTCATATTGTTGAATATATGGCACCAGAACTATGCATTATTATATTTAGAGAAGTTCACTTTAGGAAGGCTATCTCTAGTCACATTCTAAATCTTGGAGTCATACCAACGTCTCTTGCCACGTGGCATATGTATTCGGTAAATGTGAAGATTTCTCAACTTGGTGTATTTGAGAGGACACACAGGACTCCATAGAGCATACTCATGAAAGGTTTTTATTTAAAGGAAAAGAATAGAAGGCAGCAAGAGAAAGACAGGATGGGAAAGCATGTGTGTCAGAGCTCCCGAGCTCCCCAGGGTTCTTATTCACACGTACAAACTTATTTCTGGATGCAACCGCCACATCTGCACGATGAGTCTTGGCTTTGAGAGCTCAAAGCCCAAAGTTCTCCATGGGCTGTTACGCCCCTTTGGTCATGAAGTTAAGCTGGGCATCTATCTAGTCATGCCAGATAAAAACCATATTTATTTAGTACACTATAATTTAAAACACTTAGAAACATTGACAATTAGTGTCTTATTTCTTTGTAATATACTTAGCAAGAGTATTTTCAACTGCGCCTGCTTTCTTCCCATCACACGATTGGCGATATGGAGTGACCATCTCTTCTATGCCGCGGAGGAATTATCATGCAACTTTATTTGGATCAGCTTCCAACATTTTATCTTTGATCCTTTTCAATGTGCTGAAATTTTTTTGAGAATTTCTTTAATGTGAATTTGTTTCCTTATGCACAGCAAAAGGCAAAGGGCTCGGACAGAAGAGCTATTAGCAAATCCTGTGCAGGAACCAGGAGGCCCACCACTTCTGAGAGGCGATGCAAGAGTGGGATGTCTGGGGGCCTCTTCCCATATTAACCACCTCACATATTCGGAGTATGTCTGCTCTCTAGAGCGTCCAGCAATTAATCTAAGTCCCATTCCCTTACATTCAGTTCATGTTTTTATTCTTTTTTTCTGTAATGATGAGAAGTTGTATGTTATGGGTTGGAGAACTATTATTTTCTTAATCATTTATATGTATACAGTCTCATAAGTGTTTTTACTCTATTAACAAAGATCTTAACATTTCTTCTTTTTGTTCCTATTTTTCTCCTTTTATTGTTTCTATAAAAAGATGCTGGTTGCTGGTCCTTACTTATGTCAAATAAATAGCAGTGGCTGCAGATTGACCTTGGAGAGAGAATGGAAGTCACAACTGTGGCCACCCAGGGAGGGTGGGGGAGCTCCCACTGGGTGACCAGCTACATCCTGATGTTCAGTGACAGTGCAAGGAATTAGAAGCAATATTGGCAAGAAGGAAGCATCTGGGTATTTAAAGGCCCACATGTATTTTAACCTATATTGAGTAGAGAAACCAAATCTACCAATTTACTTTGAAAATATTTTGCAAGAGACGGTAAGGTCCATATTGCATTTTACATATATTGCACATATATAATTGAGAGGGAAAAAATTTTCTGAGTGGGAATACGGTGTGGGTATCTAAGAAATCAGTAAGTCATTATATTCTATTTTTATGTTGTTCAGTTACGTAGCCTTTGGCATGGTCTCTGCATTTCTTTACGTTAGTAAAATTTATTTATCTTTCTCACTTCCTGATTTAATCTGGAAATTCCAAGAGACATTGGACATTTAAATGTGTAGTAAAAGGACAAGCATGCTGAGGGACACAGCAGTGCCCTGGCAGGGACTCATGCCCCTTTGAAGCCCTCTGTTATGTGGCTGTAGTCAATTCTCCGATATTATCCTATTTTTGTAAATGACTTTATTTATTTATTTTAAGATTTTATTTATTTGACAGAGAGAGAGAAAGAGAGAGCACAAGCAGGGTGAGCGGGAAACGGAGAAGCAGGCTTCCAGCTGAGCAGGGAGCCCGACGCAGGGCTCCATCCCAGGACCCTGGGATCATGACCTGAGCTGAAGGCAGATGCTTAACCAACTGAGCCACCCAGGCGTCCCTTGTAAATGACTTTAGTATTTGTCTGTCTGAGTCTATCCACAATCCACATTAATGCTGACTATTATTACAAGTCCACATCCCTTATTTGCAATTCTCAATTATAAAATATTCTGAAAGAAACAAGGACTGTCATGATGTCAAAACCTGGCTGGACCTGAACTCATAAGCAGTAAAGCTTAACCTGACTGAGGACATTTATAAAGCCTTTATCTTATTTAATTTTAATACAAGGTGTGTTTGTTTGTTTGCAGAAATCATAATGCATATGATTATCCATATATGGCATATACAAAATGTGACCTTTCCAACAAGGTCAACAAAAAGCCTGAATTCTGAGTCACTTCTGGCACCAAGGACTTGAGATCAGGGACTGTGGGATAACCTACCAATCACTGAAAATCGGTTGTTCAAGTGGATTCTATTTTAGCCTCTGTTACTTATTAATAAATGCTTTACCTTAACTGCCATTAGAGCGTTAATGAAATCTCTTGTTATGAATGCTATGTTCAAAAGAGAGACCCTTGTATTAAACAAGAGTGTGTGTGTGTGTGTGTTTTCTTAATTACCAAGAAGTTTCATTATCTATTGCACTTCGGGTGACAGCATTACCTCCAGGCACTTACTCTTACGACACGCGTATGGCAAATAACCTGCGTTAAGCTTCATTCACGCCATTATTCGAACAAGACAGAATTACTGCAAGTGCTAAGAAGAAAGGCAAATATGTGAGTGATGTGGGTAATTGTGTTTCTGCCTGCTGTTGGTTTGTCTAACGAACCACTTGCCTGGTAAGACCAAATGCTCAGAAGCAGGGTCAGGATAAAATATTACTCAGAAACCCAGCCTAACAGTTCTTTGTAAACATTCTGGAGCCAGGCTAAGGGGTTATGTGATGGCATTCTATTGACCGAAGCAGTAGACTGATGATCACTGACAAGTCGCTTTTCCTGATGTCTAGTTTCTACTTATTTCTGTGAGAATTAAGAACCAGAATCTCAAAAGAAATATATGACGTGTGATTCATTGTGAAAATTTCTTGAGGCTGCCCTGTAAACTAGCAGACTTCAAGCTAAGCTCATTACTTCCCATTTTGAAAGGCACTATTGTGAGCTGTGGTCTGAGCTGCCCCTGAAGAGCCTTAGAAGTGTCATCAGATGGCATGTCTGTCCTGCTAAGAAGCCTGGCAGCTGCCAAATCAGGTTGGCAGAAAGCTTTGGCTTTCAGCAGCTACGGAGGTACCTGCTGGACCAGTCTTGACAGCGTCCTAGAGAGGGCAGAATCCTCCAGCCCCTGGGGGTCCACCTTAGCTCCTCTTTTTCTCGTGCTGCTGGGAGCTGTGTTCAGTGGTTAGAGTCCACATATTCTGAACTGCTTTCTCGTCCTCCCCAGAATCAGCAAGCTGACACTGGTTGGTTGAGTCTCCATCTGGGGACTGTCTTTTAATGACCGTTGGTTATATTTTCTTGTCTTATTTTGCATTCACTCCCTCCTTTATGTCTCTCTCTCTTACTTGCTATGTTAGATATATATTTCTGCATAAAAATAGTGCCATAAACTGAGCAGCTTAAACCACCACACATTTATTATCTTGCTGCTTCTGTGAGTCAGGAGCACAGGCATGGCTTAGTTTGGTTCCGTACAAGGGCACACTCAAGGTGTCCAGCAGGGCTGGATTCTCACATGGAGACTGGACTGGAGAAGAGTCCACTTCCAAGCTCACTCATTTTGTTGGCAGAATCCATTTCCTTGCAGTTAGAGAACTGAGGGCCTTGGCTTTGAGTTGTTCATCAGCCAGAGGCTGCCTTTGCGTTCTAGAGCCTGCCTGCAGTTCCTCACGAGGTAGGCCTCTCCCCAGTACCTGCATGCTTTACAACTGTCTGCAAGAGAGTCTCCAGCAAGACAGGTAGCCATGTTGTGTAACTTAATCCCGCCTACATAGTTACTTATGTCTATTCCCTTTGCAGGATTGTATAGATTAGAAGTCACAGGTCCTGTTCACACTCAGAAGGAGGGAGCTTTGCAAGGGCACACTAGGAGACAGGAATCATGGGGCCCTCCTTACAAGATTGCTAGAATCATTGCAGCACCCAATGATTCGTGCTCTTCCCAAATGTAAAATACATTCATCTATCCCAAGGTCTCCAAGAGCCTCATCCCATGATAGCATCTGCTCAAAGTCCAGAATCTCATCATGTAAGTCAGTTCCAAGGTGTGGATGACACCGTGTGAAGCTCCTCTTGACTGGTCAATCTGTTAATCTACAGAGCCAGCATCCAGCTTTAACTAAAGTTACCTGCACCCTCCTCATGCACCCTATGTGCAGTGGTGAGATAGCCATCCATAACAGCTATGGATGTCTCCACTCTAAAGAGGAGAAAAAGGGAAGGACAAAAGAGTCACTGGTCCATAATAGTTCTGAAACCCAGCCAGGCAGCTGTTGGGAGTTTCTTGATCATATTGCAGAGAAGGAGAGTAACCTTCTATGGCTCTTGTCTCCAGGCTCTGGGTTCTTGGTTTAGCTACGTGAGTCATCTTTCCTTCTTCATGAGGGTACTATGTATTTGCAGCCAACTTCCCTAAGTCTGCTTCCTGACAGTACAATTTTAGGATTTTGATATCCTCCTTCCCTTTTGTACTCTATCTCTTTCAGTCTAACCTGGCAAGAATTTTACTGATACAGTTTTATCAAGAACTTGTGGGTCTCCCATGAATTTCCTGGGGGGAGGGCTCACATTTCTAGACAAAAGCCCCCACGGTCTTTTCTGGATAAACCTTTTTTACCTGGGATTCCTGCTGTGTGGGCTGAGGGACAACACAGTTTAGCTTCTTAGAGGCTCTCTGGTATCGCCAAGAGGGTCTGTGAGGACATCCTTGATCACCTGAAAGGCCTTTTTGAACACTCTGATCATTTGCTCTTTCTGAGGTTTAACAAAATTTGTGCAGTCACACTCTTGGCTTTTTCTCTCTGTCACCTGGAAAGACTGTTGAAAAATTTCAAAAGAATCAAAACCTGGATCCTTTTTTTCAAACAGTACTTTCCCCAGTTTATCTCTCTCCTCTTGCATTTTATGCTAAGTAGCAAGTTTACTATATGCAGTGCTTGGCTATAAGGACTACAAGCCAGGAGGCACCTACATCGTTCCTTGGAAATCTTAGCTATAAAGCCAAGTTCATGGCTTACAAGTCCTGTTGCTTCTCAAATGACTGCAGGAGATGATTTCTGCAAACTCTTGAGACCACATAACAAGGATCTCACTTCTTTTAGTTTCCAATAACATGCTTCTTACTTCCTTTTGAGCCTCATCAACAGCATCCTCAATACCCAAATTTCTACTAACAGGCAATTAAGATTTTCTCTCACGCCCCTCAAAATTTCTCTGTCCTCCACCCACTGCCATCTACAGTCACACTCACATTTTCAGGTTGTTGTCCCAGCAAGACAACACTTCCAGGTACCAAATCTGTATTATCTATGCTGGGCTCTCATCTGGAAGATTGATTAGGGAAGGATGTTGCTGCCAGACCCTATCAGGTTATTGGTTAGAATTCATTTATTCTTGTGTGTGGGTCTGAGAGCCCCAGATTCTTGCTGGTGGTTGCCTGGAGACTACTCTCAACCCCTTGCCATGTGGGTCTCCCCAAAATGGTCACATGCTTCATGAAAGCCAACAAAGGAGAATGCCTATAGTGTGTGTCTTTCTTTTTTCATTCTTTTCCTTAATTATGTGCATTGTCCTAACCTCTCTTGTCTGTTTTATTCCTCTTCTTTATTTTTACTTTCATGCTGTGGCATTTATGATTTCTGAGGTTAAACAACTCAAATTAGTATAGGCAAATGGCAGATTCTGCTGTGCACTGAGAATGAGAAGACCCAGTTGAGCTTTGGGGGAAAACTGTGCCCCATTTCACCTGTCAGTCCATTCCCTCCTGCAGGTCAGTTTCTTTTTCTTTTTTTTTTTTTTTTAAAGATTTTATTTATTTATTTGAGAGAGAGAGAATGAGAGAGAGTACATGAGAGGGGGGAGGGTCAGAGGGAGAAGCAGGCTCCTCGCCGAGCAGGGAGCCCGATGCGGGACTTGATCCAGGGACTCCAGGATCATGACCTGAGCCGAAGGCAGTCGCTTAACCAACTGAGCCACCCAGGCGCCCCTGCAAGTCAGTTTCTACCCTTGGTAGAAACCTTGCCTTTTGTGAGCTCTGAGTTTTTTTTTTTTTTTTTTTTTTTAAGATTTATGTATTTATTTGAGAGAGATAGAGAGAGAGAGATTGGGAGGAGGGGCAGAGGGAGAGAATTCCCAAGCAGAACCCCCTCACTGGGCATGGAGCCCAAAGCCTATGCTGTCAGGCTGGATCCCAGGAGCCTGAGATCACGACCTGAGCCAAAATCAAGAGTTGAATGCTCAACCAACTGAGTCACCCAGGCACTCCTGAGCTCTGAGTTTTACATCTTCCAATTTTCACTGCTGCAAAGATACTTTTTCTCCCTCTACTCTGATTAAAAATTGTCTTGGAAGAGCACTCAGACATACCCAGGCTTTGTGGTGAGCACACCTCAAAGGAAGGAGGCCAGTTCAGGTCTGACCCCACCTTGATTTAAGCACATGTGGCTGTTGGAAGGCCATTGAGAGGCATGGAGCCCTTTGCATGGGGGCAGAAGCAGCGTTTCTAGTCGCAAAGGCTGTGGGCTGGGAGGCAACACCAGCATGTCACATGCTCTTTTCTCTCTTTCTCTTTTCCTGCCCCTTCCTCTCTTTTCTTCTCCTCTACTTTCCTTCTTCAGATACCTGATCTTTCTTTTCCTCCCTCTTTTCTTTCTTCTACAACAGAACACATGCAGACTCCCAAAACATTTAAATCTAATTCTGCCCCTGTAATTCCCCATGTGGTTACCTGGAATCATAAGAATGATTCTGCTTGCTTTAGGAAGTAGTTTCCTTCTGTCCACCTGTCACCCCAAGCAGATGATTCTCACTGCAGTTGACCAAAAGAACCTTCGTACAGCAGTGTTCATATGGGGGGTGGCAGCTGGAGGCACGTGTCCTCCTGGCAGGCATTGGCCTGGAACGTGGGTCTGAGAGAAATCAATAAATAACAACCAGATGTTGGCGAGTTTAGAGAGCCATCATTTAATCCTTAATCCACACTCTCTGCAATAATTAAGGCTTTGTCATTTTCATTAAAAACTCATCAGAGCTCTAATTTAAAAGGTTATTATAGCTCTTATGAATTCAAGATGAGACTTATTATTCTGAATACATTGACAGCTTAAAATTTAAGTGGATTTACTTATCATGTAGTCTCTGTATGTAAGAAAAAGATTCCTCTTCTAAGAATAGGTTGGGAAAATATACATGAAAATAAAGAAATTACTTTAAATACATTCAAGTTTTAAAAGTGTTTCATTTAAAAATTTTCTTTAATTCAAAGGAATTCATTACCACTAAACCAACCTCACAAGAAATGTTAAAGGGAATTCTTTCAGTGGAAAGAAAAGGCCATAACTAGAAGTAAGAAATTATGAAAGGAAAAAAAAAATTAACAAGTAAAAGCAAACATATAATATAGGTAGAAGACTAATAAAACCAGTCTACTGGGTACTAATAAGTAAACTATAAAACCAGTATGGAGGTAAAAACACAAAAATAGTAAAATTAATTATATCTACAAAAATCAGCCAAGGGATACACACACACAAAAAAAAGATATAAAATATGACATCATATACATAAAACATGGGAGGGGGAGTAAAAATTTAGTGTTTTTAGGATGTGTTCAAACTTAAGTGGCCATCAACTTACTATAGAATGCTATATACAGAAGATGTTATGTATAAACCTAATGGTAACTACAAATAAAAAATCTGTATAGATACACACACACAAAAGAGAAAGGAATCCAAGCATAACATTAAAGAAAGTCATTAAAATGTAAGGGAAAAGAACAAGAAAGGAAGAAAGGAACAGAGAAGAACTACAAAAACAACCAAAAAACAATGAACAAAATAGCAATAAGTACATACCTATCAACAATTACTTTAAATGTAAATGGACTAAATGCCCCAATCAAGACACAGGGTGACAGAAGGGATGAAAAAAACAAGATCCATCTGTATGTTGCCAAGAAGAGATTCATACAGAGTGAAAACAAAGAGATTGAAGAGCATGTATCATGCAAATAAAAGCGGGGGAAAAAAAAACCCCAGGGTAGCAATACCCATAACAGATAAAATAGACTTTAAAACAAAGACTGTAGCAAGACACAAAGAAAGGCATTAATAATGATAAAGGGAGCAATTCAACAAGAGGATATAACAATTGTAAATATATATGTACCCAACGTAGGAGCACCTAAATATATAAAGCAATTGTTAACAGACATAAAGGGAGAAATTGATAGTAATACAATAACAGTAGGGGACCTTACCACCCTACTTACATAATGGGTAGATAATCCAAATGGAAAATCCACAAGGCAGCAGTGGCTCTGAATGACACATAAGACCACATGGATCCAACATATATATACAGAACGTTCCATTCAAAACAGCAGAACTTTCTTTTCAAGGGCACATGGAACATTCTCCAGGATAAATCACGTTAGGCCACAAAACAAGTCTCAATAAATTTAAGAAGATTGAACTCATATCAAGCATCTTTTCTGACTACAATGGTATGAAACTAGAATAATCAATTATAAGAAAAAATCTGGGAAGATGACAAATACATGGAGGCTAAACAACATGCTCTTATACAATGAATAGGTCAACCAAGAAATCAAAGAGGAAACAAAAAAATACATGGAAACAAATGAAAATGAAAACATAATAGTCCAAAATCTTTAGGATGCAGCAAAAGCAGTTCTAAAAGGGAAGATTGTAGCAATACAGGCTTACCTCAAGAAACAAGAAAAATCTCAAATAAATAACCTAACCTTACACCTGAAAGAACTATGAAAAAAAGCCCAAAACTAGTAGAAATAATAAAGATTAGAGCAGAAATAAATGAAATAGAGCCAAAAAAAAAAAAAAAAGAAAAGAAAAGATTGGTGAAACCAGGAGATGGTTTTTTGTAAAGATAAACAAAATTGATAAAACTTTAGCCAGACTCATCAAGGAAAAAAGAGAGAGGACTCAAATAAATAGAAATAGAAATGAAAGGGGAGAAATAGCAACCAACACCACAGAAATACAAAGGATTATATGAGAATAGTATGAGAAATTATGTGGCAAAAAATTAAGCAACATAAAAGAAATGGATAAATTCCTATAAACATATAAGCTTCCAAAATTGGATCAGGAAAAAATAGAAAATTTGAACTGATTACTCGTAATGAAATTTAATTGGTAATCAAAAAACTTTCAACAAACAAAAGTCCAGGACCAGATGAATTCACAGGTGAATTCTACCAAACATTTAAAGAAGAGTTAAAACCTACTCTTCTCACACTATTCCAAAAAGTAGAAGAGAAAGGAAAACTTCCAAATTCACTCTATGAGACCAGCATAACCCTGATATCAAAACCAGACAAAGACACTACAAAAAAGAGAACTACAGACCAGTGTCTCTGATGAACACGGATGCAAAATTCTCAAAAGAATTTAAGTGAAACATTCAATAATACATTAAAAAAATCATTCACCATGATCAAGTAGGATTTATTCCAGGAATGTAAGTGTGGTTCAATATTCACAAATCAATCAGGGTGATACGTCACATTAACAAGTGAAGGGATAAAAAACATGCTCATCTCAATAGATGGTAGAAAAAACATCTGATGTAATACAACATCCATTCATAATAAAAACTCTCAACAAAGTGGGTGTAGAAGGAACTTACCTCAACATAATAAAGGCTCTCTCTAAAAAAATAACCACAGCTAGTATCATACTCAATGATGAAAAACTGAGAGCTTTTCCCTTAAGATCAGAAACAAAACAAGGGTGTCCACTCTCACCACTTTTATTAAACATGGTACTGGAAGTTCCAGCCACAGCAGTTAGACAAGAAAAAGAAATAAAAGATGTCCAAATTGGTAAGAAGTAAACTTGTCACTGTTTGCAGATGGCATGATACTATAAATAGAAAACCCTAAAGACTCCAGTAAAAAAAACCCATTAGAACTGATAAATGAATTCAGTAAAGTTGTAGGATACAAAATTAATATATAGAAATCTATTATATTTCTATACACTAATAACAAAGTAGCAGAAAGAAATTAAGAAAAGAATTGCACTTATAAATGCATCAAAAATAATAAAATACCTAGGAATAAACTTAACCAAGGAGGTGAAAGACTATACTGTGAAAATTATAAAACACCAATGAAAGAAATTGAAGATGAAACAAACAAATGGAACTATATTCCGTGCTCAAGGATTGGAAGAACAAATATTGTTAAAATGTCTATACTACCCAAAGCAATCTACAGATTCAATGCAATCCCTATCAAAATATCAACAACATTTTTCACAGAACTAGAACAAATAAATGTACAATTTGTCTGGAACCACAAAAGACCCTGAATAGCCAAAGCAATCTTGAGAAAGAACAAAGCTGAGGTATCATAATCCCAGATTTCAAGATATACTACAAAGCTGTTGTAATCAAAACAGTATGCTACTGGTACAAAAACAGACAGAAATTAATAGAACAGAACAGAGAGCTCAGAAATAAACCCACACTTATATGGTCAATTAATCTACAACAAAGGAGGCAAGAATATACAATGGGGAAAAGACAGTATCTGCAACAAATTGTGCTGGGAAAACTGGACAGCTACATGCAAAAAAATAAAACCGGACCACTTTCTTACCATACACAAAAATAAAGTCAAAGTGGATTAAAGACCTAAGTGTAAGACCTGAAACCATAAAATTCCTAGAAGAAAACATAAGCAGTAATTTCTTGATAGCAGCCTTCACAGCAGTTTTCTAGATATGTCTCTTGAGGCAAGAGAAACAAAAGCAAACATAAACTATTGGGACTACACCAAACTAAAAAGCTTTTGAACAGCAAAGGAAACCATCACTAAAATGAAAAGGCAACCTACTGAATGGGAGAAGATATTTGCAAATGATATTTCTGTAGGAGTTAATATCCAAAATATATAAATAATTTATACGATTCAACACCAAAAAAACCCCCAATCTGATTTAAAAATGGGCAGAGGACCTGAATAGACATTTTTATAAAGAAGATATATAGATGGCCAAGAGACACGTGAAAAGATGCTCAACATCACCTATCATCAGAGAAATGCAAATCAAAACCACAATAAGATGTTACCTCACACCTGTCAGAATGGCTAGAATCAAAAAGACAAGAAACAATAAGTGTTGATGAGGATGTGGAGAAAAAGGAACTCTAGTGCACTGTTGGTGGGAATGCAAGCTGGTACAGCCACTGTGGAAAACAGTATGGAGGGTCCTCAAAAAAATTAAAGAGAGAATTGCCATATAATCCAGTAATTTCACTACTGGGTATTTACCCAAAGAAAACAAAAACACTAATTTGAAAAGATACATGTACTCATATGTTTATTGTAACATTATTTACAATAGTTAAGATATAGAAGCATCCAGGGGCGCCTGGGTGGCTCAGATGGTTAAGCGTCTGCCTTCGGCTCAGGTCATGATCCCAGGGTCCTGGGATCGAGTCCCACATCGGGCTCCTGACTCAGCGGGGAGTCTGCTTCTTCCTCTCCCTCTGCCTCTCCCACTGCTCATGCTCTCTCTCTCTCTCTCTGTATCTCTGTGTCTCAAATGAATAAATAAAATCTTTAAAAAAAAAAAAAAAGATATAGAAGCATCCAAGTGTCCATAGATAGGTGAATGGATAAAGAAGATGTGATATATATACATACACACATATATATACTTAGGCATAAAATATAACTGGAATACTACTCAGCCATAAAAAGGAGTGAAGATTCCATTTGTGACAACATAGATGAACTTACAGGATATTGTGCTAACTGAAAAAAGTCAGACAGAGAAAGACAAATATGATATGATATGATTTTACTTATATGTGGAATCTAAAAAACAAAACAAAATGAACAGACTCTTAAATACAGAGAACAAACTGGTGGTTGCCAGAGGGGAAAGGGGTTGGGGGGATGGGCTAAATAGGTAAAAGGGATTAAGTTACTTCCAGTTATAAACTTCCAGGTATAAAATAAATAAGACACAGAGATGAAAAGCACAGCATAGGGAATATTGCCAGTAATGTAATAACACCGTATGGTGACAGATGGTGAGTACACTTACTGTGGTGAGCATTTCGAAAATAAGGTATATAAATGTCAAATCACTATGTTGTACACTTGACACTAATATAACATTTTATGTCAACTATACTTCAATTAAAAAAAAAAAGGATATTGGTTAAATAAAAGTGAGCAACAGACTGTTCCTGTTCTGAGCAGCCTCAGGAACCCCGGGGACTCGCATGTGACTTCCTAATGAAGTCCCCCTTTGAGTCCCAGGGACTCAGAGCCTTTGGGGACTCTAGCAGCCTCCTGACAACTTCTCTCCTATCTCTCTTCCTATCACCAGCTGAAAAGAAAATATCCCCCTTTTCTCCAGTGGAAAGCAATCTTCTGAGCTGTGAACAGTTCCCCTCTGGGTCTTGGGGCTTCTCTGTTTTTTCAGACACACCAGTCTGGCGCTTCTGAGGTCCCTGCAGAAGCAGAGACAGTTCTGGAGCCCCTGATGATCCCATTCTCCTGCATCGTTCACAAGTCTCCACCCACAGCCAGGTTTCTCAGGAAGGATGCGGCCTTAGGAAGAAGCTGACCCTAGAAGCTGGCCATGTATGTGTGCCTGCCTTCAGGCAAAGAGCTCTCAGAGTCTGATGTCAGCTTTCATCTAAAACATTTCTTAGTGAACATCCTACATGAAAGGTAGGCGATGCTATGTGGACATCTACAGAAAATGCCCCTGTGAGCACTCAATACATTTTCTTTCATAAGATTATGTTATTTTTTAAATCTTTACTGAGTGTTTTATTTAAGTTAATCTTTTAGCAGCTTGCATTTATTTATTGATGGATTTTTTAAAAAAATAATTTGATTTGGGACCAGTATTTGTGATTTCTTAAGTATCACTGAAAAGTAAATGAACAGTTTTTGGGCTAAATTAGTGCCTGGGCTGGGATTTTAGAGTTGTACAGAACTGGCTTTGAAAATAAGTCATAAACTGTGGATTTGGGCAATTAAGCTTTTGCAAACTTAATTTTCGAGGGGATTAAATGAGAAAATCCATTTACATCACTGTGCTCAGTGCTTGGCACGTAGGGAGTTTACAGTGGTGTTACTGCTATTCCTCTTTTAATCATATTATTAATATTATTAATTATGATAATTATTATTATGTGTCCCTTTCATTGTTCACACTCTTGTGCTATTGAAACATGGGTATATTTTCTTATCAGTCGGTCGACATGACCTCCATCCAGTGTTGCTTGTATAAATACAATTCCATAACATAAATATATACATTAGGTACCGAAGCTAATGTAATAAAAGTGGTTGATCTTGCCTTATTTTCTCCAAATCCAGGAGTCTTGATAAAGCAAATTAATAAGGAATTTATAGAGAAAAATTCAAAGTAAACGGAAATTTGTGTCTGACACCCTCCAATGAATATATGCACATCTAAAGACCTGATGTGATTTGCAAGGACATGGATGGAACTAGAGGGTGTTATGCTAAGCGAAATAAGTCAATCAGAGAAAAACAATTATCATATGATCTCATTTACATGTGGAATTTGAAAGGGAAATAGGGGAAAGGAAGAAAAAATAAAATAAGATAAAAGCAGAGAGGGAGACAAACCCTAAGAAACTCTTAACTCTAGGGAACAAACAGGGTTGCTGGAGAGGAGGTGGGTCGGGGGATGGGGTAACTGGGTGATGGACATTAAGGAGGGCATGTGATGTAATAAGCACTGGGCGTAACATGCAACTGATGAATCACTAAATTCTACCTCTGAAACTAAGAATACTCTTTGTGTTAACTAATGGATTTTAAATTAAAAAAAAAAAAAGACCTGATGTGGTTCATTATTCAGCAATGATAAAATGACTTAAAACTTCTGTCATATAATAATAGCAATATAATGCTTCGTGAGCTCTTTTCTTCATTCCTTCATGTCTCTGTAATGTCCTAAACTTCTATTTCTGACTTTTCTCATAACTTGCTCCCAGAGAGGACAAATTTGGAGTTTCATTTATTTTGGTGGCAATAACTTTCTTTTTAAACCCTTATTTAATATTTCAAATCTCCCTCCTAGGTCTCTATTCTTACCTTCCTTAATTGTCAAGCACATTCAGCAAAAAAGGGAATAAAGCAAGAAGCATAAACATTAGAAATAAAACAAAATTATCATTGTTTGCTTTTTGAAAACAAAACAACATCCTGAAAAACAGTAAATAGTAACAAAATTCAGTAAAGTCTCTCCCTGTGAAAGTAATTTCAAAAACCAATGATTTTTCTCACATATATAAAATAAGGAAAAACTGACCCCAATTTTAATGGAATCTGAAATAAAAAATTAACAAGAAATGTTCCAAGATCTCTATGTATAAATATTCAGAACACCACTGAAGGGCATGATAGAAAACAGAAATAAATCCCTGTGTTGGATACCAGGACTTGATACTATAAAGACATTAGTCCTTCCTAAATTAAAATGCCAAGTAAAATAAGATAATTCCATTTTTTTGATAATTCCATTTTTCACTTTGAAATGTTACATGCAAGAATAGTTAAGGCAATTAGTAAAAAGAGTAGTAGTGAGAATTAGTTCTACAAGTGTAGGGAAATACATTACAAAGCTTGACTCTAGCTCTTAGAGACTAGCATATTAGGACAGATATTCATGAAGAAACATCATAGGGTCCAATAACAAATACATATACAGATTTATAATTAAACGCAGCAAATTTAGTAAATCCGAATTTAGCAAATGAATGTGACAATTCAATTCAGTGAGGAAAATTGAATTATTCAATGAATGTTACTGACACAAATAGCCATCTAGAAGTACATATGTCACGTGAGGTCCAGCCTTCACACCTTACATTGAAATAGTTGTATGATGGAATGACGATTTAAATTAAAACAGACCCAGAGAAAGAACAAGACAAAATCAGGGGAGAATGTTTGTGCGTATAATGTGCAAGTGGGCATGGATTTCTAAGCAAGACCCAATCGCTTCTCAGCCTCTTGGATTTCTCAGCAAGACCCAAACCCAGGTGCTAGAGAAGAAAAGACTGGTAATTAGATCAATCAAAAGAAACTTAAAGAAAAAAAAATGTCCTCAGAATACTTCAAACACGAATAGGAACAAATTTTTAGTATATTTAACAAAGAACGAATCTCTTACATTTATAAAACCCTCTTACAAACCAACAGATAAAGACCAAAACCATATAAAATCAGGCAAAAAATATAATAGGCAGTTTAAAAAAGAAAATAAAACTATTTATGAACATATGAGAAATGCTCAACTTCACTTATATTTGAAGAAATGAATATTATAACATCTATGGGATACTACTGAACCTATCTGATTTAAATAGCTCAAGGCATTCTTAATAATGCTCTTGCTCAGGATAGTACTTTCCAAATTGTGGCAGAGTCTAAACCCTTTTTTCTTTGATTTTATAGTTATGTATTTACTATCTCTTAGTATAACATGTAGCTGGCACATCAGATCTATGATACCATTGCATATAATTCAGCATAAAACTAAGTTTAAAAAGAGAATAAATTTAAAGACGAACATTAAACCAGTAAGAGGAGTTCACCTAAGCTGAGTGCTCAGTAAGTGCCGAACTCTACCTCATGTGCTTTATATGTATTTATTCAACACATCCTCACATTCACAGATAGGGAAACTGAAGCAGGAGGTGTTTAAGTTCACTGTCCCCACATCACAGGGCTAATTGTGAGGTCACAGGACCAGAACCCAGGTGGTCTGGCTGCAGGACCCACACAAACTGGTTCACCATAGTCTAGGGGATTCAGGTCTGAGATGAAGTTTTGCAGGTAAAACTCAAAGGTGGTAGGAGGGAACCTCTTCCTGAGGGTATGGGAAGAAATGGCACAAATCCTTGGAGCGTGATTTCCATAAAATTAAATAAAAGTGTCTCAAACACCTGCTATTTAGCTCTGAAGATGACAGTCCCAAAGGAGCATATGAGATCACCGATACCAAACAACTTGGCTTGTATAATGGCAATTCCTATGGTTCACCATATTCCTATTTGGTGATCCCTAATTCCCTAATGTAAGATTCATTTACTTTGTTATTTTTTTTTAATTTCACATATTAAGATCTTTTCCTTCTGCTAATATTGCACGATAATAAGAATAAAATAGTGAAAGCTTAAGACTATTGCTAAATATCTTGAAGGAAGAAAATAAAAAGAAGCTTGCATAGAGGTTTAAGGCCTCCTTAGTGGGGCTCCTGTAGTCAGTAATACACAGAGATGATGTTTGTGCAGGAATCCCCTGCCTACTATGGAAGGGCTAGATTTTGAAAAAAGATTCCAGGGTCAGGATGGTGGCCCAGAAGTAGCTGTGAGCATAAAAGAAGAACAATAGGGCGAAAATACCAGAACAAAACCTCAAGTCTATAAAACAGAAAGAGAAGTTCAGAAGAATCTAATTTGATCTGCACTGTGCAAATGAAAGTTTCATTTGGGTTTGAACTTCTGTCTTCCCTATTCTGTTCTTTAATATCTTCAGTAATCATTCAAACTGCCTGGCTTATCTTCCTCTCAGCACTTCAAACTCAATATCATTTCTTTTTAAAGAGGAAAAAAAAAAAATTCCTGAGCAGTGGAAAGAGATCCTCAGGGAGCTTTCGTGCTACTTCCCAGCAATATTTTGATTACTAATGTTCCTGCGGAGGGAAAATTTAGATACAGGAAAAGGCTCATATAAGCAAGTGTGAGGAGAAAGGTCAAAAAATAAAAATAAAAAATCCTCCAAACTGTGGTTATTATTGTTGTTAGATCCAAGTGTTCAGAGATTATTCTCTGCCTGAGCTAAATTCTCCATTTAAACTATAAATCAAAATATTTTAAGAAAATTTTCACCCAAAAGGAATTCTACTGGTGGGAGGTGACCCAGCGTGGCATGCTCTAGGTAACATCTGCATTGAAGAAAGTAGATGTATTATGTCTATCTCTTTCTAAATGCCTTTGTGATATCTGCTTGGGCATTGCCTGGAGTTTCCTGTTGTCAGAGGTCCTGTTGGATCCATTTTAGAGCAAGGCACTCTCTGCCAGAGTTGGGTGGGCTGTCAGAGATGGGCTGTCCATCTCTTGCACCCCTATCCTTGATCCTAGCTGTCCAGGCTCCTGGAGGCAGGCTCAGTAAATGCCACTGTAACTCTGGGCTAGTGAACAAACATTACTGAAAATCACCAGGACACTATCGATTAATGTAGGGTGTATTCTAACAGTGGCTTTCTGGAAATAAGACCCTACCTCCTCTGTCTAAGCCAAGAGTGACCCAAAGGCTAGGAATGTCTAGTCAGGACAGTATATTATCTCAGTAGCTAATGAATGGGAAAGAACTAGAAGGCAGGGCAGCAAGGTCAGTAAGAATGCAGACTCTGGGGTCAGATGGGGTGGATGCAAACTTGGGCTGGTACTTGCTGTAGGATCAGGGAAACCTGCCCCCAGGGCTAACATGGATGTTAGTCCCATCACCACAGGGACTTACATCTGCAGGAGACTCTCCGTGTTTTTCCCACAGTAGGTTAGGTTTCACTGGCAACCTTCATAGTAATGAAAATATTTGTTCATCTTCAAAATCACTTTTGCAAAAGAAATTCATTTCAAAACATGCTAATTGGTGCCTTTTAGTATTCTATATTTTTAGTTGCATTTTTCATATTTAAAAAATTTAAAACACAAATGTGAATAGATTCTAGTCACTGCTAGAAGAGGTCGTTATTCTGTCAACCTGATATGTGTGATGCTTAAGAGGACCTTTTGAACTGCACATGGATTCTGTCACGTTTTACAGAGAACCAAGTGACCATGTATAATTGGAGATGCTTCTCCTTAAACACAGTTCTGCTGCTTCTTTTCCAGGTGCTGCTGGAAACACCACCACGTGCCTGGACACCCACAAGATTTAGAGGGTACTGACAATGCTCCGGGTCCCAATGATCACCCCATTCGTGCTCAGGAAGTGACAGCAGTATTATAATGTGATAACATGCCGGTTACCAAAGCAGCCTTCACTCCTCAGGGGAGGTTTGTGGCCAGCATGTGACACTGACAGGAAGTTGGAACCACAGCTGGGACGCAGCACTCAGAGCAGGCTCCTCACATGTCCCTACGGACCTCCAGGCCATGTCCTGTGTGCCTCTGTCCCTGGCTCTGCAAACCCCCTCAGCCCTCCCTCCTCCAGCACCTCCTCCTTCAGGCCCATTTTCAGGGACCCACACTGATTTCCAGTGGGACGTTTCCCGAGGGCCATTAGATGGGACCCTCACCCGGGCCGAGCAGTGCCATCTCGAGGACTCACTAAATGACCATTCTGTGGGGCACATCCTCACAGCTCAGGGATCCTAACAAGCACTAGCAGGGAGGCTGCTGTCAAAGAAGGGACAGGTCCTCGGGGCCCCTCTCAGGGCCTCAGCCCAGGGAGAGCCCTCCAGAGGAAGGAGGGACAGCCCACCTCTCAGACCTCAGGCTGGGGAGGGTGGAGGACTCGGGATCCATGCAAGTCTTCCAGGTGCCGGCCCTCCCCCGGGGAGCCCTGGATGAGCCGCGTCCACACAAGGAGATGAGGACCCTGCTTACTGCGGCCCCCACCCACGCAGAGTTAGCTACGGGAACTCTGTGTCACCCTGATTTCACTGCAGCTGGTTAGAAAAGAAGGGAAACCCAACAGCAACAAAAGCAAGCCCGACTCAGCACCAGGAGATAAACCAACTTGCAAGCTTCCAAGAACTGGTCTCGTTCCAAATGAGATGGTCTCTATTTTAACTCACTCCTGATCACTAATTAGCTTCATTTCAGATACAGTTTGTAAAAAATAGATTCCTGGTCCAGGTTCAGAAGCACCCCCCAGCCCCCATCCCCCGCTCCGGGCTCTGCGGGGTCGTCCCACCAGAGCAGGTGGGCGTCTGTGCCCCCAAACCTCCCCGGGTGCCCCCTGCCTGAGGACCGCGGTCGCCCTTCCTGGCTTGGACACTCAGGGCCCCTCATAGTGTGGCGTCCTGACCAGGCTTCTGGGCTCGTCACCTGGCCAACCCGTTTCCTAAACGTCCGCGCGGTTCCCTGGGGCATCCTGCCGGTCCTGCCCGCGGCCTCCTTCCAGCTCAGCGCCTTCCCTGCAGGTGCGCTCTGCCCCGGACGCCCCTCCTCTCGTGGCCTTAGCCTAAACTCCCTGCTGTGAAAGCCCCGCACCCACGCCCTCCTCCTCCAGGGAGCCTTGCCTGACTTCCCGCGAACGCACCTGCTGCGTTTCCCTGCAGACCCGGGGGGGCTCCCGAACCGCGTGGTGCTGGTTCCCGGCCCGCAGCACCAGCCTACGCAGCCCTGAGAGCCCGGCTCCCGCCCCTTGCGTTCCTCTCCACGCCCAGTGCAAGCTGGTCTTCAGTCTCACTGTCTACGAGATGTGCCCGCACAAAGTGTTAGTTGTGCATCCACGAGCTCATTGTTGCATGGGGCTAGCATCACTTTGTGTATGTTTTAAAAGGTATTTTAAAAGAATATAGCAGATATATATATCTATATACATATATATACTATTTCTGTATTATTGTATTTCATTATTTTTCTATTTTCCGAAGATGAATCGATTATATAAAAAGTGCACCACGCTATATAGAAATCAATGTTCTCTCCCATAATTCTGTGCATCTAGGACTATAGAAATGTTGCTGTCTCTGCACCGTATCTTCAAATTAACATTATTGGGTTATAACTATAAATATATATACATATATATACACACACACACACATATAGTTGTATGGTGGGTATATACACACATATATTTTATATATTATAAATATATATATATATATTTCTTTGGCTTAATTGCATTGTTGTTCAAGGTCTTCCTTTTATTACTTTTTACACAATATAATTTTAGTGGCAATAAGCTACAGCTGATGGAAAATAACACACCTGTGAACCAAATACCATGTTTGTGTTCATATAGGGGATAAAATTAAAGATGAACATTGAGAGAAATTGTGAGCTGTCGGGAACAAATAACCAAGAAACGGATTCTCTGGTGAGTTTCCATGATCCAGAGAAATCTAGAGAGAGATATTAAGGAAATATTGTGCTTTCCTAAACTCCTTACGTTTGGCACTAAAAATAAATCCATTGTCTGCCAGTATTACCTCATTCTCATTCTTGTTTTCCTTCCTCAGAGGGAGAAATACAAGCTTTCATTTTGATGGTGCCCAATATAATTTTGAAATACATTGTCTTTTAGTTCACAGAAAGTTATAGGGAGAAAAATGGTGTGTTCTGTTCTTGGTATTAGGGAACAGTTTGTAGAGGGTGGCATTTTGCTGAGGGTGTTCATGGACATATGGGAGATTTGTCCATAAAACACACAGTACCGGGCGCCTGGGTGGCTCAGTTGGTTAAGCCACTGCCTTCGGCTCAGGTCATGATCCTGGAGTCCCGGGATCGAGTCCCGCATCGGACTCCCTGCTTGGCGGGGAGTCTGCTTCTCCCTCTGACCCTCCCCCTTCTCATGCTCTCTCTCAAATAAATAAATAAAATCTTTAAAAAACAAACAAACAAACAAACAAACAAACAAAAAAAACACACAGTACCTTTCACCTTTCAAACTCCTGGGGACCTCTATTAGAGTGTAAAAAATAATAATGCAAGATTTTTTCCTTCCTTCTATTTCTTCTTTCTTTCTACCTTGCCTCATTCTGGATCAGTTTGAGGAGGAAATCATTTGTGGTCTTCGGGTGCATTGTATTACAGAACACTCACATGTATTCTCTTAGATAAAGGACTTGGAGCAATCCTCACTATCTCTATTCTCAATGAGATAGAAGTTCAAAAAGATGAAGTGAATTCACCCTAGAGTTGCAAGTGACAGGGCAGGAATTCTGATCTAGAAGTTTCAACTTAAAAACTATTAATGTTCCCCCTCCCCCGCCCCCACAGAATCTAGTGCTGCTTCCTAAGCATATGAGTAAATCAAAATTGGGCAGAAGGGTCCTAAAAACTCACCATCTGAGAGTCATCCTGGCCCAGCCATACTAGGCTTTGCAGAAAGAGCCCAGGGCTTTGCCATGGGAAGGAAGCCCCAGGCAGTGAATTCTACAGGAGGTGAAAGAGTCTGAGCGTTCTTTTTGCCTTTGACTTTGTCTATGATTGTGCAGGGGTCATAAGACTCCTGGGGAGCAGCTCCTTGGCTACCAGGGCTCCTGAAATGGGTCAGGAGCCAGGAAGCACAGACAAAAGTCTCGCCAGTGGCCCTATAAATTTCTCTGAGCGTCTAAACCCTGCACCCAAGCAGCTGAGGGTCCTAATGGAATTTCTGTTCTAATGGAATTTTGAGGTACAGTGTGGAGCTGAAAAATGTCATCCTAGTTTTAGGACTTTCTAGATCAATTCAGGTTGTGAATAAGAAACATTTTCTTAAACATAATTAAGACTTTTCAGATAAATTCAGAACTCAAAATTTGCAAGAGAAAAAGCTCTTTAGATGGCAAGGGAACAACAGAGGAATTATCTTTCAATACTTCAGCTCTGCTTGGAGTATTTAATGTTGAAAAACAGCGAAAGCCATTTCAGTGTTTTCATTTAGAGTTACTGCTTACACAGCTGTACAATTTTTAAGAAAAATAGTCTTATGCAGAAACACCAAGAAGAGAGATTATACACCCCCCTTGAATCAGTCTGATGCCTAACAGGCTCAACATGAACAGTGTGAAATGGGTAAAACCTCAGGAGTGTAAGTGTAGATCTTATAGATCTATAGAATGGTAAGATCTTATAGATCAAAATGCCCTTCTGATCACGCTGCTTGCTCAAGATTTGTCTCTGAAATGTACTGGAAGCAGACAGTTATACAATAAAATTGATAGAGTGAGCCATAACACTATCTTAGAAATGCTCACTATATGAGCCATTTACTTTGGCACGGTCTTTACACATATTTTATGTTCTATAGGATCAATTTGAGACAAAAATAGTAAAGTGGGCAAAATTAGTCTTTTGCAATTTCTCTCTTCCTTTTTCCATTTTCCTCTTCCTTACATTTTTAAAAACCCAGTCTGTATGTGTTGTTCTCAATCAGGAGCCAATGAGGCTAAAATGTAGGCTCCCCAAGGACAGAAACCGTGTCTCATCTTCTTCATCATCTACTTTCCAGAGTTGAACATAGTGCTTGAGAAGAATCACCATGAAAAAGCATCTGCATTTTTTTAAATAAGAAATTCTATGAGCCTGAAAAACATTTGAACCCCCAAATCATAAGTACTTAGATGTGGTACGTGGTCATCCCCAGTGGGCAGGCTGGAGGTGACGATGGCCTCTTTTTTACCTCTAAGAGGGGTCTGTGTGTTGTGATCTCCCCCACCCCATACACACGCATCACCCAGAATTCCAGTCAGAGGTTTGTTTCACATGATAAGTAGAACATATTTGAGAAGTTAATTTGGAAAAGATCAGTTACATTTAATAAGCCTTAATTGTCAGTTAAAATTTTAAACATCTTAATTTAATTAAATATTTCCTGCATGCCCACCACAGAACAGCTGTTGTGCTAGGTTTGGTATTCAGGGAGCAGCATGCAAACAACACTGGGGGGAGATGGTCAGTAAACATGAGGACAAACGCAATGTATGGTCACGCTAGACAGAGTACAGCAATGAGGAGTAACGGTGTGGCGTGACTCCTGGGATGGGGACAGAGGGTTAACTAAGGGATCAGGGAAAGCCACATAGAGCAGGTGCCAATTGATATAAACCTGAACAGTGAAAGGAGCCAGCCAGGGAATATCTGGGGAGAGCTTTATAAGCAAGAATGAAGGGTAAGTCTAAATGCCAAGAGACAGGAACAAGCATAGTGTCATTATGGCAGAAAACGAAAGGTCATCCCAGGCAGAGATAAGCGACCGAAAGAGAAGGTCATGGGAGTGGTGGGACCAGGCAGAGTCTCACGGGTCACATCGATGGAGGGTGAGACCTGAGGACTGATGAGCTGGGCAGTTACAAGGATGCAGGTGGAGGAGCTCTGTAGAATTGCCAAGAACCTGTAACTCTTCACGAGACACCTGCTTGCTGCTCATGCCTCTCAGAAAACCAGAACATACTCTGTTCATCGACGAGCCTGAGGAGGTGCCGTGCACTATATGCATAGTGCACCAACTTTTTTTTTTTAAATCAGTGTTTTATCCTATATGGTGATTCAAAACATAGCACACCCCAAGTTCTGAGGCTCTCTGTGAATTGACTGATGAAGATTCAGGTATTGGTGAAAACCATACCCATTGTAAGTAAAATATTTTGGAAAGAATAGGAAATTTGGCATCCACTTGAGCACTTTGTAAGAGTTCTACAAATTCACAGCTTAGAAGAAAGTGCACGTAAGCCAAAATTAGCCTCCAGAAAAGCCATGCTTGCAGTGAAAACGAGGAGACATGAAATAAAAGAAACACCCTTGGTTTTCTGATACTTAGCAGATGTCTGGTCAGTTGAAAAACAGTTAATATTACCCTTGGATTTAAATAATTCAAATTTTATAAAATATGTTAACTAATGGTTTCTCAATTATAGATGAACGAGACATTCCTTTAAAATTGTATTCATTAAATCAAACCGGAAAACTTCAGTTGTGAAAAAAAATCAATAGTACAATTGGGCTTTTTTTTTTTTCTTTGCTGGGAAAATTGGTTCTTCTCTATCTCCAAATTTTGTTGTTTGGAACTGTCTTTAGTTGCTTTACTATTACACATTTTGGCTAAGGACAGGTCATAGGATCTAAACTGTATGGGCTAGGTTTTCCAATTCACAAAATGGTGATGACAATGCTTAAAGCTTCCTTTATAATAAACTGTATATATGAAAAAAAATAAAAACATAAAAACAAAGAGAAAAAAAGCCAAAATATTTTTTACTCAGCAAAGCATCCAATACCATAGTTACCGGACAAAAAAGAAGTTCAGTCATGTGAGGCATGTTTCAGGTGCCCCCTGGCCACACATGGCTGGTGGCTGCCATGTTGGACGTCGGGATAGAGCACTTCTCAGTCAGCACAGGAAGTTCTGTGGGACAGCACTTTTCTGATGCTTCCCAGGCATGCATTTATTTAGGAGACCCTCTTTTTTATTTTGGTCTCCTATTGATTATTAATAATTGTGAACACATCACTTCCCAATAAATAACTGCAGAAGATTTAGTTCTTTGTGGAACTCAACCAGATATAGACCAGAAAATTCTTTCCTAGACAAAACTTTTGTTTTCCCTTATATAAGTCATTTACAATGATGCTTTATATTGTTTGGTACTTATATCCTACTGCAAAACCCTTTATTTTTAAACAGTAATGCTTCTTGTGCATCAACCCCTATCACAAGGTGTTATAATTCTCTCCCTGAAGACAGACTCGAATGAGATCATTTATCTTTAGAAGTGCCAGGGCTGGGGATGGGTTTCAAGGTAAGACCAGTGAAAGCAAAGCTTTAGACCATGAACTAACAGCTTATATTTTGGGCAAATGATTCAACACAGTGGATTTTTTAAAGGTTACAGAATTGAATGGCAGAAGAATAGCTGTGGCGTGAGGATGCGTCCCAGTTATCTGTGATCAGATGAAAGGAGTCCTGCTCCGGGGAATATACACACGAGCAGTGGGGGTTCAGTAGCCTGCTGCGGTCTTACTCTGGGATGTGGTTCAGAGTCACCATCAGCTTTGATCCCACTGCTTTACATGACATATTAGGGGGAAAGTTCTCTACTAATGAGGGTTGAGAACATACTTACAACGCAGGTTCTAGTTTTGCTTTCTGGACGTGAATTGCATCAAGCCTGACGAGGAGACAGGGGTAAGGAACGAAAGGCATCACTGGAAGGCTTGCCCACCGGGCCCTGCCAGGGGGTGCCCATTTATCACATGCAACTCTCATGAACACTCCGAAGGACAGGCCCTATCATCCCAGCCTGCATATGCAGAAGCGGGGACTCAGCCAAGGCTGCTCTCGATGGTGGTGGAACGGACAAGGTGGCCGTGCACATTGAAGCTCTCAGCCTGACTGCATCCTGCCCTGAATGTGCTGCCCCCCATCCTGGTTTCCCGGACCCCCCTGTGCACCCCTCAGCACCTTGCTCTCCTGCTCTCCCCACACTCTCGGTCAGATGGAGGTGGGGAAGATGGGCATGGCTGGCTCTGCTGAGAACCAAGTTAGCAGTGCTGGGGGAGAAGGGCAGGTGTCCAGGTAAGAAGACCCCCCAAGGCCGAGCGGCAGTGTGGGACCTGAGGCGTATACTCCCCCCACGGCTGAGACGGGGGCCTTGCACCCACTAAGCTCTGTCCACCCAGAGTCTGGGGAGGACTGGGTGCGAGGGGAAACACCAAACCCAGAAAAATCTCACTGGTATCCCCCAAAATGGGGACAAAGGAGAAAGGATGGAGCAGTATGGGGAAGACATTTATACATTTCCTAGAGAGCAGAAGCACTTCCGGGAGTAACCAGTGACAGAAAAAGGCCACCGAATTAGGATATTTCAGCACCTGCGCTGAAATTAAAAAAAGGAAGGAAGATGCAGACAGACAACTCCCACATTTCTCTAGCCAACAGGAATGGTTCAGCTAAATGCAAGACAAAGTATGAAAAGAGGTCTTCTCAGCACATCCAGAGTCCTTGGAAAAGGCACCCAGGACCCCGGGTGAGGTTGGCTCCCCGATCTGGAGGGTCCTGCTGTGCAGGGGCTGCGTCCCCAACCTGGGGGAGAACAAGGCTGCGGGGAGAAGGCCGTGCTCACTGCTGGCCTGGCACCCGTGGGGAGCCCTGTGCTAAGGCACACAGAAGAGGGCAGGTGCAGACCAGGCACATAGAGCCAGTGCTGGGCATGGGACAAGGCTGCACACAGCCCAGCCCCTGTCCCCCTTCCCCGGGTGCAGATCACAGGCTCACCTCAGGCAAGGTGGATGGGGGAGCAAGGAGCACTCACACACCCCAGAACAAAGGAAGGTCCTGGAAGAACTTCTCAGGTGACAGTGAGAGCAAGGGGTAAAAAAACAGGGCCTCAGTGCAAACACACTACAGGGAGAAGGGTTAAGTGGCCATGATGAGAACATTCTAGAAGCATATGCAACTGAAGAAGAAGAGAATTCCTTGCAAATGTTTTAGGCCATAGTAAATTTAGAGAAAATATAGATTTAATGGGTAATGGGGGTAAAGGTGAGCTGGTAAAATCAGTAAGATGAAGAGAGACAGTTGCAGATTTTTCAGTTAAGACTGGACAGCTAAAAACCACCACAGAACTAATAAATTATGACAAAGGAGGAACACACAGATACAGTGGGGAAAAATTACTGGCAGAGACAAAAGTGTTGAGATGAACCCAGCAAATGCAGAAGAAAAAGACAATCACATTACACATTTAAAAACAGAAAAATAAGGGGTTGGGGGAAAGCACGTAATGCTATTTAAATGTCCTCCCCAAGCATGCCAATGCACTCACTTAGTGTTTGTATGTTTTTATGCAGCAACAGATTTTTCTAACTAGAGAGACACTGGCCAACACATGTATGTTTTTTTTCTTTTTTCTTTTCCATTCAGGAACAAATGATCAAGGTAATACATACCACTTTTATAAAGGAAGCAGCATGAGTCTTCAAAAAACTGAGTAATAATCATGCACTCATAAAAGTGAACAGAAAAGCAGAACATATACCTGTGTCGTGAAGTCACATGTCAGCTGCCGGGGGACCGCCATCGGCCGTGCCTTTATGCGGAGGATGTTTCCTCCTCTTTCCCTGCAATCCTCATGTCCAGATTCTCTAGAACAAGACCGGTGTGGACCTTTGTGTGTTATTCTTTCATCGTTGTGATACGCTCATGTCTGCTCTCGAAACGCTCAAAGCAAAGCTGAATAAACTGAATCATAGATCACACCACTGTTTTTAAAGGGAGACATCATTCTAGTAAAAAGTACAAGGCCAATTCGGTAATAAGTCCTAAATACCATGGCAGTGAAACCCTCCTTGCCAAAACTGATTCCATTTCACTTCTCTATCTCTGAGGGACAGAGGCACAATTTGCTTAGACAGAGGTATAGTGACATTCAACTATTTAAAATATATTTAAAACCACATGCAATGAATGTTTTACTTTCCACACAGACCTCCAAAGTTTTCTACCTGTTGAGTAATGCTATTTTTCATATTTATTGAAAAATTATCACATTCGGCTAAACTAGTTATAGCTTGCAAATCATATTCAGAGATATAGGTCCATTTTAAAAACGTGATTTCCTCCAAGAAAAAACATTTATTTCTTTAGCATAAATAATTTTCTCACATGAACGTATTCTGTTGATTTGTATTAAAAGATATCGAGGGAAAGAGGAGGGATGTGTAAAGTGATAACTGACCGACTAATCCTTGATCTTGACTTCTTGGCACAGACCCTTGCTGCATTCGCTTGTTACCCCCACCCCAAGTCTGGAAATCAGTCTTCCTTTGAGATGGGGAAGGTGCTAGAAAGGCCTCCAGCAAGGAATCTGCCCGCTGGACGGAAAGGTTTGGGGCAAGCAGTCCGCTTGCTGGAAAGGCAGCTCCCAGGGCAGGGCAGCCTGCAATCAGCTGTCCTTGGACTAAGGGGAGCTGTTGGTCCACTCACACGGGGAAAATGAGAGCTGTCAGCTCAGCGGCAACACAAAGGTGATTTTACCTGCTTGTACGTTACTTTGATTTGGACTTAATTTCTGGTCAGTTCACTCCCCAAATATGATTTATTTACAATGTTTTTGCTATCAGGTGATAGCATAAAGCTGTATTTTTTTTTTTTATGTGAAGAATCCATATTGTCTACCTTGTTCCTGTGGCTCTTACTAAAGTTGAGGAAAAAAACAAAAGATGACAAATAAAAAAAAAAGAAATATGTATGTTACTTAAGTACCAAGCCTAAAATGGATTTTCAGAGATATTTACCAATTTAGAGATAGACCTGGGTATTAAGTTATTTATTTATTTATTTATTTTTTGGATAAAAGTTTCAGCTAATGAAAAATAGCTGTGGGTCCTTTTGGATGGATGGCAGACAGACTTGATAAAGTGGTTCTTCTACACTTGGATTGATTTAACTTCTAAAATCACTTTGTACACCTTTTTTTCTTACTCTTGAAGGGAAACATTGTTTTTCCTTGACCCTTTATGCCATACCTACTCTTTTGATTTTTAACACACCATTAAATGGAATCACTTCAGGAAGGAAGAAAAGGAGGGAAGAGGTGGGGGGACGTGTCACTTTTTCAGTGAATTCTTACAAAATCCCTGAGTTATATCTTCCAAAAGGGGAATTGGGAATTTCATGTCTTCCAAAAGCAGAAATAAGCACAGAGAGGTTGAGCAAATTGCCTGAGGTCTCGGTGCTAAGAGGGGCAGAGGGAAGCCTCGGTTTCAGGTGCTGCTTCCAGAACCTTCCAGGGCTTCCAGAACGCCTGCCCCAACCACTGCACTCCGCTGCCCACTCTGCCTCCCAGGAGCAAGGCTACCTGTGCTAAGAGTGAAAGCTGCTATTGAGATGTGGTTGTGTCTATCTATCAGCGGACAGACACCATACGGAGAAGTTGATACATATGTGACAGAAGAGCTTCCTAATGGTTCAAAATTATGCAATAAATTTTTTGTAACATGCACAGCAGTTTAAAAAATGTTTGAGATCTGAAATACAACAAGAACCACAAATCTGAACTACACTAATTCATCCGAAAAGTGTGGCCCCTCTTCCGGTGGCTACAACTGACGCTTTATCAGGAACAAACCACGTCCTCCTGGGACACCATCCTGAAGGGGACAGCAGAATGTGTTTCAGATTCTCCGTTTTCAACCTCAGATCACCAAGGTTGCCATAAGCTCTTAGGGCTCTCTGGAGGGCAGTCTGCAGGGCTCCCCGGCAGGAAGGTACGGGCCCCTCGGGGCTCAGGCCTGGACGATATTGCCCCGCCGCCTTCCCCCTGCCCACCCCTCACTCCCCGTTCCTGCCCTAATCTCCCGTGTTCTTGACAACATCTGGTACTATACTTAAGGCTTTTTTTTTTTTTAAGATTTTTATTTATTTATTTAACAGAGAGAGAGAGAGAGCACAAGTAGGCAGAGCGGCAGACAGAGGCAGAGGGAGAAGCAGGCTCTCCACCGAGCAGGGAGCCCGATGCGGGGCTCGATCCCAGTACCCTGGGATCATGACCTGAGCTGAAGGCAGCCGCTTAACTGACTGAGCCACCCAGGCACCCCGACTTAAGGCTTTTTAAAAAAAAATAGTTGACAGCGTATCTGGGTGAAAATGATCATAAACTCTCCATAAATTCTTAAAAAAACTTCCCGCATTTTTAGGTAAAAATATACTAGCCCCTTGTTTTCCTGTACGTGTGGCTTACCATATTTTAAACATACATGGAATCAAGCATGATCTTAAAGATTTTAATTATGTAACAATAAGAACAATTTCTGTTGTCCAAAAAAATGGCAAGGGGCTGGGACCCCCTGCAGGCCAGCCTGCCCCATTTGCCTGTCTTAGCGACTGGTGCTCCTGCTGATGGTCCCCGGACCCGTGAGCAGGCCCACACACCTTCCCACACCTTGGTCCTTCAGGCATTTGAACAGTTAGGATCTTGGGTGCTTGCTACCTCCCTGCTTCTTGATTTCAGTAACTGTCACTGTCCCTGATGCTGTCCCCTCATATAAGTGATAACATGTGGTATGTGTTCTTCTGTGCCCGGCTTATTTCACTTAGCAAAACGTCCTCAAGTTTCATCCATGTTCACAAATGGCAGAAGTTCCTTCTTACTTAAAGCTGAATCATATTCCATTATACATATTATATATGTATATGATATGAACACACACACACATATGAACACATCTATTCTGGAGATTTCTATACCTTTGTATGATGTAGATCTACACAGACCCTGGCTACAGGGGAGGGTCCTGTTGTTCCTGTATGTATAACACATTGCCAGTTCTTTCTACTCTGCCTGCCTCCTTGTTCTGGCTTTATTCCCTGTGTATATGTAGGAACCTGTGTATTTGCAATTATGTGGGAAAGCATAAGCAGAGATGACTCATAAGTATGGATGACTTATGCTTTCCCACGTGGTTGCAAATACACAGATTCTTGTTATCCAAGGTATGTTCTATAAAATAGCTTCAAACAGCCAATTAGTGAATACTGAACCATTCCTCAGGAATATATGTACACATATGTCACATAGATTATCATCCAAAACTTTAAATAGTTCATCTTGGTAGATTCTTTTTTTTTTTTTTTTAATTTTACAACAGAGAAAACTGGGTTCAGAGTGTTAAGTGACTCATTTGAGGCCGCTCCACTAAACAGGTGCCAGAGTGGGATTCAAACTCCCACCACCTGGCCAGGAGCCGGAGCTTCCTGCTCTCACCGTCGGGTCCCCCTCCGCCTCCATCCCTCTCCTCTGCATGAGACCAGACAGTGTGCTGTGTCGTTCAGCTTCTGTTGGGAACATGCGCACTGAGGCACTCGAATTTTTTGCTGCCCTGAGCATGTCCGCAAGTGACCACAAAAATGATGCGAGGGTTGATTTTCAGGTTACAAATAAACGTGAGCCAGTAGGATTCACAAAGATGAAATCCATAAATAATGAGGATGCGCTATATTTTAGCAACCAAGTAATTTTTAGTGTATTTTCCATCACCTTATTTCTTAAGAGTGTTGAAGTAGCTTCCAGGTTGAATGCATAGTATCCAATACAATTCAGCCAGCAGAGGCGAAGTCACACGCAGCCATCAACAGCCCAGTCCCGCCCCTCCAGCATCACTCTGCGAGCCGGGCTGACGCGGAGTTCTCGTCTTTTAAAGCCCTTGACAGGTTACTGACCTTTAATCCAGGACTAGAAGCACATGGGAGGAGCACCTGGCTGGCTCAGTCCGTAGAGCACGAGACTCTTCATCTCAGGGTTGTAAGTTTGGGCCCCACCTTGGGTGTAGAGATTATTAAAAAACAAAAACACATAGTAGAAGCCCTGAAATCCCCATGGTTTCCTATCTGCTTTTTGTTTACATTTTTGTCTTTTTGTTTCGTATTGCCACAGACACTTCTGAGCCCTCCCCACATCCCCCCACCTGAGCTCTCTCCCAGGAGCACGGGTCTGTAGGGAAAGCGAGCTCTTTCAAAGCCATCAGGCCCACCGCCTCGTCCCTGTGCGCGCCACACGTGTACTTGTCAGAACTCTCCTAGTGAATTACTTAATGGGCTTCACAGAAGCGATGGGGAGAAGGCGGGGCAGATCCCTGCACCTCCACTTGGTGCTTGCGTCTGCTGGGTTCGCAGAGGAGCCCGCGAAGCCCAACCACCCCGGGGAGGGAGGGTCAGGGGGCCCCACCCGCTCCACCGGAGAGAGGACGCGCACCTGCGCCTCGACTGTGCGCGATCCGTGAGATTTTGTGCGCAAGAAAGGTTGCCTTTGCTACAACTTCGTACAGGAGCCTGGTAGCCTTGGAAGCCGGAGGCCGATGACTTGTCCGGGTCTCAGAGCGGGCGCAGGGTCCGCAGCTCTTCCTCCTGTTCCTTGACCACCGCGCCTTAGTGTCAGACGTCCTCATTGGTGAATTATTCTCGCTGATCATAAGCTGCTATTAAAGCGTGACCATAAGCTGCTATTAAAATAAAAAGACAACTCTGAAAAAAATTTAGAAGATTGGAAAGACTATTTCAACTATGACTCACAATTTGATCCGAAACAGGTAAAGTAAATGGATGAGAAATTTTGCCAAACAGCAGTAACTGATCGGGAGAAGACGAAGCTGGCAGATCTAGAGACAGTAGGTCCCAGTTTTAGACATTTATGCAAATGATGTGTCATGCAGAAATGCAAACAATGCATGAAAGCAAAGTCCCCTCCTCAGTCCAATCCCAGGCTCCATCCCCTGTGATCAATATCCAGACATTTTCAATGATTTTTATGAGCATAATACGTATGTATACAAATATATACATGATTGACATTAAAAATCTTTAAAGAACCAATCCACACTGCATATCTCATCCTACATAACATATGAAAGCAACTTGCATGATGTGGGCAATTTACCGTGAAACAACTCTGTCTACATTTGGCCATATTTACCCCCTAGCTGTTTCCTTTTACAATTTCCTTGTGTGAAGAAATATTCCTTTAAATTATCCATTTTGTGAAAAGAGGAAAAAAAAAAAACCCCACTATATCTGTACTCACCCCTGGATCTATTTTAAATATTGGGAAAAAAATAATGAATGTTTTACAAAGTAAAATATTTTAATTAAGTCAGGGTAAAAATCAACTTTAGACAATATGAATACATACATCTCTCCCTCCTCCCTCCCAAATATGGCCTTTGATTCTGAATGAGCTCATCCCTTCCCTTGGCTGGTCCTCCAGCAGCTACTTACTTCAGCCCTGTTGGTGTGGATGCTAGGGAAGAGTGAACCCGGTAGGTCTGGTCATTTGGGCTCTTATCTCTAAAGTTCTCTTTTTTTGAATTGCAATTACATTGAATTGAATTCTCATTTGTAGAACATTTATGGAAAATAGCTTTTAAACCAACTTTAAATGTTTTAATGAGGAAGAGCTGCTGGTTTGCAAAATAATGTTCATTGACTTAAAAAAATTATTTGTAACATGGTTTTAAGCAAGCTAAGGGTATAATTATTGCATAATTTAAAAATCGATTATAGCACAAATATTTAGATAGTAACAGACCATTTAGGGAGATTGAACTAATGTACTTCAGATATTCTGTTACCATGATGCAATGCTAGAATCAGAATTTCTTATTTAATTACAGGGTTTAGTTGTGAATTCCAGACACCATGACTTTGAAAAGCATCTTACAATTCTATTGCAGGTAAGATTCAGATTTACAGGTGTTTCAGTGATATCTTTTGAGATTTACGCTACCTTTTAGAATCCTTGTGCCCTCATTTGGATGAAAGAATCAATAGTTACCTGGAGAAAATATAAGGATTTTGCAAATGACAGTCACTAGCAAAAATGGTTACAGTATGCTTTCATTCATATTTAAACACTGAATGTTGTTTCCTTTTTCCTCATAAGGTAAACATATACCAAATTTTCATTTTGAACGGGCAATGTCATACCACTCTGGTAATAAAATAAATTTTCCTTAATAACAAAACAAAACAAGACACACAAAAAATTGCTTTTCCCCCCTCCATTCAGATCAAATCTAATTTCACACATATTAATGAAAAAATACCTTTGATATATATATCACAGAGTAGTAATTCAACTGAGAATCTTTTGAGGTCCTAATTAATGAAAATATTAAAGCATTCATTCTATTCCATTCCATTTACGGTGAGCTGGGTTCTTTTGCAGCTCTCTGGGAGCATTTGAGAAGCTCACATACAGCAGGAACCCCTTGGGCTCTCCTCAGCCAAGCAGGTGGAAGTGGCCCCCAGGGGTCATATCCTGGGCATTGCAACATTCCAGGGACTATAACAAGCATTCATATTTATATATCTCCTTTTTATGCACAACATCCTAATAAACCAGGCAGAAGAGTTACCTATTGGCATCCTTGTTAGATGTGCATTGTGATAGTTGTATAATTCTTAGGTAGAAGTGTTACACGTTATCTTCAAAACATAGTCTAAGGGTAATAATCCAAAGTTAAGTCATTATTTGCTATGTATATGTTAGCCTTGCCATGCATCTAATACAATCCTCTCCTTAATAATCTGAAACAAAAAGTTTCACTGTATTTCCTTGATCAGATCCGTAACTATGCAAGTCTTAGAATAATGATATTATCACCTAAAGCAAAGAAACAATGCTTCTTTAGTGGAACCGTTTCTGTTTTATCAGTGGTTTAGAAATAGCAGTTTTCAGGGCACCTGGGTGGCTCATTCGGTTAAGCATCTCACTTGAGCTCAGGTCATGATCCCAGGGTCCTGGGATCGAGCCCCGCATCGGGCTCCTTGCTTGGCAGGAAGCCTTTTTCTCCCTCTGCCTTCCGCTCTCCCTGCTTGTGCTCTCTCTCTCTTTCTCTGACAAATAAATAAATAAAAATCTTTAGAAAATAGCAGTTTTCTTCAGCAGTGGCAGTGGTCAGATAGCAGATTAATTTAAAAAATGTTTTACTTTGCTAGCTTCTGAGGAAAAGTTGAGAAGAAATCCTTCGCAGTAGACATTGGCTGTTGTAGGCATCCTGCCAGCTCTACTCTGGGGGCCCAAATAGGAATACGCCCCCCCCCCAAAGAAACATCCATGGAGAGATTTAGGATTGAAGTGAGTGAATAACTTAGAAATCGTCAGGAAGATTATTTACTTACAACCTCCTCCTTCTGCCGTCTACAGCTGAGCATGTCTGAGGGAGTCATGAGAGTCTATCACAGGGGATCCAGTAGAAATGACAGGCAACGCCCAAGACCTCAGTTACGGCCACTCTCGGTGTAAATCCCTGGCAGGGATCTTGGCAAGCATTTTGTCATTAATGCTGAGAAAAACTTTACAATGTGAGGACATAGACTTCCTTTCAGATTGAAGCTTAGAAGACTGAGGATTGAAACCATAGAAAATCTTCTATCTTCTACTGAAAATTGAAAATTAGAAAGTGTTTAAAAAAACAGCTATTTATAGGTCTTCATGATTCTGGCGCTAATCACAAAGCTTCATGGAGCTCCCATTCCGCTGTTCCTCGCCTGTAGTTGGGGGGAAGATGATGGCCTGAGCAATGACTTTGGAAACTGCCCTGGGCGTTTCAGTGACACATTTTTCTCCTTATTCCTTATTCCTTCTTACTCCTTCCTCATTATCCCTGTATTTAGGGCATTCTGTAGCTTTTCAGAGTTTCACCTTGGGTTCATCTTATGTTTGAGGGATTCATTTGAGTCTGGCACCACGTGGGCCACACTATAAGGTACAGGATATCATGTCATTAAAAAAAAAATCCACAGTCAACAGAAAATTGGAAACTGACACAGATTCTTAATTGAGTAAGGGTCTGGAGTCTTCAGCTCTTTCACGTATGATTTGTGATCAGGTATCGATACTGACCATGTGGGACTTTACAGAGCCCCGAGATCTAGGAAGACTGCAGGCACTAAGAAACCCTTGCCCTTTGGTGTTCCAGAATGGGCTCACTGCAAAGACCTCTCCTTCTACTGATGGCTTAGATAGCACTCACTTGCAGGTGCTCCCTGTTTACCTGTGCCAGGCCAGACACAGACCCTCCAAGTTCCCGTTCTCTGTTTCATAAATAACTGACTGAACCGCTCATCCCCACTGATCAGTCAGAACAAAACACTAACTAATCAAACTTGATGATGCCCTTCTCCTTCCCCAGACTCTGAACAACCTCTCCGGAGAGTGTGCTGGCCTCAACATCAGATACCCTCTGATCTGCTGTCTGATCACTCCACCCTTTACCCCGCTTCCCCACTCCTGTTTCTTGCTGGCCTGTTCTCTCCTCCCCATATAAGAAAACTCTTTTTTTTTTTTTTTTTGTCCTACCCCTGGAGGAGATGTTTTCAGATCTTCCGGCCAGAGATTCTGCCTGTTTGGATAGCCCCCTCCCATCATTGCAATAGCTTCTTTCCTCTTCATACAATGATCCTTTTGAATAAAAATTCTCTGTATTAAATTCTGATCCGTTTTTTATATGATAATAACAGGGTCAGGTTTACAAAGACAGTTCCTTCACAGAGAGAATAGCTGGAGGCTGATTATCTGCAAGAATGGCCCTAATTTTAAGTATAAGGTTAAGTGTGATATGTGAACACGCAGTCTGGGCTCTACTATGGCCTTCAGGTCCTGCGTATTTGAGAGACAACCCTTGGAATGTATGGTTGCTTCAAAGGCACTTTATTTTGCACTTCCTCATATAGATATGTAATACTTTGATAGAGTAACCAATGTATTTCTCATCCCCTGTTCTTTGGGTGCCTTCTAAATTCTCTCCTGTTCAGGCTATACCTTGGCATCTACTCCTCCAGAATGGGAGTTGTTTTAGCAGAAATGTGAAGAGAAAGAAGAGTAGATGCTCATGTTTTGAGCTTTAATAAAGATGGGAAAATGCCTGATATCATAGGAATGAGTGTTTCTCATCCCAGAGCACATGAGGAGCTTTGGAATGAGAGAGGGGGAAGGAGCGGTGTTGTTGACAAGATGCTTTTTTATACACGCGGACTGTGGCCTCACATGCGAGTGCCCGAGGGCGCTGCGGGTATCTTCCCCGCACAGACAAGAAGAAACTTCCATGTACGAGTCACCGCAGAACTTCTCACAGCACGCCACATCATTCGACAAAAATATATACAGCGCTCACGGTGTGGCAGGCACTTGTCCAGGCTCTGGGCACAGGGCACTCAACAGAGACGTAAAAAAGAAAATCCTGTTCTCATGAAGCTTGCAGTTTTGGGTGGAATCCCACACAGGTCACAAATAAATAGAACTGTGGGATGTTAGAAGTCAGAGGTTATGGAGCAAAATCAAGGAAAGGGGGTAGGGAATGTGGAGGGGTGGGCTTCCATCTTAACTAAGGAGGTGAATAGGGAATCACGTGTTGAGACTCTTGCATCTCAGCAGACAGGAAGGGGTGAGACACCATGAGGATACTTTGCCCAGTGTAGAAACACAGGCAGAGCCCAGTGCTTCTGAGCCCTTGGGCAGAGACTGGTAAAGCTTTGGTAAGATGCTGAGAACATTATCATAAAAAATAAAAAAAATGGCCCAAGGAAATGTTAATGTGGCATTTACACCAGTTCTTGTGTGTGCATTCTAGCTCTATTCTCACTGACACTTTTCATTTGAAATATGGGACAGGAATTGGACACCTTGCATAACTTAACTGATAAGTCCCAAGCAATCGTACAATAAGATTGTTCAATAATCTTTGAGAGTTTTCACCCATCCATGTGACAGAGTTAGCTCATTCTGTAAATTCAGGTCAGTTCCTTTTTCTAGGACTCAGTTTACTCATCTGTATGCAAGAGGGTTAGTCTAGGTAGGATATAGGCTCTAATCCACGTGCATGTCTCTTTCAAGAGAGTAAATAGTGGAAGGCAATCTGATATTGGGCTAAGTTCTCAGAGTCCCAACTCCATGCATCTGAGAATAGACATCTGTGTTTTTGCCAGCCTGTCTTTATTCATCATCAGGCATGCATCTCCTTGATGCACTAGATATCGAGACATAAAATGTGACAGGATAAATCATCCCTGTATATTTTCTCTTCCATTCCCTCATGAGTTATATTTCCTTTTCCCATCAGAATCAATTTTCTACATTTCTTAAAAGAGAGTCTTTTGACAAAAATGTGAATTATTTATAGGTAGCTGAGAGAAAGGGGATTTTGCCCTCACTTTGCTGGAGATATATTTACAAATCATGAATGACAGACCCTATAGTGGCAACAGTTTTCTTGACATGGTCTTTATTTTTGTTTTTCCTCTGGGGCACATGAGAACCAGCACAACAGATGTGCTTCTGATTTTTTTTTTTTTACCTTATACGAAAAATCAAAGTCTGTTTTCTTTTCCATTAAAACATCTCCCCCCACCCCCATATTAGGGATGGGTTGTGAAAGACTTACTGTGGACTCAAGAAATACCTTTTTAAAATATAAGGAAATGTTGCAAAATTGAAAAAGGGGTGTAATTTCACAAAAAAAAAACCTGGAGGAATTTTTAGAATATTAGGAGTAAATTTTATTATTTGCATCCTGTTAACCCAATCAAATTATAAAGTTAAATTAGCTTAATTTACTAAACTGTGCATTTTTTGGACTGAACTTTAAGGGCAAACAAGGGTCAACTAATAATTGTCCTCCTTATGGGCTAATAAAATAGGCTTCAGTGAGTCAGAATAAACCAATTCTGAGGTAGTCTAACTCAGTTACACCATAGAAACCTTTCCCACACTTAAGCCATTGTTATAGTTAATCTCCCCACACATAGTCCATGATTTAAATCACAGTGAACATCAAATACAATCTTTTTCATTGTGCAGGTCACTTAAAGTTCTTTAGGACCTATCTTTTCACCAAGAAAGTAATAAAGTATGAGGGTCATATTAATGATCCAACCCAGCTTGTCAGTGTTCTCACGGACTGAGACTCACCTGTAGTGCACATAGGGAAATGTAACGTGGTTCTGTCCTTGCTTCATTCTTTCAAATAATACGATAAAAGGCAGTGATTTTGATAGAAAGAAAAATATCTCATATTCTAGTTTCTAGTCTACTCTCCAAAAGAGCAATTTTAGAGATATTGTGTCCCTCAGCCCTTCCCTTCTCTTTACTTGAGGGAGATTTCTGGGTTTTTACTTTTTAACTATGAGAGACACTAAATCTAGTGCAGTGACAGACCCCCTGACAATAGGCGATGTGTGGTCATGCCCATTTTCTGTCCCTGTGCTGCAATCCATGGATAGAATGACCAAAGTGGCACCTGATTGATGAACTTCAAGGCTTAATTTAGTATTCTAGAATGTCTCTTTATATTTGATTCATGTGATAGGTGAGACCCTTAGTGAGAATGTAATGCGCAAAAAAATGACAGGTCCATAGTTAGAAATTTCCCATGAAATTTTTAAAGTATAAAATGCCTGAAGGTGGAAGGAATACCTATGGGAATTCAAAGTACTTGAGGAAAACTCACAGACTCTTCTTGTGAGCTCAGTCAGCTAGATGCCCTAACAAGACAATTTTCTTCTTCCTGAATTTTAAATCGCATTAATGACTTTGATTTTATTATACTATAATATTCATAGATGGTGTGAGTCAGAATTATTTTAAAGTTTTCACATACTCCTCACAACAAAACTAAACCAACAAAAACAAACAACAACAACAAAAACAGATCCAGGGGGACTGCTTTTGTTGCTGTTATTTGTTTTTGTTGGTTTTGTTTTGTTAAGTTAGGAGTATGTGAAAGTCAATAAAGCTGTCAGATTTGTCTTATGAACATTTAGCAACTAAGCCATTAAACAATCCCCAGGTTGGGAAGGAGTGAGAAGAGATTTGTATATATTAGTTTGCTTTTTAAATGTTCAATGTATTAGCTCTAAAATCTCCATAGCAGTTAAATCTCCAACTTGGGAAATTCCTATATAAATTGAACATTTACCAAATGTATTGTTTTTAGAATTTAGCTGACCTGACCCTACATATGGAGAATCTGACCAAATTCCAGTCCACTTCCTGGCCTCTGATTCTTTTTTTTTTTTAAGATTTTATTTATTT
The DNA here is from genome assembly GCF_004348235.1 of Phoca vitulina. Taxonomy (NCBI): domain Eukaryota; kingdom Metazoa; phylum Chordata; class Mammalia; order Carnivora; family Phocidae; genus Phoca; species Phoca vitulina. The sequence goes on along the minus strand of NW_022589740.1, from coordinate 3,517,811 downwards.
ATTTATTTATTTATTTATTTATTTATTTGACACAGAGAGAGAGAGAGAGAGAGAGAGAGCACAAGCAGGGGGAGGGGCAGAGGGAGAAGCAGACTTCCCGCTGGGCAGGGAGCCCAATGTGGGGCTCGATCCCAAGACCCTGAGATCATGACCTGAGCCGAAGGCAGATGCTTAACCAACTAACCCACCCAGGCGTCCCTTATCCTCTGATTCTTGAGTCTTTCTGTGCTTTCTGTGTTTTATACCCACACTCCCACCCCCACGGTGCTGGGCTCACTAATGAGAACACTGAAAAAGCCAAGATACCTCTTTTTCTGTTATGAGACTGCCGATTTTTTAAAACTTTTCCCAAACAAATACAGATAACTGCTGAGACAGAAATACCTCAGAAATTCTGTTAGTAGACATTCAGATGTCTGCAGGGGTTCCCACTTGTAATGGCTCTATTAGATACTCAAACCGTGTGGATTCATTTGGTTCTTTAAGGCTTGGCCACTAGTTTAGAAGCTGACACAGCATTCATTCATTTTAATTAAAAAGAGTTCATTCCTATTGTATTACATCATGAGTCTGTGGGTGCATAATCTTAAAATATATCTTTTATAATTACGTTTGACTGTAAGAGAGATTAAAAATTTCTGTCTCTGTGACTCTTTTGCCCCTCCCTCCCTCCTTTCCTTCCCTCCTTCCTTCCTTCCTTCCTTCCTTCTCTCTTTTTCCTTTACCTTCTCCTTCTGGAATTCCCACCAGGATTATGTTGATCCTCTTAATGTTGTCTCATTCGTCCTGTGGGCTCTATTTACTTTTCTTTAATCTCTCTTCCTTTCTGTTCCTCAGAATAGATAACTTCCATGGTCCTCCCTTTGAGTTCATTGATTCTTTCATCTTCCTGCTCAAATTTGCTATTGAATCCTCCCAGTGAATTTTTCATTTCAGTCATTGTACTTTTTAGTTCCAGAATTTCTTTTCAGCTCTTTGTTAGGGTCTCTATCTTTTTGTTTATTGCAATAACAATATTTTGTTATTGCTGCTTCATTCATCCACCGTTTTCCTGACTTTCTCTATGTCTTCTTTTAGTTCTTTGAGCACCTTTAAGACAGTTATTTTCAGTCTTTGTCTAGTAGATCCATCATCAGTCTTTTTCAGGGACAGTTACTGTTGCTTTATTTTTTTCCTTTGAATGGGTTATACTTTCCAATTTATTTGCATGCCTTGTGATTTTTTGTTGTTGTTGTTGAAAACTGAACATTTACCTAAAATAATGTGACAACTCTAGAAACCAGATTCTCCACCTTCCCCACAGTTTGCTGGCTTTGTTTTGTTTTGTGGTTTATTTCTAGAGCATTGTAGCATGTCTCTGTGCTGAAGATCATCCTGAGGTGTAAACTTAGGGTCTCCTCAAGTCTTTTCTGAGCCTCTACCTTCCCTTGGGCAGTGACTTTCTAATTTTCCCTGTATATGCCGTTGTTTTTGAATGTCCTAATCTTCAATGTCTGTCTCTTTTAAAGGGGGAAAAAGAGGACAAGGAACGGGTGGGAAAGGCACCATCCCGTTAAGTCTCATGGAAGTCACTTCAGCCAGAGGGAGAAGAGCTTACAGCAATGTAGGGAGGTTCAACAGCAGTGGCCATCCGCCTCTTTGTCTCACCCCTGTGATCAGAAGCAACAATCAGCGATGAGAGCACAGATCCTCAGTATTTGGAGGACAAGGTCCTTTTTGCCTGCCCCGGCTCCTGCAAGCTGTGTGCAGACTGCTCTAGGAACACGTGCACAGCTGTTTGCTGGGATGCGGAGCAGTGGAGGATTGGTACCTGCTGAACTAAACTTCATTTCGTAGTCATTAATAACACATTCTCCCAGTATATTTTCTCAGTAGACTGTGTTCTGTCCGAATACACTGCGGCACAACTTTACAACAAAACGTTACTGCACATGCACGCTAATGCAAATCTCAATTGGGAAGAAATCACCGTTTATTATGACCAAAATATTTTAAGAATTTGATGTTGATTTCACACTTCAAAGAGATTAGATGAACAGAAACAAGTAAAAGATGCATCTGCTTCGTACATCAGTGCTGACCTGTGCAGCGTGTTGGCGTCTCTCCTCTTTCTGAGTTTCTGTTCACAAGATGCTGTGTGGACCATGGTCTGGCGTGGCAGACGTCATGTGGTGAGAGCGTCCTCCCAGGGGCACACACGCTCAGCCTCCTTTGCTAATGTGGCCGGCCTGGGGCAGTCTGTTCGGATCTCTCAGAGCTGTGGGCCGTCGCTGACTTTGCACTGCCAGAGGGCCCAGCTTTCGGGCATGCGAGCTAAGGGTCACAAGCCTGCCCGCTCACAGCGCCAGCAGTTCCTTCTGTCAGGCAACCTTGCATTCAAGGTCAAAGGATGCATTTCCAGGGAGAAAAGGCCAAGGTCATTTACACAAAGTTTAGTTCAAACCCCTGACCACCCTCTCTGTCTCTTCCCAGCCATGACTGGAGAGCAGAGCAAGGAAGGGCCCCTTTCCTAATAGTTCATTAATGCTCAGTGTTCATCCCACATTGCGGACAAGTGACATGTACTTTTGTCAATCAAAGGAGATTTTGCTAATAACATTATGCTTTTGTTTTCTGAAACTGACCCTGTGTGTGATTCTTTTCATGTACTGCTCACAATCAGGAGAGAGCAGGTAATTAGCGTGGGTTGGGTCTAACACAATTCTTCCTGGAGATGAGAGTGGGAGCCAGGAATGCCATCTTACTCTTTTCAAAATCAACAAAATAAACATTTTCGTTTCCTCCCTTTAGATGATCTCAATATGTTGTTTATTCCCCAAGCCCACCTAGCTCCCCTTTGGCTTAGACCTTAAATATTTATTGAAATAACTATAAAACCTTTCTGTTTTTTTAATAAAGATATTACTTATTTATTTGATATATATAGAGAGAGCACAAGTAGGGGGAGCGGCAGGCAGAGGGAGAGGGAGAAGAAGACTCCCCGATGAGCCCCTATGTGGGGCTCGATCCCAGGGTCCTGGGATCATGACCTGAGCCGAAGGCAGATGTTTAACTGACTGAGCCACCCAGTGCCCCTTATTATGAAATATTTCAGTTGGTCTCACAGATTTAATAATCATCCAAGATGTCAATCTTTACAGATGAAGATAATCACCGTGAAACAGCTTCCATGACCTTGTGCAGTTTCAGAAGCTCTACTGCCTTGGGGTGTCTCTTGGGTCAAGTGCAGACCCCTCTGCCTGAGTTTCAGGACCTCCCGTGGTCAGCGCAGAGACATGCTGGGACCGTCTGGGGGCCTGAGGCTCAAAAATGACATAGAAACCTAGTTAAGAGCAACTAAAAGAAGTTCTTAAATCAGAAATGAGATGACAACAGAATTAAAGTTGTAGAATCAGGAGTGAAGAAAGAAACACCAAAAGAATAAAAATGCAACTAAGTACAATATAAATATTCTTCTTGTCCTGAGTTTTCTAAGTTGTGTTTGACAATTGAAGCCAAAAATTACTGCCTTGTCTCATGTGGTTTTCAGGGTATGTAGATAAAATATTTAAGACAAATTATAAAGTGGAAAGAATAATTTTCCTCCACTTCACATGGTAAAATGTGGACACCCATGTAATAAGTTATATATGTAAAATGTAGCAAGTTATATATGTAAAAAAGTAATACCCAAAGTAACAACTAAAAGATCTATACCAAGTGATACATTCCAAAACAGGATAGATAAGCCAAAATAGATTTTTAAGAAAATGTTCCCTTCTCTTACCTAAAGTGGAATCTGTGTTCTTGAAGACAGAATCAGCCAGACCAAAAACTATGGCATGGTTGGCTCGGGTGACCATGTCCAGAATTCCCAAGTGATCAACTGCACCCAAACAAGCTTGAGTCTATTGGGCTTCACTGGAGTTGTACAAGTAGAATGAGAAAAACCACATTTATAATACAAGTCCTAATCCACATGAATATTTTGCTAGTATGAGTTCTGAATCAGTAAGAGCATATATAAATTAATACCTATGTGAATCACCTTCAATTTATGATGGAAGATTTTTTGTTTTTGTTTTTTTTTTTACATATATATTTGCCTCATCATAGATTTGACATTCATACTTTTCAATATGATCCTTTGAATAAATACTTTTTTTGTGGAGTAGCTTGATAGTTCTTAACCTGTTGCAAATTAGAATCACCTAATTCTGTGAAATGTAAGTATTGGGGCAAAGTGTGCCAAGGATACATAGGACTTCTCTGTACTGTCTTTGTAACTTTCTATGCAGCTACATTTTTTTTAAAAGATGACTAAAACAAAGAACTAAGAAATAGTGATGTAGGACGTTACCATTGGGGGCCCCTGGGTGGATACACAGATGAGAACTCTGTAGTGTTTTTCAAGCAGCATATGAATCTATAATTATTTCAAAAGAAAATGATTAAATAAAAAATTAGAATTACCTAAAAAGAGTTTTAAAATGCTGATGCCCAGTCCCCTGCCTGAAGATTCTGTTTTACTGGGTTATTGTGCTAGCCAGAGCTGAGAACCGGAGCAGAACTAATGGTATCAATCTGTTAGAACATTGACAACTGCAGATTTCAAGTAGTCTATGTTCCTTACAAATGAACATGATAAATATTCCTTCAATATTTTGGCAATAAGTATTGATAATTTTCATATCACATAATTGTATTTTAAAAGTCTGTCATAAAAGTTTCTTATATAAATTTATTAAAATGTGTACACTTTTATTTGCATATTAATAACATTTAACCAGTCTATGGTGGTGCCAAATAATGGTTTTAAAATAATTTAAGCCTGCCTTCTTATTAACTTGAAATGTGTGCACAGTCTTAAAGATAAGTGTATGTTGTATTTCATTCTGAAGATATGAGTGAAATTCCAGTCATAATATTGTTTTATCATCTTAAATTTATGATATTTAAGCAATTAAAATTGTTTTGCTTCTTTTTGCGTATGCATTTGTATCAGCATAGATTTGACATTCATCTTTTCTCTTACTTTTAATATAATCCCTTGAACAGTAGGATCCTCTTAGGAAAATCACATATAACTGCTGTAATTTAAGACTGAAGGAACCCAGAAGTAAACTGTTTTCATAACACCACTTACCTTCAGAATTCCTGACATTTTGTTGTTTCTAATTTATGATACAGTAGATGCTTGGTTTATATAGAAAATAATTTTTACTTGACTTATTAAGCAATGATGTCTGTATGGTTTCAATTTGGGTCAAAATTTATAATTTGCATTCTTTGTATTTTTCCTTTCTCTTTGTTTACTAGCGCGATAGCAGTTATAATGTTTATCTTGTCCTATATTACTGTCATAGCTCTCAGGATTTATCAATACAGCAATTTGGACAGAAATTGTCAAAAAAATGAAGATAGTACCAAGACCAGTATGAAAAGTAAGCACATATGCAAAACACAGCGAATAAACGTCAGGAAGAGTATGTCTTCTGATTGTCAGGTTTGGTTTGCTTATTGCTATGATGATGTGAATTTCTTGCTAAGCCAGGGGTTCTAGTGGATGAAAACCCTACTCTTGTCCTCTTGTTAAGGCAGTGGGGTGTGCAGGGCCATGGGTCTGCTCACGTGGTTCCTGCTGGAGGCTTCCAAGTGGTTCCTGCTGGAGGCTCTGCTCAGCCCTCCTCCATCACGTGTTTGTTCGATGTGACTGAGGTGTGCTCATTAATCACTATTGGTCAGTTACTGACTGTTCCAACCTGATCTCCTAACACTGAAATATAATTTTCTTAATTATTGTAGGTTTTAAATAAGACCAAGGCTTTGAGCTATGGCCCTAGTCTCTTAAAAATGAGACACAAGTTTTGTTTTAGAGGACTCTAGGGCTTTGCTTTATGTGGAAACCTATGTTGTGGCCTCTCATCTGATTCTCTGTTGGCATTTGCAAAACAAGACCAGGACATATCTTTAAAAGGGACAGCTGTGAAGAAAGGAGACGTGGGGGAACAAAAAGGGACTACAGGTGGTAACTTCTGGAAGGGAAATAAAGCAATATTGCTATTGAAAGACATTTTTTTCCCTTAAAAAGCCAGAAACCACTTAAGCTTGTTCTTGACCTAGCTGTGGCTCAGTCTGGAATTGACAGGAAAGCGTGTGATGACCATATTCATTGAAGACAATAGCATGGGCTTGAACTGTAACCCACCTCACCCATCAAGAGCAGAAGTTGAAAAACAGACATCTCAATAAATTTATACAATTTGACTGGATTTGGTTTTTGTTTGTGATTTGAACAGGTTCTAAGTACCTGTGATTGAAAGATGTTTGTGGGACTGTATCCGCCATGTTCTCACTCATCAGTCACATTCTCTCCCCATGGTTCACTCGAGGTAGAATCAGAGATCATACAGCAGTTAGCTTTCACTTCAAACTTAAACAAAATTCATCTAATATTTGTGCATGTGCTTTTGGTTCACTGTCAGAGAAACATTCAGTACAAGTTGAATACATTATAAGATGGAATATGTGTTGGGTTTCTCTAATTTTCAGGAAACTAACCATAGGAAATACTAATACAAATCTAAAAAAAATTTTCTCAACACAAAATTATGATACAGTAGAATATAATTTTACTTTAAGCAAAAGGTTAAAGTCCATGTTCCAAAGTATATTTTCCAATTCTCAATATTTTGAATTAGAATTGATATTGCTTCTAATTTCCCCCCTAGTAGATTATCCACAGACAATCTAAACTATGATCTCTAAATGGTGGATGTTATTAAGTTTTAGAATTGAAGGGAGATAAAACATGAGTATACATGCATAGAGTTTAAAATACACTCACAAAGATGTACGTGATAGTTATTATAAAGAGAAATGGTTGATTTTTGACAGAGGTACCAAAACAATTCAGTGGAGAAAGGATAGTTTTTTCAATAAATCATGCTGGCAAAATTCGGTATCATCATGCAAGAAAAATGAACGTTGACCCTTACTATATAACACACTTAAAAATTAACCCTGAATGGATAATAGGCTTATGTGTAAGAACTAAAAGTGTATAGCTTCTGCAAGAAAACCTAGGAGAGAATCATCTTGAGCTTGGGCTGGGCGAAGAGCAAATAGACACATAAGTAAAAGCGCAATCCATAAAAAAAAACTGACAAATAGGAATTCATCAAATTTAAAATGTTTGTGTGTCAGGCACCTGGGTGGCTCAGTTGGTTGGGCGACTGCCTTCAGCTCAGGTCGTGATCCTGGAGTCCCGGGATCGAGTCCTGCATTGGGCTCCCTGCTCGGCGGGGAGTCTGCTTCTCCCTTTCCCACTCCCCCTTCTTGTGCTCTCTCTCTCTCTCATTCTTTCTCTCAAATAAATAAGTAAAATCTTTAAAAAAAATAAAAAAAAATGTTTGTGTGTCAAACATAAAGGAAATCAAATATGTATGCAAAGACTTGCTCACAAATGTTCATAGCGGCATTATTGATAATAGCCAAATACTGGAAACAACCCAATGGCCCTCAGCAGGTGAGCAGATGAGCAAAACATGGTGTCAATAAAATATGGAATACTGAGTGGTATTGAGTAGGCATACCAAGGCATGAAATAGGTATATCAAGGTTTCTCAACCTCAACACCATTGGCAATTTGAGTTAACTAATTCTTCGTTGTGTGGGGGCTGTCCTGTGAATTGTAGGCTATTTATTAGCATCCCTGGCCTCTACACGCCAGGTTCCAGTACCAACTTCCTGTTACTGACCCACAATTATGACAACAAAAGAAATGTCTCTAGACATTGTCAAATGTCCCGTGGGACAAAATTGCTCCTGTTTGATAATCATACATATAAGCCTTGTTCCAGTTGACTTGCAGTATCCTTTACACTATGCAGACATTGCTCAGAAAAAATAAATAAATAAAAATAAATTAAAAATAAATAAATGCAATATTTTATGATCAAGTGGAATAAAAATATAGGTATACATGTTCAGAATTGAGGAATGAAACTTGTAAATTAATTTTTAAACAGATTTTCTTAAAAAGATGCCTTCTTTAATTAAGTTTTGGAATGTCCTTGATAGGTCCCCAAAAGATTCGATTTTATCACTTTTGCTTAAGGGAAGGCATTGCTCATATTTTTTTCAGAACCAATATACTTATTTGCAGTAGGTCTGTGAGTATTTATTGTATGGTTTGAAACAATTTAATCTTTTTAGATTTTGGCAAATCTCTAAACATGTCCATACAGTGTTTTATTTTTGTGCATTCATTAGTTATACAATGTTGCTTAGGCTTGCAATTCCTTGTGATGTTATGTACCTGAAGTTATTACAAGCTGCCCATAGAAATCAATATTGTTGTTTCCCATGAATGTGATTAAATTAGAACAAGACCTGGGGGCAGAATGTGATATAGGATTTTTCTACACACTTGATTTCAAAACTCCATTGAGGAGATACGGCTTTTTTAATCGATCCTCTTGCCCTCTGTGAAGGACACTACATAAACATTTTCTAGAGGGCACTCAAAATAGGACTCACAGCCTGAGAAGGCCAGTGTGAGGGTCTCCTGGGCATTGTGGTCCCTAAATAGAGAGAAAAATATCTTTTAAAATAAGGAAAAAAAGTAATGAAACATGGCAAGAGATAAGTAACTGCTCCAGAATTAGCCACTGTCCCTTATAAAGGATAAAATAGATTTGTTATTGAAAAAATTATGTGGCATTTTAATTTCTCATCTGAAGACTTCTTGATTTAAATATATATATTTAGACTGTATATATATGTATACACACACATATATATTTTTATCCATATCTTACATGGCTTAAATTGTGCCTTCTGTCATAATACAAAAACATACAAAGAAACAGAAAAAAAAAAAAACAACAAACCAAACACCACTATAATGTTTGCAGAAAGCCTTCTGGGAGCCAGGCAGGAAGACCTGTTGACAATGTGCCAAGCACGGAGAAAACTGACATGGATGGGAAAGGTAGCTCTTCTTTCTGGAACGACAATGGGGAGCATAAGGTCAGCCCTTCAGGGCGAAGCCAAATAGTGTGACTGATCATCTCTTAGGAAATTGAAAAATATTACCAGAGGATTACAAAATCATAGCTAATGTTTGAATGATTAGTTTAAAAATTCTTTTTTTTAAGTTTTTATTTATTTTTATTTTAGAGAGAGAAAGAGTGGGTGTGAGCAGTAAGAGGGGCAGAGGGAGAGGGAGAGAATCTTAATCAGGCTCCACGCTGAGTGTGGAGCCTCACGCGGGGCTCGATCTCATGACCCTGAGATCATGACCTGAGCTGAAACCAAGAGTCGGTCACTTAACTGACTGAGCCCAGGCACCCCTAGTTTAAAAATTCTTAAGTCTACTCTTCAACCCCATTTCATTCTTTTTTTTATTATTTTCAAAATTTTATTTTATTATGTTATGTTAGTCACCATACAGTACAGCATTAGTTTTTGATGTAGTGTTCCATGATTCATTGTTTGCGTATAACACCCAGTGCTCCATGCAATACCTGCCCTCCTTAATACCCATCACCAGGCTAACCCATCCCCCCACCCCGCTCCCCTCTAGAACCCTCAGTTTGTTTCATTCTTAAATCTGAACTACACATCTATGTAAACTCTGCATCAACAGGCCTGCCCTTTTGGTTCTTGGAGCTACACAAAAATAACATGGTGGCAATCAAAATTCTGAAGATTCACAGAAGATTGAGATTAAGAATTTTAGGAACCAATTTCTACCTTCATCATAAAACCTGCCAAAATGTATTCTGTATGTGCCACATGTAACAATCATTGCTAGAAGTGGTTTTCCTTGATTATCAATGCCACCATTAATTCCTTGGTGAAGAATGAAGGTTTGAAATATTCAAGAAGAATGCGTCTTCAAGATCCACCTGCATAGAAAAATGTGTGAGTGGGATACAGGATCCAGAGGCCTGTTGGTAGATGAGAAAAGTACACATGACTTATGCTTCAGAGATTGGGAAATGATTGTGCAGAGTAACTTATGAGCAGAATGGTTCATGTATATGATTGGTATTGATTGTTGGGAGGCCCAGAGTCAAATTCTCATCCGCCATGATTAGATCTGTGCAGGGTTTTATGCCAAGCGATTCTGTGCACTGAACACTTCTTGCCTCCCTTTCCTGTGAAATCGGCAGGAGAGGAGAGTGTGGAAGTGATGCTGATATGTGTGCATGTGTGAGGTGAGAATCTCTTCCCCTTTGATGGCTTCCATTTTCTCAGGGTAAAGAGCAGGGTCATCGGTGTGGCGGATGTGCTGTGGGTTGAGGAAGAAGGAGACGATGTAGGATACTTGTGTGGGAAAGTGGGAGGCTCAATGGACCAGAGGACCATGGGGTGGATTGCCAGGCAGGTTTGCCCACTCCGAGTGGTCATGGATGACATGAGACCCATCACAGGGCTTGTGTGGGTTTTCTCCAGCCCTGTTTGTTTTCCTGGATGCAGGCCCAATAAAGGTGGAGTGTTAGGTTTAATGACCATGGGAGCTGTGGTGTCACCCCACAGAGGCAAAGAAGCAAGAGGAGAGTGTGGGGTTTGAAGGAATATTGTCTATGGAGTGGTTAGGATTGGTACGCACCCCTCTAGGGAAGGCGAGGGGAGAGGCCATCATGTGTGTGAGGATGATGGTTGGCCCAGTCAATGGAGCTGAGGTCCCAGTGGGACCCAAAGCCTTGTTGATGATACAGAGAGTTAGAGAATGACTTGGAAAAACAAAAGTATTGATTAGAGAGTGGGAGGCAGGAAGTTGAGATGATGGAGGAGTTCTAGCTATAGATCTCAGTGGGGCTTTCTCAGCCTTCCCTATGGATATGAATCACCTGGGATCTCAGACCCGAGTCAGTGGGTCTGTGGTGAAGTCTGAGATCTTGCATTTTTAATAAGCTCTTAGGTGATGCTGCTAATGCTGGTGATCTGGGACCCCACTTTAAGTGGGGACTGGGTCTGGCTGTAGGAGCACGAGGTTGGGCTGTGGAGACAGGCCATTGGAGAACCCAAGAGAATCCAACAGGTGTTGGAAGAGAACCTACACATGTCAAAATTCCCAAATTAAGCCACGAGCATCTGTGGGACAGAGTGTCAGTGGACTCAGAGCTGAGGTTCAGAAACGTGGGGCAGTGGCCAGGATGGATGTGACAACAGTGAGGGACAGCAGGTGAGTTAGTCTGGTGATGTGAGATTCAAGGCTGGGAATTTTAGGTAAGTGCGTGGGAGCACGATCTAAAAACAGCCACAGAAGCCCAGCGGACATGACCCTGCCCCCAGGCTCAGGGTGCCAAGGCTCTGGAAGAAAGGATTACTCTTGAGGGTGTCCCAGGGGAGTTATTACAACAAGAAGGTGAAGGGAGAGAAGAATGAGGTTTTGCTGATGGATTCCAGGGCATTTAGGGTTTCATGAGGGACAAGACAAGAGGACAGGTTCATGGAGAAAAGTACAGAATGTGAGGGGGTGGCTGGGGGCCTGCAGCTTCTTGTGGTGGGTGACTGACAAGGGAAGGGCTGAGATGAATTCTGGGTTTGAGGGGACGGAGGTGGTAGTCTGTGAGTGTGGGAGCTCAGGATGGGGAGCAGAGGCGGTGAGGGGGAGCCCGTCGGTGGGGCTGGGAAGGGCTGGAGGAAGGGATTTACATCCAGAGCAGGGACACTCTCTTGAGCCCTTGCCACTTGGATTTCCCCTCTGTTGTATGTGTGTGTGTGTGTGTGTGTATTTTTTTTTTTTTTCTAATTATTTGAACCTACTTTTTAAAGAAGTGCCTCAGTAAAGCAGTTCACACTATTTGGGGAAAAAGCTAGAGGATGAATAACTAGAATTAGCAGAATTATGTTCTTCCAATCCCTTTCAACAAGCAATATTGATGAGTGCTGTGAGGACCCAGCTTTTCCGACTGAATTCATTGTGCGGAGGTCAAGGGGGTGAGCGACTGCCTCTCAGCTTGTATCTGAAGTTAGGGATTTCAGATCAAAATGAAGAAAGCATAAGGCATTTTGAAAACACTTTGGTGAAATGCATTTATGGTGCAAAATGTCTGAATAGGATTGCCCTTGTGGTCACGGCATCACTTAAAATTAGGCCATAGCCCTTTGCCAGGATGCACAGGTAACTGTCTTCACAGCCACCTGACCGAAGGAGGAGCGGAGCTGGGTCTCCATGAAGAAAGGCACGAGTCCAGAAGCGGCTGAGCTGGGTCTGCCCCTTTGAGAGCAGTCAAGGTTCTAGCTGGGCTTGAGCAAAGCTCGGCTCAGTGCAGGTGCTCAGTGCACGTCATCAGGGTCTGCACAAAGGACACCGAGGTGCATCGCAGGACAGCAGGTTGCTCACAGGCCCAGCGTTGGCTTGGTGCTTTCACAGCATGCCCTATTTCGTCTTTTCGAAGGCCTCTCAGTAAGAGGGTAAGCTGCTGTAGGATTCGGGCTTTGGTTGGGTTGCTTGGTGAAGAGCTAACAAGGCAGGGACTCACTCTAGAGTGAGTGCTGTCAGAAAGAGGGACAGTTCTGTGGATGGAGTAGCTCAACAAATCCTATCTGCAGAGAGAGCAGACTGGTGTCAGGGTCAGGCAGTAATTGGAGAGAAGCCAGGAGTTGGGACGTTTGCTGTTATGTGGTTGGCACGGTGACTGTTTCTACCTGTGCTTAGATAAATAATGAAGGGTCCTTGTTTTGTCTCACTTTATTATTGTCTCAGAGTGACCTTGTCTGACCTTGTCTGAGATGATGTCCAGCAGGAGAACCCCGTGGCAACCTGTGGTTGCCCCACTGAGCCCGCCTTCCAAATTCCCAGGTGCTGGGGGCTGTTTTTCCTTCTCAGATAGCGGGGACCAGATGCAGGAGAGATGCTCTGCCCAGCCTGGGCTGTCTCCATACTGTCCATTTTGGAGAGAAGCCCAGAGTAGTCTGAGAATTCTCAGTCTGAACCTGGCCTTCCAGGTGCTTATGAAGGTGTGTTTGTCTAAATGGGAGATTAGATTTGATTGGTTCCGATTATGACTTTCCAATGTTTCGGACCCTTAGCACAGGAGCGTCCATTTGCTCTCTTGCCTCTGGCCGCACTGATGTGGGGGATGGAGCGTGACGAAACTGAGCTTCCCAGAGGCCAGGGTCCTGGTGAGGAGCGCCGGCCCTGGCGTCTAGGTGAGCCTCGATACATGGCCCACTCCCCTAACCACCAGCTTTACCACCACCCTGGAACCAGCTCCGAGGGAGGAGTTCATGCTGTGGGACTAGATGCAGCCGTGAAAACACCCAGGGGGGCTCCTCCGTTGGCAGTGGGCCGTCCCCCAGGCACATCACACAGCAGGTCAGCGAGGGCCCAGGTGGAGGTCAGTGCAGGGGCCCAGATCCCTCAAGGGGCAGGTGGGAGGGCCCACTAGCCCCCTCACTGGGGGCACAGTGAGCCTGGAGGGGAGCTTGAAGCCAAGGCCTCATCTAAGGATTCTGGAAAACAGGTTCAACCTTAGAGGGTCTTCTCATATTTCAAGAGGAGCTGAAAATCCATTATTGAACAAATGCAGATTCTAGATGTTGGTAGTTAAGGGACATTTAAAATATTAATATATATGTGGTGTTGGCCAAGTGAGACATGTCTGTGGTCTGGATTTGGCCAATGGCCCCATTTGGCGACTTGGAGAATGAAGACCCAGTTTAGAGGGTTCGGGGAGAGGAGCGAGGTCACAGCTGCACCCTAGTGGAGGAGGACTGAAGAGAACCAGCATCTGAGCACGGCTGTGGACACCCAGACAGCTGCAGGTCTACCCTAACCCCTCCACAGCAGCTCTTCCACAGCCCGGTGGCGGTGGGCTGGAGGTGGGCTGGGCCCAGAGATGGGGCAGGAGACAGGGAACGCTGCAGCAGGGAGAAGGGGGCGGAGATGGGCAGGACTCTGGTGTTTGCAGGTTCCATGGAAGGCCAAGGTCACCTGAAGAGCTGGCCATCCCAGCACCTCCCAGGACTGAGCGAAGCTGCTTTGGTCTGCATTCATCGAGCCTGGGTACATGTGTCTGAGCACATTAGCATCACTGTTTAAGTCATTTCGGGAGAAAGTCACTGAAATTATTTTAATTACTCGCCTAGGAAAATATCCAATTTACTTGTAGGTAGGAGGGCCAGTTGTCAATTTTTTTAGTGGTCTTTGCAACATGTTTTGGAAATCCCTTACTTTGTAAGTTTTGGTGGAAGGCCCAGCCCACCTCGGGCTCTGACCCCACAATGCCTGACTCTCCCTTTCCTGCTTGCCCAGGGGCATGGGCCCAAGGCTCGGTCATTGACGGAGCAGGTGGCCAGGAGCAGGGCAGGGCAGCGACACACGGGTTCTGAGCAGCTGTGTGGGTTGGTGCTGTCCTCATGGGCAAGCTGTTTGGCCCGGAGCCGCCCGCCTACCACCTGGAGACTGGTCCTCGTGGCCTCCAGTGACCATTCCTCTCATTAATTCAACTCCTGTTCCTTAAAACGACCATCCTTGACAAAAACAATTATTTGAAATTATTTTCAACTCCCTTACTTATTAACTTTCTATCTTGAAGATCAGAGTCCAAATTTACATGGAAGTGGTGAGGCTAATTAACTTAGAATCTGTAGTTGGATTTGTAACTTATTTGTTCTTATCTCTGTGTTGTTCATTGGATTCCTTCTGCTTCTCCAGGATTCTGGTTCAGCATCTCCTGTGGGGAGCTCTGTGCATCCAACAAGATAGGTGCTCAAAGCTTGACACTATCTTCCTTATCTACAGCACTTAGCTCTTCTCCCAAGAAAAAAACTTCTTGCTGCTCCCGCCACTCCCACGCTTTCCTCCTTGGGCTGCACCCTGTTTCCCTCCTGGGCACCCAGCCTCTCTCCTCTCCAGCCATCCAAACCTGCCCACCCTTTAGTGCTCAGCCCCAGTCCCATTTCCTTAATAAATTCTTTGTGCTACAGTCGCCGGCAACATTGATCACCCCCTTCTCTGTCATGTTTATTATATTCGTAGCTCACACAATGTAAGAGGAATATTAAATTCCTGAATTACTGTTTCTGGGGAGATACTTGATAGTGTTGTCTGTAGAATTGTAGGTTCAATTTCAGCAATAAGATTGGCTTCCTACAAACAGAGGCATAAAAAAAAGCACTTCTCCTTCTGCAGAGCTTAGAGGGTTTGGACGGTGGTCAGAAGGAAGCAGCACCATAAAGACTAGACAGCAAGAACTGCGTCCCAGCCAGGAGCACACTGCTCGTCTGATGGGAAGAACCAAGCACACAAAGAAACTGATGGATGAGTATCACAACTGAGACTGACCTAGTACCTAAATAAAGTCTGTATTTTGAACAAAAGGGTAACAAGGCAGGTGCCTTCTGGGGTTATAATATTTGCCATAAAGCAGTGACACCTGCCTGACAGAGGGTGGCAGACCGGCCAGACCGTGATGGGAAGGAAACCCCACAGCATGCCTTCCTGGCTAAGGCTAAGGCTTCCAGAGAGGAGTAGGGAACAGACAAAGAGCATCTGGTCCATTCGTATGATGGAATAGTACATGATTCTCAAATGACTATTACAGATCTGCATTTATCAACGTTGGTAGATCTTGAAAAGATAATGTTGGGGGAATAAGGTTTGTTGCATAATATCACACCCAGTATGATTTCATCTGAAACCCACGACAGAATTACAAATCAATACTGTAGATGGATATGTATACGTATAAAAACGTGTAAGACCATGGACTAGGGGATTACATACTACATTTCCATCTCCCAAATAAAGGGGTATAAGGAGGATTTCAACTTCATCAGGGATATTTTATGTCTATAATTTAAAAAAATGGAAGCAAATATTACAAAATAACATTCTTTTCCTTCTGGGTAAAAAGTACATTATATTAATCTCTGCACTTTTATGAATACTAATTTTTTTTTCATATAATGATTCTTAGAATCCCATTTCATTTCTCAAAGTGATTTTTTTTAAGTAATTAGACTTGAGCCTCTTGAGTGTTCAGCATAGAGCTCTAGCCCACAGAGCTCTGATCTTGAGACAAATAGAAATCAAGACTTTATAGTGAAGTGGGATGGAAAGGCAGACCCCATCTGGACGAGGACCCCTGGGACAGGGATTAATGAGCACATTTACCCCATGTCACTGCAAGCTCCTGAGGACATTAGCAGTCCAGCAGTAACCACTGCTAGGAATTACTCAAGGGAAATTTCTTGGAGGTCAGAGATCTCATTCTCTGATGAGGGGATGATTTAAAAAAGTAAAAAACACTAAATATGCATTAAGTAAATAATAAAAAAAAAGTTTAAAATTAGGGTGTTTTAAGAAATAGTAAATTATGAGATTTCCCTTGTGAATTAAGTATTACATTCTCCCTTTCTTCCATGGGCAGCATTGCAAAACAGAAAGAATAAAATAAAATAAACCCTTCTTATCTTACTGTTGACTAGATTGGTTCCCTGTGATCCCAGTAACAATGTGGGATGGGCTTTGCCTCTCCCAGCGCGCCGGGACCTGAAGTGGAAGAGCTAATGTGAAGGTTGTTCCAAAGAGTCAGGGCAAGGGAAGGTAAGTGTGCCCCATGGAGCCTCCTGGTGTCTGTTTTCATGATGGTTGTGGTGGGAAAGGGCAGAAACTGTGCTAAAGATTGCCAACTTCATGCCACGGGAGATCAAACTGGGTGTGATACTGGGAGCTGAGACAGTTTCTATCTCCAGTTCTTCCCTGCCATCCATACCTCAGATAACTTCCATCTGTTCTCTCTTCCCTTTTCACAGAAACCGCTCTACCCAAGATGACTAACGGCCTCCCTAAAGCTTAATCCAGGAGACAGTTTTTAGTTATTTTATGACCTCCAGGCAGCATTTAATAGCACTGACCATTACCTTCTAGAATCCTCTCTGCCTTTAAGCTTCCATGATTCCACATCCCTTTGGTGTTACTGTGACCTCTATGGTCCCATATATTCCGATGTTTCCTAAGTGTCCGTCCTAAGCTTGGATCTTCCGCCTGAGTTGCCAAGCCTTGCAGACCATGTGCTGGGCAGGTCCACAGAGATCACGAGGGGAGAGGTCTGTGGCCCCCACCTCCTCCTGAGGCACAAGATGAGCTTTGGACAGGCAGCCACGGAGGAAGCTGGTGTCCACTGATCTCCAACGCTCTGAATGCATGGAAGTAATCAGACAGGAGAAACCCCTGCCATCTCTCTGCACGTGGTGGCTGGGAGGGCCACCAGATCCGGAATTCCCTTACTGAAAGCGAAACAGTCCAATCAGGTTTAGATACACAAAGCACAATTTGGTAAGATGCTCTTCATAAGAATCACATGTAGAATGGACAAAGTAACATTGAAATTAAATGGACAAAGATAAAGATGTACTATTTAACAGGAAATGAGAAAGTGCAGGGTACAATGTTAACATTTGCTGAAAGAAGATGGTCTGAAGAACTGAGATGTAGAATGACAAAAGTCGTAATCGACAAAGAAGATATGCCAAAACATTATGAACTAAACAATGGAGCAGACACAGAGTGCAAATACTTCCTGATGTGCAAATAGATCTTGAGAAAAATAAAAATAATTATAACATGAAAAGTTAACGCACACTTTTTCAGAAATGCACTAATTAAATAGGAGGAAAAATAAGCATCCATGTTGAGGACCCAACTCGTTTAATCAAGTCATATTTAATGAAGATATAATAGGTAGTACCCTGTCAACAGAAAATATGCATTCTTTGTGTGTTCATGGAGAATTTATAAAAATTTATCATATATCTTGATAAAAAAAAGTCTTATTAAAATGCCAAAGCAGAAATTCCATTGAAGAAATTAGAAAATAAAATAAATAAATTGGAATAAAAGGAGATAAGAGGAGGATATAAATACATGTAAAAGCTGAAAATAGAACAAAAATAGAATGATTATCACCAAAATATGGATTTCTGAAAATATCTAGCAAGTAAATAAGACTGATTTGGTTAGTGACTAAAACATGATGAGAGGAAAATATTTTTAAAAATAAGTATAAGAAATGAGACAGAAAAGAAAGAATTAAGAATATTTTGTGGCAATAAAATATAATGTTTAGAGAAATGTAATGGCCTGGTGATAAATAAACATATATATTACACATTACCCAGAGGAGGAAATTTAGATAGGTGGATACTGCTAGTTAGAGTACATTGTAAAGATAATGAGGCATCTGCTAGGCTCAGTTGTCTGGCAGAGTAAGAAGGTTACCAAGGTTACCATGCCTCACAGGGTTCCACACCCACAACTGTGTCTGACTTTGCCAGATTCGTGGGACGACCCCCCCACCTTAGATCTTCCTTCACTAGCCTGGCCACCAGTGGACTGGTATTTTTCCTTTCTCTGCTTTGCGGTTTTCATTAAGCCAAACAAAATGGTCCTGAATGGAGGAATCAGAGAGGGATTTAGAATCTGTTTGCATGAGATGAGACAGGAGGTGCTTCCCTTTGTGTTCCTGACCTACAGTTCTAGGAAACCCTCAAAATACCGAAAAAGCACTCATGCGGTCTGGAAGGCACGCTCCACATCAGGCCGATACTATTCTTTTCGGCTTGCTAATCTCCTCAGCAAACCACGAACGCAGGCGGAATCCTGGTAGATTATGCCAAAGGCAAATGTGATGCTTTTCTATGTGGCTTAGAATGTTGTTCAGTAGAGAAGGGCTGACTATACCATCTGAAATATTGAGTGAAGGTGCAAGTAAAATCTTCCCTACACTTATCTCTATCAGCAAAGCCAGTTTCAGTAATCCTCTCTGATTATATATAAATTTGAGATGGATTTTTCCATTTACTTTGGCACATCTATCCATCTAGCTAAAGGCCCTGCAGGACAGAATTTCTGTGCTCCTCTTTGTAATTTAGGTCACTAGGCATACATTTTTCTGCCAGGGAAAGAGAAAAGTTAACCGTGACCTTGAGAACATGCTCCCTCAATCTCATTTATAAAACAGGGATAACAGTACCTAGTTTTCGGAATTGGAGATAAAGACGGTAAAGCATCTAACACCTAGGGGCAATTCAATAAATGACTGATTCATTTCACAGTCACTGTGATCCTTACTTAGTAAATCTTTATAACTGGAATCTCTTAGATATCAGCTTCTCTATCAATCATTCTTAAGCATACCTTCTCTATGTTACTTTAAATGATAGAGCATTTCCTCATTACTTTTAGTCAAAAATAAATCTTTTAACTGATATTTTAAAAATCATCCTTTCTCATAAAATGTTAAATACATTTAAAACATTGGGATTAAATGTATTCTCTTTAAATAGGGAGCAAAAATTCTTATCAAAAAATTTGAGTCATTTTTGCATTTATTTTATACCATCCAAGTATGAGAGATATTTTACTTCATTTTTTCTCAACATATATGCATTTGACACTGCTGGGGTTTTGTCTTCCTATTTCAGCTTTATTGAGGTATAACTGACAAATAAAACTAATATATTTAAGGTATACAATGTGATGATTTGGTATGCATATATACTGTGAAAGTATTTCCACCACCGAGTTAATTAACACATTCACCACCTCATCATCTATCTAATCTATCTTTTCATTATTTTGCATGTGGCTGTCCAGTTTTCCCATCCTCATTTATTGAAGAGACTGTCCTTTTCGATTTTTCTTTCTTATACGTTCGTGGGTTGATCTAATTTAAACACATGAATACATCCGATGTCAAAGCTTAGTGTGGACTTACCATCAACAACAACCATAAAAAAGTGTTGGTCAAGATAAAAACACAGCATCACCTTATTTTCCCTCTTGTGGATGGCAGCTGACACCACTTTCCACCCAGTAGGAGAACCTCCTCTGGGTCAGCTGTGGCCTTTGCATGACAGCCCACCTCAGGAGAAGGGCCCCTGGAGGGACAACCTGGCCTCCAGATGCAAGTGAGTCTTCAGTTCTTGTGTACTTGCTGTTGAAAATCACAGTGGTCATGGCCTTGTGCTACCCCAAACTCACAAATTTTAACCAGACATTTCTTTCTTCTCCAGGAAAACTTTCTGTTGCATTACAACTTGGGACAATCAGATCTTTTCTTCTAACGTCTTCACAGAAAATACTATCCTGTTTATGTTTGCTTTTAGAGAATTAAAACAAAACAAAACAAAACAAAAATCTCAGCAGTCTTAACACTTCCAAAATATTCGTCTTTTATTTTATGGTCATAATCTAAGTGGATTTGAATTAAGAATCCCTTTGGAAGACTTCAAAAGCCTGAAGCAGTTTGCAAGGAGAGTGCCAGGTGAACACTTGAAATTTGAGATCCTATTTCTGACAAAGCTTATGAATCATGAGCTAAGAGCCACTGTAATTTTGGGGGTTCTAAATATAGGTATATGGTTTCTTTGCATAAGTCCCATTAAAGAACAATAACAGTAATTGGGAAAGTAAAGGAAAAGAAAAATGCTAAGGCCAATATAATAATAATTTTTTTATCAGTCTGCTTGATCCTGCCCACACTTCTTATTTTTACTTTTCAATGATGGAGGCTTGTTACAGCAGCTGATTGAAACTGATTCGCAACAGGAGCAGATTTCTGATTTGTTACACTGTGTGCCAATTACAGCTCCGTTAAGCCACTTACTACTATACTACCTGGTTAAGAAAGACTCCACAAGCAAAACAGATAAACTGACAAATATCATATAATTTATCTCTAACCCCTAATATAAATATATATCCTTCTATATTTGTTACGTCAAGAAACAGTAGTATGTTTTCTTCTCAGTGAGTGCATTTGCATTTTGTAATAGAAATCCTTCAGTGAAGGATTTCGCAGCAACCCCGTGTGTTTCTAATGCCCTTTGCTGTTTTGTAAAAAGGCAAGGAAAAAAAATGTATGCACTTGTTTAATTCTTAAACACTAGAAAAAAAATCTTAGACGTTTGTTTCCTTTGTAAAGGAAGTGGAACTCGTGAAAACACAAAATTTGGCAGTTTTTAAAATAGCACACTCATTAGTTTTTGCTTTTGTTTCTGTTTTACAGTGAAACAGGCATATACCGAAATGTAATAAGCCAAGACTATTTTACTCGCTTTTTCAAGATGGTCTCATTAAATCAACCCAACTATTTTATTTTAGGAAAGTCTGCTTGCTCTTTAAATGCCGTTTTCTTACTCACTTCATATGCCTTTGTCAGCATATCTGGAAAAACTTTTTAGGAAGTTGGGCTAATTTCATTCTCCGGTTCAATTAAACTAGTATTATCACAGAGCTACCAAGGGCCACCTGCGGCACCAATGAAAACAGTTTTAAAAGTAGCTGGTACTGCTGTAACTAATAGTGTGATGTGACCTGAGAGCAGATGTGGACAGTATGTTATGAAGATTAGTTAAGCATTACAGTTGCCATCAATATGTCTCGTGGCAAGAATTACTGCGCCTTAATTGCTGACTGAAAAAAAAGATGATGAAGCACTCTGTCTTGTGGCATCTTTTTATAATCAACTGATCAGTCCATGAAATGTGCACGGATTGATGGCGACCTGAAGATAATTAAATTGCATTTGATTGGGTCATTATTTGAGCTAGAAAATGAGATACAGGGTCCAGAGTCCATCGTTTGCCTTGTGAATGAAAATTCCCCAAATCTCAGGTCTCTATGTGTCATTTATTTTAGAAGATGAAGTTTCACGCCTACCCACATAGACCTGGGCTGCCCGAGTATGTAAGAGTACCACCTTACCTGCCTGAACAATGTCCAAGGTAAGCCAGCGATGAAATTATCAAAGGGCTGTTACTTTCTACTTTCAAGGAAATGGTTAGGCAATCATGTGATCGTCAAGGTACAATTATTGAAAGTATAGTTTTGACTTGGAGTGTTTGACTTTACAGTTTGTTCTCGATCAACTGTGGTGTTAGCCTCACATTGGAAATATATTTCCATGACTATTTAATACGAATGCTTTATCAAGTAGTCCACGTTTTACATAACATACTTTTAAAACTTCTGTCTTTTCTGAGAATGATTGCTACTTTTTGAAATCTATACATGTGCCTCCATTGAAAACCTTTAAAGAATTTAACATTGAAAGTTTCACTGTAGCTCAAAATATTTTAAACATCTTGAAGAAGGAAATGGAGCATTAATGCATAAATAATTCAAATCTGTTTTAATTAGAGACAATTTTGAAAGCTGAAAAAACGCACATTATATTAGTACTTTACTGATTTGGGAGAGGAAAAAAGAATCTCTTGCTCAATGTCAAATCACGGACAATTACATACCAACAGACTGCAATTATACTGAACTGCTTGCAACGTAGCCGAGATCTCTAAATGTGAAGAGAGGTGGTATTCAGGACCTGTGCTTTGAAGTGTAGCTCTGCACGGTCTTCCTCATGACAAGAGAAACCATGATATAGGTTAGTTATAGATTTAGATGCCTTGTGTTGCAGACAAGTCATGATCTAGAGGATATAAATATAACATGGAGCAGAGGACATTGGCTCTTACATATATATTTTCAAGAAGGTAACTTAATGAGAAAATAGACTTTAAAAAAAAAGAATGCAGCTTTGTTTATATCTATCACTTTATAATCTCTTAAAACATAGATATATACACACGGACACACGCATAGTAATCATTTCTCATGATTAATAAATTTAAATATAATGTATAAAATAATAAATGATCACTACACCAAAATATTACTAGTAACTAAAAAAATAACTAGCACCGATATTTAATTTACACTCCTACTCTCCAGCCAGCATTTTGATTAAAGCGTCGAATAATCTGAGGCTAATGCATTGTTTTCTCATGCCAAATTGTAATTTTATCTATTATATTTAATCAACTAAAATAGGATTCATTTTAAGACCTATTTTATTTACCATAAGGAAGAAAACATGCTGCAAATTAACTTATAGCATGCCATCAATCTGAGGACAATCTGATTTCACTGATGATGAAATGTGATAAAAATGTGCCTCTGTGACTTGAGGAAATACGATGTCTGTTACACATTTGGTTCGGTGGGAAGCAGATCCTGAGATGGGGATTAGCACTTGGTGTATGCTCACGGCATTAACACCTGTACAGGACTGAAGGAGGCAGGACTGATGGGGAGGAGGGAGACCCTGAATGGTGGGGTATTCACAGCAAAGACCTCCCTTGTCATTCAGGGAGCTTTGGGGCTGGGGGTGGATGGGGGCACTCAGAGTTTTCCTCAGTTGGAAGAGGACATAGTCTGAAGCGCGGCTGTTCTCTTCAGCCTCAGACCAGGGGCATCTGGGAAAGTCTGGAGACATTTTTGGTTCTTACAATTGGGGTGGGATGTTACTAGCTTCTAATGGGCAAAGACCAAGGATGCTGCTAAATACCCTCCCCTTCACGGGACAGCCCCCCACACAAAGAACTCTTCAGTCCAAGATGGCGATAGTGTTAAGGGTAGGAAATCATGCCTGGGCAGTGGTGGGGCTGGGAGGGGTGGGGGCAGACCACAGCATGCATTCCACCGTCCCATCTTCCAAAACCGTTGATTGCTAGAAAATCGGATATAGGTAGCAAATTAGAAAAAAAAAAAAGATGGTTTCTAATTTTAAAAACACTACTAATATAGACAGAATGTAATTTTTATTGCAATGGAAGGCTGTTAGGTATCATGTATAAAGAATATCTTTCTTTTATGAAATACTTGTTGCTTCAATTGGAGCAGGGTTTTCCCACAATGAACTGAAACCGACCGATTCTGCTGAACTTGGCCAGCAAGCTGTGGGCAATACATCTTGCCATTAGCTGTTTGATCAGAGGCTTTGATTAATCAAGGTCTTAAGAATGGAGTTCCATTGACTTGTTAGAGATTTGACCTTGCATGACAACTAACAGCCTTTTCCTTCCATGTTTGGCCTTCATCAAACTGCATTTCCAAATATTATTTACTTGTATTCCACATCGCCTGGTGTACGCTGAGTTTCAGACTGTCATAAATCAGCTGTCGTAAATGTCTTGTTTGGATTTCCCAGGCAAGGGGTTAGTCTGGCAGTGTCAACATCACTGAATTATCATTTCAAATAATTGCACAGATTGTCCTATAGAAAGATCATAGTTTATTATTGTATTAAAAATATGTGGGATGTGCACATTGAAAGTGTTTATGCTGGTGATAAAGACAGAAGTTTCACACACTTCAAATAATTAAGATAATAAATTAGTTATGTTACAAAGGACAAATCCTGGGCATTATTCTGAAACTGAACCCAAGCCAGTCACCCATGGAGTTAATTATAAAGAAAAGAAAAACAGAACAACAACAACAAATGTAAAAAGTTATAATAGGAAAATATTTTTTAAATTTTACTTAATTTTGTTTTTTTATTGAAGTATAGTTGACACACAGTGTAATATTAGTTTCAGGTGTATAACATGGTAATTCAATAACTCTGTACATTATGCAATGCTCACTACAAGTGTAACTACCATTTGTCACCATACAACCCAATTACAATACCAGTGACTACCTTCCCTATGCTGTTCCTTTCATCCCCGTGACTTAGTCATTCCATAACTGGAAGCCTGGATCTCCCACTCCCCTTCACCCATTTTGCCCATCCCCCATCCCTCTCCCCTTTAGCAACCATCAGTTTGTTCTCTGTATTTATGGGTCTATTTCTAGTTTTTGTTTGTTAATTTGTTTGTTTTTTGGATTCCATGTATAAGTGAAATCATATGGTATTTGTCTGACTTATCTCACTTAGCGTAATACCCTCTAGGTCCATCCATGTTGTTATAAACAGCAAGATCTCATCTTTTTTATGGCTGAGTAGTATTCCATTATACTTTTTTTTTTTTTAATATATATCTCTATATAACTTCTTTATCCATTCATCTATTGATGGACACTTGGGTTGCTTCCATATCTTGGCTGTTGTGAATAATGCTACAATAAACATAAAGATACACATATCTTTTTGAATTAGCGTTTTCATTTTCTTTGGATAAATACCCATTAATAGAATTACTGGGTCATATTGTATTTCTATTTAATTTTTTAAGGAGCCTCCATACTGTTTTCCACAATGGCTGCACCAACTTACATTTCCACCAACAGTGCACGAGGGTACCCCTTTCTCCACATCCTCACCAACACTTGTTGTTTCTTGTGTTTTTGAGTTTAGTCATTCTGACAGATGTGAGGTAATATCTCATTGTGGTTTTGATTTGTATTTCCCTGATGATCAGTGATGCTCAGCCTCTTTTCATGTGTCTCTTGAGCATCTGTATGTCTTCTTTAAAAAAAAAAGTCTGTTCAGCTCCTTTGCCCATTTTAATCAGATTACTTGTTTCTTTGGTGTTGAGTTGTGTACATTATTTATATATTTTGTGTATTAACCCCTTATTAAATATGTCATTTGTGAATACCTTTTCCCATTTAGTTGGTTGCCTTTTCATTTTGTTGATGGTTTCCTTCACTGTGCAGAACTCCTTTATTTTGATGTAATCCGAATAGTTTATGTCTGCTTTTATTCCCTTTGCCTGAACATACATGTCTAGAAAACTATTACTAAGGTTGATGCCAAAGAGATTATGGTCTGTTTTTTTCTGGGAGGTTTATGGTTTCAG
Organism: Phoca vitulina; assembly: GCF_004348235.1. Taxonomy (NCBI): domain Eukaryota; kingdom Metazoa; phylum Chordata; class Mammalia; order Carnivora; family Phocidae; genus Phoca; species Phoca vitulina. Next base: position 3,492,218 of record NW_022589740.1, on the reverse strand, counting down.
GTCTCACGTTTAGGTCTTTAATCCATTTTGAGGAAAATACTTTGAATCAAATTCCTAAATGTATCAGGTTTATTTTGGAGCTTAACAATATGTTTATTTGCTGAGACTAAAGTTCCCTTAAACCATAAGCAGCGGACAAGGCTGGCCACCTGGATACCCAGCCTGGCTTGGAGTAGAGCTTACCCGTGAAATGACCTCCTCATAGGCTGCAGCAGAGTGGTAGAGCCCAGGGGCAGCACACAACATCTAGCAGCATCCCTTGTAGGGCTGGGGAAAGGAACTGTGTCCCTGACGGTGGAGCACTCTTCAGCCAAGCACCAGCCCCTACTGGGATCGAGGGCAGGTGTGCCAGGCCTGGGTTCCAACAGGATGGACTCTAGCAGGTGCTGTCCTGGGCACAACTGCCCACCCATTCAGCTCTCTATAAGGACTGATTGCCCTAAGCTCTGGCCAGTTTTCAAGAAACAGGTTTCAGTTTCCAAAAGGCTGTGCCCTGAAGAACAACTACCCTCTAGGCCATCCTGCTGTGGGCCAGCCTCACCTCACCTCACACGAGGCTTCCTTTTTGCACATTTGGCTTTGGTTATTAAAATAGAGTCTGCCCTTGCAGGTACTATTAGTGACCCTGAAAACTGCTCATCTTCAAAATAACTTAAACCTGTTACCTAAGGCACCTCTATGGGGAATCACATGCATATTGGTCACAAAAGGCATTGTGTAGCGTCTTCCAAGGTTTTCCTGTTTATGAAGTGCTTTTGCGTCTTTGTGCTGTTGTGGTTTTCATTTTATCAACATTAGCTTGATTTTTCAGCTCTTTTTTTTAAAAATTGCAATACATGTGTGCATGCACTGAGCTCAGTGACTGAATTTAAATGTTCAGGATTTTTCAACCATATGTGGAGCGTTGGCAACCCCATGTCCACAGGTGTGTCCTGCATTCCCATTGGTGCGATTATAAAGCATGTAAGACATTTCTGAACAGCAAGCCACACTTTCATTGTGCTTCACTGTATTCTGTGTTCTTCATTTATGTGACTTCTCCTGGGCAGATGCATATTCTAAGCACAGGAGAGCCATGTCCATACTATTTTCCAAGCTGGAGAGCAAGTACACAAGGACCAGAAAGAACCCATAAGCAATTCACAAAGAACTAGGGTCTATATCATATTGATAATTTTAACCTGAAATTTAATGTCTCTTTGCTATTTATTACAATTCCATTTTACTTATTTCTATTCCTTTCTGGAAATTAAAACCAGTCATTTATGTCACTTAACTCAATTGGTATGTTTTTAAAGAGGCATAATATAAAATTATTTCTATTATCAGCAGAGCGAGTTGCAATGGCGTAACTAATGGCATGTTGGTGAATCTCTTCTGTGGAAATTTTCTTGAAACCCTTCATTTTCATGAGTGCAATTATAACAAGACACTTGTTTGGTTTAAAGGAAGAAAAAACACTATCTGATGTGAAGAGATTATTCCTTTTTGGCAAGATTGTTTCAAAGTCTCCATGGGACCAGCAGGTCTCTGAGCTGCTATGAAGACTGCAGCCACTTCTAGAAGGAGCAGGATTTTCTATGATGAGACAGAGGAGAAGGCCTGTCATCCCGAGGGGCTGCTTGGGCTGAAAATGTGAATTTTGAATATGGTCAGAGGAGCCGTCCGGCGCCAGCATCACATGCATGTGCACTGACCTTCCCGCGCTGTGGGGACGCTTCTCCCCTAAGACACCTGTGCGTTCAGCTCCTTGGAGCTGGTGAGGCTACCCCTCCCCCTCGGCCTGCGGTCGTGCTGAGAGCTAGAGATACCGCCTCCATTCCAGTGTGCCAATTCCTGTTGATTGGGAAAAAAAACAAAACAAACAAACAAAAACCCCCAAACAGGCATTTTTTATTGTCCCTTATGAGATATTTCTAATGTTTTAGGAACTACGAAAAACTTTGTCTCCCCATGAGGGGTTGTTCCGATTCCCTCTGAAAGTCAATTAGAACCAGGACTTAAACTCTCAAGTCATCCCAAGAGTACACCTATGTCTTTATTTTGTTTAGGCCTTGTTTACCTCTTCATAATTAATTTTTAAATAGCCACATTATTTTAAATAGTCTCAATGTATTTGTCTTTTGTGTATGGTGTCTTAGGTTCTTTTTTTCTTCGCGAGAGACCGATGGTAGATAGAACATTGAAGCAGCATGCACCAGCCCTGGGGAGATGCCATCCTGTGGCAGACCCAGCCTCGGCGCCAGAAGCCAGCATGTCGGCAGGAGAAACCCAGAAGCAACCAGAAAGCACAGCCCCAGCAACACGGCCCAGACACATCTGATCACGGTCGGCCCAGGCCTGACCCCAGGGACTGCAAGACCTGTGCTTTCCCAGGATCTCGGGAAGACTGTGGTTGGTGTCTGGGACCTAAGGGCTACAATTGTCCTAATCACACACTTTTTACAATTTTTTATAGCTTGAGAATTTAGGACTCCCACTGGTGTATATGGCCCTGTGTCTTTTCTTTGGATGACATGGAGATGGGAGAGAGGGTAGGGAAAAGTTCAAGGTGAGGGTTCTGATTCCTCTCCTCTCCGTTCTTGTTTCCGGTTATGGGGGTGGGTAGCAGATTATAGTAAAACTATAATGTAGAAGAATGGAACAACTTATAACATCATCCTACTGCATTTTTGAGTTTAAAACAATATGCCAATGGTACAAAGCTGTATGGCATGGATGGATAAGCAATATTTTGTTTAGACCGGTCATTGGCTGCAGGGCCCTCTTTTCTAGAGTTATACTCTTTAAATCTACTACAGTGGGCACTCTTGTGCGAATATATTAACATTCTTTTGCAAGGTAAAATCCTAGCAATGAAATGCCTGCATCATAGGGTATATGGATTTTGGTAGTCCTTCCAAATTACCTTCTTCAGAGATCACATCAATGCACACACTCACCAAGTATGTCAGACTCTCTCAAGGGACGCCTTTTGCCCATAGTTCAAGATCACTCAATGGCAAAGCAGCATTTTTTTTTCCCCTTGTGAGAGTCTTCATTGCCTATCTTGACTCTTTGTTTAAAATACAACATTAACAAAGACAATTTATATTCTCGGAAATTATATAGCCCAAACTGTATCAAAGCAATTCAAGCCATAATTTTCAGTGGTGTGATTTTGTTAAATTAACATTTGTTAAGTAGAGCCCTGAGTGGGGTGTTGGATGGAAAGCCACAGTTCAACAAAACCACAAGGGAGAGAGAAATAGAGACACTGATGAGTCACAGGCCCTGGAGAAGCTCTGAGGTGCACTTGGAAGGGCCACCAGGGGAGGTCAAGGCAAGGTGCATACAGAGAGCCCAACAGACTTGGGCACATGCCATTATCAGGGTCTGAGGGTGGAGTGCTTTTGGAATTCCAGAGCTAAGGCCAGACTGGGTCAATTCCAATAAAAAAGAGCAGGGTTTTGGTAAGCTCTGCAAGGGTGGACATTTTACGTAAGGGGCTCACACAGGGAAGGAGCCGGGAGGCAGGGGAGACTGCTTATCACCCAGGGTGACGGGGAAGTCATATCGGGAAATCAGGAACTCACACTTGTGACTCTGTGGGCTGTTTACCTAGTGCATGGGAGGCTCCAGGGAGGGCTCGTGTCAGCTCAAGACCCTTGCAGGCCACTGAGCCACACAAAATGGAGGCCGATGCTGGGATGTGGTGGAATCGCTTACCTATGATCTCAACCCTCAGCTTATACCTTTGAAATGAGTCACAAGGCCACAGCCCCAAACCTTCTTTGATTGACAGGCACATGGTTCATTCACGATCCTCACATGAAGGAAAGTGTTAAGGGCCATTAATGCTTTTCTTCCGGGGAAGAGCAGGGATTACAAAAATATTTTCACGTAGAAATGTGCTAGCAGCAGCTGCTGAATGAGATGAGTCTGAATTACTTACCCATTGAATTCTTTCGGTGAATGATGGGAATATTTTTGGAATTTTGCCTTGTTCCACTTAAAACTCCTGCTTGTTTTGGAAATTGTTAGGAGGATAATACAAATATTTATTTTGATTGACATAAAAAGGGGCATGATTAAAAAACTTAAATATTTATCAAATTATAGAAATGCTGCAAAGCTGAGGTATTATAATGTTGATAAGCAATATTTACAATTTGCATAATGTACAGAGTTCTCTACAAGATATCTGGGGAGTTTTACAATAAATGGAATATCAGCATAAAACATTGTTTTGAAAAGACAGAGGAGAGGTGAAGGGGATTCAGAGGCACAATCTTTGAGTTATAAAATAAAAAGGTCACAGGGAGGAAAAGTTCAGCATAGGGGATACAGTCAGTAATATAGTGGCAAGTTTGTATGGTGACAGATAGTAACTAGGACTTACTGTGGGGACCATTTCATAATGCATATAAATATCTAATCACTATGTTGTACACCTGAAACTAATACAATATTGTATGCAAATTTAAAAAATAAAATGAAAAAATAAGACAGAAGGGGAGGAAAGGAGGGGATTATGTGAATATATATAATAAATATAGAATTGATAACCAAGTTTGTTATTCACAAAAGTCATGAGGGTTGATGCAGTAATAGAAGTCAATTCAATTCAGATAGGCTACACATAAGGAATCATTTGGAAGCATTATTTTAAAACGAAGAAAAATAAGAGTTGGCAGAGTTCTGGAACATGGGGAGATGCAGATGAAGGAGTACCCTGAGGGCAGGCTGTGTCCTGACCATTGTGAGGCCAGCTGGTGCTCAGAGTTCACCGACAGCTGGGCTTGAAGCTTAACTGGATGGAGCAGAAGAATTATCTTCTAACCGGAGGAAGAATCAGAGAACGATTGTAGCACGTTATATCCTGAATTTTAAGAATCTATTTGCCATCTGGCATAGTAGCATTTTCCTACCCAGAAGCATCCTGAGAAAAGCAAACTTTAGAACTTTCTTCTTACCAAAGCATCAACCCTTGAAATAATACTTCCACATTCCCTAGGAAATGTCTGCGGGATCACTCAAGCATTGAGGGAGGCTACAGCCACTGGTTCTTTCCATGAAACTTTCTCTTTGGGGATGCTCTAAATCTCTTCTTCCGCTTTCCAATTCTCCTATAATTGCTTGACTGTCCTTAAGCTCAGGATTAGATGTTCTGCTTTGATTTGAGAGGACTTTGGGACACATAATAGAACTGAGAATCACAGTTTATGACATTGACATCACGCCTATGGGATAATATTCTAAGAACTTTAAAAAAAAAAATACACTGGAGAAGATCTGCAAGTGAATGGCACTTTGGGGCATTACCAGCATTGTTCATGTTCTAGCTTGATGGTGCATGGACACCTGGATGGGGTGGGGGAGGAAAAGGATACAACTGAGAATATACCCTGTTGGGAGAAATGGCAACGTTTAAGCCCTCTTGGATGCCAAGGGAATTGAGATGGTGTATTCCATCTCAAAGTCACAAGAGAACAATTTTCCCTGGGGTGGAAAATGAATAATTAAGAATAACTTGGTAGTGCTCTTGGTGATGACCTTGATAGGAAAACCATCTGTAGTTAGCACATCATTTCACTGTATGGAAAATAACTTCACCTGCTGTTATAAGGGCTCAAAGGAACAAAAGTGCTCACTGGGAGTCGTTCTGTAAGCTTTTTGTCTGCACCCAAGGAAATTCTATACATCTTGGTGTTTACTGCCCAGAAGGCTGGTAGTAGCAGCATCTATGGTCTTACGGCATACTCCTTCTTGCTCTGGAGAGAAATAGTCTAACCTAAGGTCCTTTGCTCAGGAAATGTTCTCATGGTTTACTAACACGTTATAGTAATTCACAAGTTGTTCTTAAGATTGATAGAGAAAATAGCTACACTTGCAGGGTCTATGAAAATACTCCTATTTTCTTCTCCAGAATCCCCATTCTCAGATAAATGTTTTCTTTTTCACAGATTTGAGAAGAAACACACTTCAGAGGTGATAAATAAGAGAGAGGGAACCCATCAGACACAACTATGGGTCTTGCTTCGGCCGTCAGCACCGTGCTGGGATGCTGCAGGGTTTCCGTGGGTGTTCTGTGGCATCTGATTGGCCAAAAGGAAAAAGAAATACAGCTGGGGAAGTGTCGTGTTCACAAGAGGTGGGTGAGAAACAGATGTGGCAATTTCTCTGTTTAATTAGATGTTTGGCATAAACTCAGTCGAGGTGCTTTGTATCCTACTCTGTCTCCTTTATTAGAGCTCTAGTGATATTGTATGTTTTAAGGCATTTCTGGTATTTTGGGGCCAGACTTGGATACCATGACAGCAAAGATGGAGTTAGAGGATTGTGAGTGGAAGAAGGAAGAGGGGCCAAGTGATAAGTACAAGTCAGGGTCTCCCAGAACCCTCCCCTCCCTGGGACATCACGCCTTGTTCACTTCCTGCCCTTTCTCTGTTCACTCCACAGCCCTGGAGCATGGCCGGATGGCAGTTTTGGCCCAAGATCTCATGATATTTGAATGTGTAAATAAAAAGGTAGCCTGGATTTCCAGCAGAGAGCACAGAGCAGGTAGATCTCAATGAGAGTGGCATTGGGAGGACTTGGAGCTACAACCAGAAAAAAGCATGATAATGTGAAAAAACTCTGTGTGTGTGTGTGTGGGGTTCTCTAGAGAAACAGAGCCAAGAGGATATTATAAAGAATTGGCTCACATAGTTATGGAGGCTGAGAGCCTGACCCTCTGCAGCCAGCAAGCTGGAGACCCAGGAGAGTGAAGTCAAGTGAAGACCAATGTCCTGCTCAGAGTCAGGGAGGCAGAGAGAGGGAAATCCTTCTTACTCAGCATTTTGCTCTACTCAGGTCTTCAAGGGATTGGAGGAGCCCATTCACGCTGGGGCTGGGGGGGGGGGGCAGTCTGCTTTACTCAGTTTACCAGTGCAAATGTTAATCTCACCCAGAAACACCCTCATAGGCATACCGAGAATAATGTTCAACCAAGTATCTGGGCACCCGTGGCTCGGTCAAATTGACATATAAAATTAACCATCACAGAGGGCTTTATTGTATTAACAGAACCAGAACAGAACAAGATCATGTGTATACAGTTTTATCTCTATTGAGTGAATATGTAGGAAAAACAGCATTTTGGCTTAAACTTAGTAATTATGTTCTCTAATTTAAAAAAAGACAGAGGACTTAACTGAGAGATTAGTTTATTTACTGAGATTCAATAAATAGCTTTCTACAGTCAGCTGATTGACATGTTTGAGGTGTGTGTGTGGGTACAACATATAAGTGATCTTTTTATAGAATTAAGTTAGCTGGGGCTTCAGAGGATTTGCTTAGGTGAAATTGAAGGGAATGCCTTGATTTAAAAAGAAATATTTTTTCTTCTTGTTGGAAAAGTAGCTTGAAACAAGTTCTATTCATTTTCAAAGGTCAGTATTGACCCTCAAGCTTTTTCTCTGGGTGTGCAGGTGAAATGAGTCACAGTTGCCTATTTTTTCCTTAAAATTACAAATCGTGCTTTTTCCCACTTTGGTATTTCAGAAAAGAATTTTGCTCATCCTGTTGGCAGGCGCCTCCTACACTGTGTCTTGTACAACTTTTGAGAATGTTTCTAAAGAGGCTAATGAAGTTCTTCATCATTAGGTTTCCCTTCTAAGGGCTTGGGAAATAGCACTTCTTAAAGCTATATATGATATTGTCAGTGAAAATTTCATCTTAGAGAAGATGTATGGGCTCAGCTAACATTTAATCATTCTTTTCAATTGGTCCTGTAGGTACATACATCCCAATCTCTATAACATATTTACTTCTCTGCTGTATTTCTTAAAAAAAAAACAAAAACAAAAACCACTTTTTTTTTTTTCCTTTATAAAGCGCACAGAGAGAGAAGCTGTTAAATCGCATAATGTCTCATCACAGAGTGGATGTTTTTGGGGGCTCGCATCTCAGATCAGGAGAGGGAACATGACCAGCATCTCAGAAGCTCTCCTCATGCTCCCTACCAATAACCACACTTCTGTTCTCACCAAGATAACCAACATTCATTTTAAATCCTAACACAGTGGAGTAATTTTGTCACCTTCTGTACTTTATACAAACAAAATCATACAAAATGTACTTGGGAACCTGGCTTCTTTTGCTTGTATTATATTCTAGAGATTCTTTCCTGTTGTTGCAGACAACTAAAATTTGTTCAAATTTATTGCTACATAATATTCTATGAACATATAACAATGTATCCACTCTTCTATTGATGTACATTTGCATTGTTCTCAGGTTTTGGTTATTATGAATAACTCCATTTTGAATATTCTTGGACATGCTCTTTGGTGCACATTTGGATCTATTTTTGTTGGGTCTGTACACAGGAGAGAAATTTTTGGCTCATGGGATACAGTTATTTCCAAGTTTAGACATAATATCAATTGGTTTTCAAAGTCACTGTGAGAATTTACATATCCTCCAACAGCGTGTGAACATTCCTTATGACCCCACAGCCTGACCAATAATTGGCATTGTTTTCCTGCCTTTGTTCTTTGTTTGTTTGTTATTATTTGTTTGGGGAGTGTAACCCTGTCTGTGGTTGAGTCATGGTATCTCCCTGTGGTGTAATTTGCATTTCTGTGGTGGTTAATGAGTTTAAACACCATTTCATGAGTTTAATGGCCCTGTGAGAGGGAATGCATGCAGGACATGGGGCAAGAAAGTGGGGAGGAGGGAGAGAGTGTTTGGAGAGGTCCACAGATCAATGTGCTCAGTCTGTTTGCAGCAGTCTTACCAGCAAGGATTGGGGCAGTAGAACATCTAGCCTTTGTCACCTCTCTCCTGTCTTTTCCAGTGTTCACTATGGGTTAGTCCTAAACTCAAAGCATTTTGATCTGCTTAACGAGTCGCAAGAATTCAGTTGTCAGAGACGGCCAATGATAATTATTGTGAAGTATCAAACAAGAATTACAGTTACGAAGTTATACGGGGAAAGCTGTATGTTATAGAGCAGATCTTGGAAGCTCACTGTCAGGAATACCCTTGGTTATGCTTCCAAGTGAACTACTGTACGTGTTTTTAATTAGGTATTCATTCTGTCAAAGAAAGAGTTGAGTCATTTCTGTGGGATGGTTCATCACAGTGGTGTTGAAATGCTGGGGACCATTCATGACAGACCTCAGAATGCACCTTCCCAATAAATGCTTGTACCTCTTCCTTACTCGCTATCCTCTCAGTAGTCCTGGACAAACACTGTTATGGTTAACTTTAGAGAGTGCCCACCACCCTCCTTCTACTAATACATGTTTACTTCACATACGCTACCAGGTCATTAATTAGGTTTCAAATCTTTTGTTCAAAACTTCATTTTTCTAGAATCACGTCTGAGTAAAGTTGGGTTTTTGGCCTCCATGTGCATCATCTCCAATGGTACTTTTAGAGATCATGAACTTGGTGGTGCCACTCTCCAGCTGTGTATACCATGCAGATTTTATAAGCCCACGGGAATTTTACAAATTTTAAAAATGGGGATAATAATAATATTCACTATTCCAGATTCTAGTGAGCTTAAATTCACTCATTTGTGCCACTTCCTGAGACACTATCTGGTATACAACTGACAGGTAGTAAATGGGAGGCATTAATCCTTAAACTGCTGCAACTAACATTATTACTAATTCCATTCTTTTGCAGAGTGCTTTTCTTTGTCTCATTTGGCTCCCTGCATAATTTGGCTTCTAATTTCTAGGAGAGTCAAACTCACTTTGTCCGTAGGGGATTATTAGAGAAAGCAGCAGGTGGTACGTGTGAAGAAGGATAGAGGTAAGAGAGGAGTTGACTATCAAGAACAAGGTAGAAAACAAGATACAGTGAGAGGTGAGATTCGGGGTTGGCGGGAGGAACAGTTGATGGGAACACAGATTCCGAGAAATTGAAGAGGGACAGAGAAAGGAGTTTGGCTCAGTTAAGACTCATTTATTTAGGCAACTTTGGCCTGAAAATAGATGGCCAGGAGTATTTCTGACTAAAATAAGTCCCGAAGTTAATGCAGATTGAATCTGTCTTCATGGCTACTGCCAGAGTTCAATGCTCAGGCATGTGTGATCATTCTACCACTGATTACATAATTTATTTAATCTTCACAATACCAGAACTGAAGTAGGAATAAAAGCCTTCCTAAATATTAAAAGAAATATATATATATATATATATATATATATCATCTCAACTAACAATTTCTTTTGGTGCCGGGTACTGGGGTAGAATTTTGTACACACTCATTTATTCAACCCTTACAACAGCCTTGTGGGGGCAGACATTGAGGCTCAGGGATGGTCCCACTCTGCCTCAGCCGCATACCTGTGAGGCAGCATTTCCCGTGCTTATGAGCTCCCTTGGGAAAGGCCATTGGGCACCTCGGAGGGTCATAGGAACCAAGGTCGGAGCATGACTGCACCATGGGTACATCATTCAGACTCTGTGGGCTTTCTATTCTTCCCATATGAAATGTGGGATTTAGGTCTAAGGGTCTTTCAAATTTTAAGTTTTCCTGACCCTGTGAGGACCATTGTGCATTTTCTAGAAAAGTGAGTAATGAGAGAAGAAGGGAGAGAAACAGAAACATGAGGAAGGCTTCACATCTGTCATGACTTTTAAGTTCATTCATTCATTCATTCATTCATTCATAAAGGCACCAGCCCCATCCCCATTTCTTTTTTTTTTTTTAAAGATTTTATTTATTTATTTGACAGAGAGAGAGACACAGCGAGAGCAGGAACACAAGCAGGGAGAGTGGGAGAGGGAGAAGCAGGCTTCCTGCCGAGCAGGGAGCCCGATGCGGGGCTCGATCCCAGGACCCTGGGATCATGACCTGAGCCGAAGGCAGATGCTTAACGACTGAGCCACCCAGGCGCCCCCCATCCCCATTTCTAAGAACACTAATATGTCATCAACAATGTTATATTAGGAAATTCTTTATAAATGTGTATTGGGGGGGTATCTGGATGTGTCAGTAATGAATTCTGATTTTTGTTCATGAGAAAAATGAACAATGGTGAAAGGATGAAAGAAAAACAGACAGTGGGGGGGGGTGCTTTCCTTAAGTAGAAACTTTAATTTTGTTAGAAAAAGGAAAACAAGAAAAACATTCATTTTATTACAATTAATGATAATTTGTCATTAACATAAATTATTAAATGTATTACAATTAACAATAATAGGTAAACTTTCCTATTGATTTAGCAGAACTGAGCTTTCCAAGATAGGAAAAAACTCACATCTTTCAAATAATTCTCTTGATGATAATATTAATTTTCATTTCATACACCCAACTGATAGCCTTCAATATTTTAAATTGCCAGTAAATATGTTCCCCAAATCAAATGAACATAAATAACTCTGCAGTTTAAATTAATTGATAATCCATGATTTCTGTTTTTTATTTCATCTATGTCTTTGGGTTTGATTGAGAAGATTTTAAAAGCAGCATTTCTTTTAGATATTAATGTTATCATTTTAATCTTGTAGATTCAGAATCAATTTATTTTCATGTAAAGCTAATTTAAACTTAATTAAAACCAGATTGTGCTCTATTCTGTAGTTATTACAGATTCCACTCACTGGTACATAATCTTCAGCACAGATTTTTTTTTTTTCTTTTCCATTTTTATGATTTAAACTTTATAACAATTTTTCCTATTTGCAAATAACCTGTAGAAGCCAAAAATAACAAGAGGTCTTTTGCCTTTTCTTTCACTCCAAATATTACTATGAAAACAGAAATTCCTATTAGTTGAGAGTATCATTAATAATATGTTTTTTCCCCCTCCTATAATGTGAGTTCCATGGGCGGCAAGGAGGATAATATTTGTCAAATGGTAAATTTATATTAATAGATTTCAAATAAGTTGGTCTTTTTTCCTCTTAAAGTCTATAAAGATATTTCTTTCCTTCCTCCTTTTTCCCCACTTCTCCCTCCTTCCCTCTTTGCTCCTTGTGCTCATGAAGGATACATTTTGTTGCCCTTCTGTCCTGAGCTCCCCTGGCCTTTTACAGTATTGTTGAATCCAGTTTCCTAATATTTTGTTGAAGATTTTTACATCCTACATTCATCAGGGATATTAACCTGTAATTTATTTTCTTGTGGCATCCTTCTCTGGTTTTGATGACAGGGGAATGCAGGCCTTGTAAAATGAGTTCATTCTTCTTCAATTTTTTTTGTTTTTTTGTTTTTTTTTAGAAAAGTTTGAGAAGGACTGGGACTCATTTATCTTTGAATGTTTGGTAGAATTTACCAGGGAAGTCATCTGGTCCTAAACTTTTGTTTGTTTGGAAGGTTTTGATTAGTGATCAATCTTCTTACTAATAATCAGTCTGTCCAAATTTTCTCTTTCATCATGATTCAGCCTTGGTAGGTGGTATGTATGTATTTTGTATTGATCCACTTCTTCTAGATTGTCCAGTTTGTTGGTGTGTCATTGTTCATAGTAAATTCTTAGGATCTTATAGAGCTATAATAATCAAGACTGTGGAATATTGACATGAGGATAAAAAAATAGAAGAGAAGGAATGTCCAGATAGACCCACATATATATGGTTAATTGATTTTAAAGGCACCTGGGTCATTTGAAAGCAAAAATACAGCCTTTTCAATAACTAAAGCTGATACAATGGGTTAGCCATTTGGGGAAACAATTAACTTGGCTTCTTACACAGACATACATAAAAATTGAGATGAAAGATAAATTATGGGCAAAAATGTAAAAGACAAAATTTCCAGAGAAAATTATGAGAATAGCTTTGCAATCTGGATATAGGTAAGGATTTCTTAGAACTCAAAAGCATTAATAATTTTTAAAAATCCCTAAATTCAACTTTGTCAACATTAAAAACTTTTGTGTTTTCAAAGACACAACTAACAATAAAAAGGTAAGGCACATACTTGGAGGAAATATTTACAATGCATAAAATTTAATTATGAAAACTCAATTTAAAAAACTGAACAAAAATGGGCAAAAGATTTAACAAGTTAAAAATATAAGACAAATGACCAAAAATCATATAAAGGAATGTTGAATAGCATTTATTATCAGGAAAAGACAAATTAAAATCACAATAAGGTACTACTCCACAGCCAACAGAATGGCTTAAAAAAAAAAAAAGCTGACAATACCAAGTATTGATTAGGATTAGGAGCTGCTGGAACTCCCATAAAGTGCTGGTGAGAATGTAAAATGGTGCAGCCATTTGGGAAAACAGTTTGGCAATTTCTTACAAAGTTAATCATAAACTTACCAAACAACTCAGCAATTTTATTCCTAGTTTTTAAGCCAAAAAGAAATGAAAATATGTCTACTCAGAGTCCTGTACAAAAAAAGATGAAATTGGTGTTAAATTACTCACAGGTCACTAATTCCCTAAATGAGTTGAGTAACCCTAGTTGTCTTTTTCAATGACTTCCAATAAAAAAATGGACAGAAGACATGAGCAGACAATGACTTGTACTGTTGTCTATTTCTCCCTTTAGATTTGTTAAGATTTGCTTTATATATTTAGGTGCTCCTATATTGGGTGTGTAAATATTTACAGATGTTATAGCCTTTTGTTGGGTTGACCCCTTTACCATTATATGTGATTATATCATATGTGATATCATATATATCATTATATAACATTATATATGTTATATAACAACCTCCTTGTCTCTTATTAAATCTTTGTTGTAAATTCTATTTTGTCTGATATAAGTATAGCTACTCTAACTTCCCTTTGGAATATAATTCTATATCCCTTCACTTTCAGTTTGTGTGTGTCCTTACATCTAAAGTGAGTCTTTTGTAGGAAGCACATAGATGGGTCTTATTCTTTTCCCCCCAAAACATTAATGTGAGTGAAATAATCCAGACACAAAAGAATACTTCCTATATGATTTCATTTATCTAGCATTTTGGAATAGTCAGAACCAAACTACGATGATAAGAATCAAATCAGTAGCTCCTGGGCTTGGGGATGCAGGGCATAGATTAAGAAGAGGCTTGGGGAAATTTTGGGGTGATAAAAATGTTTTACATTTGATTAGGGAGATAGCTGCCTAAGTGTATATGTATATATCACAATGATATGCTGCTCAACTCTGAGGGCATCTTTCTTTCTTTTTTAAAAAGATTTTATTTATTTGACAGAGAGAAACACGGAAAAAGAGGGAACACAAGCAGGGGGAGTGGGAGAGGGAGAAGCAGGCTTCCCACAGAGGAGGGAGCCCGATGCGGGGCTTGATCCAAGGACCCTGGGATCATGACCTGAGCTGAAGGCAGACGCTTAATGACTGAGCCACCCAGGCGCCCCTGAGGGCATCATTCTACTTCTGTGTGTCAAAGTGGATGGCCATTGCTGTCTCTTTCCTGCCTCCCCACCATTGCTCCATATCATCCGAAGACCCCAGGGCTGGGAGAGGTGTTTCTAGATTATGAATGTGGTACAGTAAGCTTTGTTAATGTTGCCCAAAGTTCCCTCATTTGTAATTTCCTCTGATGTTCCTTCTCTTTCCTTCTCAGACCTTTCATTCGCTACAGACCCAGATGATCAGGAACAGGTCACAAAGGTGAGCAAGGTCTTGGGAATTTTAATAGCTGGGGAGGGTCCCATCCCGGTGATTTGTTGAATGGGGAAAATCACTTATACCTCATGGTCTTGAACTTCACTTTACTTTCAGGTGATATATTTGTTGTATTATTTTTTAAAGTGGTGACAATGTGAAGGATGCACATTTGTCTTTTCTATTTTCTTTAAATAAAAGTAATCTCTTATTAAAAAAATATATATATATATTTGCCAAAAAATCATCGATCTGTATATAATTAAAATCTGCTGATTTTATTTTATGTGAATTATGTGCCAATAAAGTTAATAAACATATATGTCATGTAGAAAATAGAAAAAGAGAGAAAAAACACCCTACCATTGTGAGATTATTTTAGATGACCAATTTTGACATATTTTTCTGCATAAATCTAAATGATGAATATTTATTACTTTCTCACTTTAAAAAAGTCGTTAAAAATTGTGAATGGTTTTCAGATAAATTTCTGGGTGTTCTAGATTATGTGATGGTGTTTTCAGCCACTGAGTACTGAGCACTTCACATCCTCTTTCTGCAACCAGACATGTGGACAAGCCATGTATATTTTCATCCACCCTTTTGGAGAAAAATAGAATAAGTGGCCAGAAGAAGGGGAGTATTGTTTCTTTTTTATACCTTTGCACTCCTTTCTTATGTCTCTAAAGCCAATGAACAACAACAAAAAGAAAAACCCACTGATCCCTGAACATATTTATATCAGCTCTCTGCTGTACATATAAAAAATATGCCTTCCTATTGCTGCCATAACTTCAGTCTTTCTATTACAAGTATTTTCAAAGATACTTGCACTATTTTTTATATATCAGCATTTTAATGTTCACCCCCCCAAAAAAATTCTTGCTGTCTTTCCCAGGTCTCTAGCTTCATTCATCTTGGGAAAGGAATGTTCTACCTGGTGGGGGGGTGGGGGGGATGACTGTTTCTACAAATGTTAAAGATGTTCTCCTTACACTTAGGAGGAAAAATATTTTAGGTATGTTCCTGGTTGCTGACTGGGGACCCACAGGAATTGCTCCCTTATTAACTTTGCTGAAATGACAAGAATAACAACAAAAAACTTTGGATTCTGACTTGATTTACCCTGAAGATAAATTCATGACTTATCATTGATCTTTTGAGTGAGGTTATATAAAATTTAGACCAATGAAAATTAACATGTGAAATAATGGAGACACCAAACGACAGCTCATCAAAACATAAGTGAGAGTTATGAATACAAGTCCACTCTGTGTTGACAAATATGATGAGTACAATGTCGTGCCTTACAAGGCTTTCAGGAGGGTTTGAAACCTGATACTAAACAGGTAAATTAACTAATTTAATTTTTGATACTAAAAAACTAATTTAATTTTTGTTCAAGAATTGTCCATAGAAAGCATCTGTGTTTTGAATTTCACAGACTACATAAATAGAATTCCTTTGTGCTTAACTCTGGATAAGCATCTTTAGTGTTCAGGAATACACATTTGTTACAAGGTTGTTTATTTTTGCTCTGTGTTCTGTATTTCTGACCTGGTGGTTTTGCTTAGGGGAACTGCATTAGCATGAGCATGGCTGGTGATGTAAAAGAAAAGATTTAGACTTGCTTGAAAAATAGGCTCTGCATGATGGATTTTCTAGGTTGATAAGGAAAGCAGCAGGAGTATATCACTGTAATAACAAACTTAGTGCTTTGGAATAAGATAAACACGATGCTTAATTTACTGATGCTATGATAAAAAATGTATTTTAGTTAATCAGATTTTGCAACATTATATTCTCAATAGATATATACTTTCAATATCAGGAACATATAATACATACAATTCCTTTCTTCTTTTCTTTTTTTTTTTCATTTAGCAAAGCATTCTCTTCTGGAAGATACATTTTCTTCTTCATAATTTCTGATAAATAGATGTACTCCTAAATTCTTTGATGCATATCTATGCATTCTCTAACTCAGAGCTAATTAGCTCTTCTTAGCCAGTGAAACTGCAGGAATTTTTTTTTAAAAGATTTTATTTACTTATTTGAGAGAGAGAGTGTGAGTGAGAGGGAGAGGAGAGAGAATCTGAAGCAGACTCCACACTGAGCACAGAGCCCAACACGGGGCTCAAACCTACAACCGCAAGATCATGACCTGAGCCGAAACCAAGCGTTGGATGCTTAACCTACTGAGGCACCCAGGTGCCCCGAAACTGCAGGAAATTATATTGGGAGTGCATTCCCCAGTCATGTTATACTTTTTGTGTCTCACTTAACCCCTTGATTGGCATTCCAGTCTTATAGATCTTTCTTTTAGTTTTTTGGTCAAATCTTTTACACGCTTGCAAATTTTCTGTGTTACCTCATGGAACAGTGCAATAACACAAAAGGAAATATTTCAGTCATAAAACTTTGAGAAAGAGTTCTATCAACCAGGATTTTAAACTCTAGCTAACTTCAGTTATAATATTCATGAAAATGTTAATGACTATTAAATGCCTTCATGTTGCTTATTTATTTTTTTCTGAATGTAAGTCACAATGTTATTCAAAATAATTAAATATAGGATGAGATATAGCTCATAAACAATGTGCTTCATAATAGTCATGGAAGAATTAGGATCTCTAAATTACTAAATGATATGTCACAGTTATTCAGAAATACCACAAAATATGTAATAAATTAATAAAAGCATATAGAGCAGTTGTTCACAGGGGCATGGGGGCTGAACAGAAAAAAAATGTGGTGCAAATTTTGGATATTACAAGAAAAGTTGAAGGTTAGCAGTGTGGTAAATCAAATAATGGTCCCTGAAGATATTCACATTGTAATTCCCAAAACCTGACTGGGAATTAAGGTAGCTGGTGGAATTAAGGTTGCTAATCAGCTGACCTTAAGATAGAGAGATGACCCTGGGTTTTCTGGGTGGGCCCAATGTAATCACAAAGGTCTTTCATGTGAATGAAGGAGGCAGAAAGAGAAGTGGGAGAAATGGAATTTGAGTACTTGTCTTTCTGCTGCTGGCTTTGAAGATAGAAGGGAACAGGGAGATGAGATGATGGAGACCTCTACCAGCTGGGAAAGGTAAAGAAATGGATCATTCCCTTGAATCTCTAAAAAATGAATATAGCCCTGCTGACACCTTGATTATAGCCCAGAGAGACCCATGTTGGATTTCTGATTTAAAGAACTATAAGATAATAACTTTGGGTTGATGTAAGCCATTAAATTTGTGGTAATTTATTACAGTAGCAATAGAAACCAGTGCAATCAGAGTGGGAAAATAAACTTTAAGGGGACTAGTATTAAACAAAATGTATGCAATAGCCAAAATTTGTGTTATGAAAATTTTCATAAAATTTGTTAGAGTTCTACAGGTATTTATTCTGAACACGATAGAGAATTGAAGACTTAAGTTTAATGTTACTTTGCCTAAAGAAAAGAGGTTTAAGGTTTAAAGAGCGGTCAATAGACAAATAGCTAACTTGTTTTAAAACAATTTATTTTACATATGGCTCTCCCTCTCTCAGCATCCAGTTGCTGAAACATTTCAACCGCATTCTTTATGAGGTTTTGAAAATCTGAGCCTAAAACTCTAAAGATGACAGCGTTAGAAAGAGTGTGACAAAGTATGGGCAAAGAGTAACCTAGTCATGCTGTGGCCATGTGAAAAATTAATGGAATTATTCATACCAAATTCCACTTAGCTAACCACGTGACAAGTAAAAGCAAGGAACATTAAATTTTAGATGTGGTTTTACCATTCAAGTCCAGATGGTTTCAGCAGATCTCTACCTAATCATGTAATTTTGTTTCATCAAATTCTCGACGCTCCTTGAAAATCATCTTTGTGCAGAAAAAAAGTTTTATATCATATAATTGAACTATCATTTTATTCCAATGAATTGTTAGTAGGATGGTGTTGAGGTTTTGTGGAGCATCAAGAGGTGTGCCATGATGTATAGAATCGTTGATAATATTTAAGGAAAACAGACTCTGCCATCAGGGCTGTAATACAAATATAATTGCATCGCGCAATGGCTGAGTTATGTCAAGAAATACAGCCCTAAAGTCAAATGTTCGTGGGGTCATTTGGGCTATTTCACAGCGATCCCATTGCTAGCCCAAGTCAGCCACCCCAAATTCTTCCAAGAATAATTTCACTCTCAACACTGCTAACTGCCCTGAGACCCAGCAGCAGCTCTGTCCCATCCTCACTCAATTTGTGATGGGACCCCTTTCCAAGCTCAGACCATTAATCTGCAAAATGACCTTGGGTTGCTTTTCAAAGGAATTTAATGGACTGATCCAGTCTTGCTTGTAGCAAGCTTTTATCTACATCTCTCCCTTCTCCTAACCCTGCACATAAAAGCCAACCCTATGGACTCTTCCCTTGGAGGTAGGAGACAAGCTCGAGGAGAGACCGCGGATGAGCATTTAAGGTTTGAAACCTTTTCCTTTTTTTTTTTTTTTCTCAGCTGAATATATATGCCTGTTTGTATTGAGCCTGCCTTAGGTCATAAAATGTAAAAAAGGAAACAAAAATAGTTTAAAGAAAATGTTGCCTTTTCATTGGCAGATGGCAAGAGATGCGGTCTGTCACGCAGTCTGAAGCAGAAACCAAAGTGGAGCCGGTGTTTTTATCTGTTCATTCCGGAGAAAAACAAATGGGATCTGTTTTTGTTATTTGCTTACTGTCGGGGAGAAAGAGGTGTCATTTGCTTGTTTCTTTATTTGTTTGTGGCCAAGGCCAGTTTGGAAACATCAGAAGTTGACCAATCTTGGGTTTGTTCAAAGTTCTGTAATTGGAACATCTTTGGTAAAGCTGTTTGCTCTGAACATGGCATCTCGGGCTGATGGATCATGGTGGAGGAATGGACTTGCCTCTGTCAGTTATGTTCCATGTTTCTGAGTTACATGTTTCCTGTAACATTTTTTCCCTGTAAAGTTTTGAAGAAACTTTCTGAAGAATTGGCAGCCAAGCCATCTCTGTTCAGTCATGCCTATGACTACAGTTGGAATTGTGTTCGCTAATGAGATTTTCTCATTTTTGAGCCAGTTTTGGTCATTGTAAAAACCTTGATAGCTTTCAAAATGGTCAAAAGTTGATCAAACAAGAATGAATGGAACTCTGGTTACATATGGTTCATCTGAGATACTTAAAAACAATTAAATAAAAACACCGGCAATGTTTTTCCTGCTCCGGTGAATGAGATTAAGTCCTCCTGTCATGGATGACCATTATCCTTCCTCTCTGTGTTGGTGTTACCGTGAGACCCGCCAGCAGGCTGGGATGTGGTGTATTCCACCATAGTGAACAGGGTCCATCCCTTCAATCGCTGCTCCTACTGGAGGTTTTTTAAAGACATAGGGGTCAATTATGAATTCTTTCCTGCTTCATAGGAATCCAGTTCAAATGCCAGATATCAGACATTGAAAGGCTTGACTGAATTCTGGGTAAAAACCAAACAAATTAAACAATTTTAAGAGGGGAGGGCTGCATTCAGAAAAATTTTAGGGGAGTAACTGCCATTCTAAGCTTACCGGTTGGTGATTCACTGGTCTGTGAATTAGAGAAGCATTTCCGCTAAAGACATTTTAGTCATCTGTGGACACTGTCGAGGAGGACTGAGGTGGTCAGAGGTCCCTTGGGAAGGGGACAGTGGCTCACTGTGACACACTGAGGTGGTTTACGTGGGAGGCTTCAGAAATAAAAAGTTATCATTCATTTAAAAATATTTCTTGCATACCTAAATAATCCATCTGTAACCCTCCTGTGACTCTGAAGACTTTCCTAACCTAACACACACACACACACACACACACACACACACACACACAGAATAGTATCATTTTATGAATGTTTAAACTTTGCATAGGTGGTAGGGTCCTGTTTACCTCATTCCACAACTTTCTTCTTACTCTGAATAATGTATCATCATGCTTACTCTAAATAATGTATTAACATGTATCCATGTTAACAAAAGAATGTACTTTATTCTTTTGAACTGCTATGTAGTAGTCCATTTTCACATGTTTATATGAGTGTGCAAGTGTGCATATGTGTTTACCTGGGTAAGTACTTATGTTTGTCTATGAGTGTACTGTTTTATGCAGTGGTCCTGATTCAATCAATGAAGTATACCATGAAGCACTTTTAATTTCCCCACACTGTCTTCACACATATTAGTCGAATTTCCTTTTCTCATCATGTAATATTTCCTGCACATTCCATAATTTCTGGTCAATTTTACATGTTGAGATTCAGTTTGACACTTCAATAAAATATTAAATTTAATTCTCACTCCTTTCCCATGACCAAATAGAATTTTTTCCCTAAAATGCAAGGTTCGTACAACATTAAAAATAATATCAAATGCACATCACCATTTTAATAGACCTAAGCAAGAAAACATACGATCATATCAGTGGATGAAAAAAAATTATTGGACAAAATCTCATATCCCTTCATGATAAAAAAAAACTCTCAGTAAATTTAGTGTAGACAAAACTTAATAAGGCTAATAAAAAGACATCTACAAAAACTTACAACTAAAATCCTCTGTGATGGTGAGTGACTCAATTCTTTCTCCCAATGATCGAGAATAAGCAATGTTGTTCTTTCTCACTGCTTGCATGAAACATAATACTGGAATTGCTAGCTAGTGCAATAAAGAAAGATAAAGAAATAAATATTGCAAAGAATGAAATAAAACATAATTTTCTGCATATAAAATCTAAAACAATCTACCAAGAAATTCCTAACACTAACAAGCAGTTTAACAGAGTTGCAGGATACAAGATCAATGTTTTAAAAATCCAATTATATCTCTATGTACTTGCACTTTACAATTGGAATTTTAAATTAAAAGGAATGCCACTTAAAATAGAATATTAAAAATGAAATACATCACTAATAAAATAAGTACCGAAATCAGAAATCAAGTAAGACCTGAAATCTGTCAAGATATTCTGGGGACACGGTTTGGAAGACTAAATGCTATTAGGATACTAATCTTCTCTGCCCTAATGTATTGCTTCAGTGAAATTCCATTCAAAATCCTGGCAAGACTGTTTGTAGATATTCAAAAGCTGATTCTAAAATAATGGGAAAGCACAAGTAGTAGTGTAGCCAAAACAGTGATGGAAAAAAGGAAAAGATGGTGGAGGACTTGAACTACTAGATTTCCAGACTTACTTTAAATCATGACAATTAGGGGCGCCTGGGTGGCTCAGTTGGTTAAGCATCTGCCTTTGGCTCAGGTCACAATCCTGGGGTCCCGGGATGGAGCCCCGCATCAGGCTCCCTGCTCAGTGTAGATCCTGTTTCCTCCCTCTCCCCCTGCTGCTCACCCTGCTTGTGCTCTCTCTCTCTGTCAAATAAATAAATAAAATATTAAAAAATATTTTAAAAGATAAAGCTATGACAATTGAGACATTATGTTAATGGCAAAAAGATTCACACATGGATCAAGGGACAGAATAGAATGTCTAAAAATAAACCCACAATATGTAGTCAACTCATTTTGACAAAGGTTCAAAGATATTCGATGGAGAAAGATACTCCTTTCAACAGAAGTTGTTGGAACAAGAAGATGTGTATACGCAATGAAATAAACATCCATACATACCTCACATTGTATATAAAATTTAGCTGTAAATGGATTATATGCCTTAATGTACAATGTTAATCTATAAATCCTTTAGAAGAAAATATAGGGGAAAATCTGCTCACCTTGGCTTTTGTGTGAGTTTTCAGGTACAATGAGAAAATAACCTATAAAAGAAAATGCTGACAAATTAACATCTGTAAAAATTTTTTAAATTATTACTTGCAACAGAAAATGTTAACAGGATTAAAAGAAAAGCCACAGAGTGGGAGAAAATATTTCCAAATCACATAGCATATGAAAGATTTTTACTCACTCTGTATGTATAGCGGCAATAATTCCCCATGTAGAAATATTTTTCTGTAATCCTGTGTTTACAGTAACCTGCCTGGCAGAGGGTAGAACACTTACAGAGGTGGGGGAAGTAAAAAAGAACTATGAAAAAAGAGCTCTTTTTCTGAAAACCCCGTAGATAGAGAAAACATGAAGTAGTTTATTTATGCACAAGTTCTGTTATATTGCAAATTCCTATGATGCTTATACTTTTAATATATGGTTTCATCGACCTTGGTTTGCTATATTTTTAGCAACATGTTGGTTGCTTCACTATACAACTCAGGGAAAATGATTAGGACCAGAGAATGCATGGCTTTTTCTGTTAGGCCAAGACATTTAATTTTAATAGTTGAGCACAATGGGGTGTCTTTGAGAGTTTAGAGCAGTGGAGAAAAGTGACAGAGAGATGTCAGGAGAAGAGTCATCTAGCTAGAAAATAGGACAGACTGAAGAAGGTAGAGACTGAGAGGTAGATATCAGGGCATTCGTACCACATGGCTACTTGAGTCTTTTTAGGTCCAGATTCTTACCATGACTTTTTGCGTTTGACATTAACACAATTTATCATAATTTTTAGGTTTTGTAGTTCCTTATTAGCCAAACGCAAAATTCCTGATTCACAAGAGGAAGATCAGTATTGTGGAGGTAGCTCGTCACTAGGGATTTTGATAGATTTTTTTTGCAAGTTTTTGTCAAACTCAGAAAAGTAAGTTAACAAACATACCAGAGGAGAAGTGAGTTAAGTAGAATTTCCTAGACTGTTCCCTGAAGGGTTTATAAGCTTTTGAGGATGCTCCTCTGTAAAGGTCACAGTCGTAAACATGGTCATATACTTCTTTCTATTTGAAGTATTAATTTCTTAACAATGTAAATCTCAAAGACCTCAACAGTAACTGATATATTCTGTTTTCTAATAATTTTAGAGAGCAAACAATTTATTCTTTTCTTTTGGTCATGGTAGCATACTTTGAAAGATATGAATAGGAGAGGGAAACACAAAAGCTAGGGGGAAAAAAGGAAGGGAAAAGAAAAATAGAGATAAGAAATTGATGTAATTTAGGAGGCTGGGAACTGTGCTTACACAAGTTCACACACGTATGAAAACCCTGTTCTCCAATTGATAAGGGAGGTGCTTCTTCTGTAACTGGAAGAGAAGCAACCACCATTGAAGGGAAAATAGAATTGCAGTTGACATTGGCATGGTGTATAGTAAATGCATAAGGCACAGCAGTTTCCCCTTCCTAAGAGAGAGTTTGTGTGGGAAAGTGACTATCCTATATAATAATGAACAGAAGTTAGCCTTAGATATGACAACTTGAAATATAGTACTCAGCACTTTATCAGAGGAAGGGATGGGAATGTAATGGAAAGATGCACTCATGCAATAAATGAATGTTAAGAAAACCTTGCAGTGTGTGAAGTTTTTATTCACCTGACTGGTTTCTTCCTTCCAGATCAATGGGTTGACTTTTGGACTCCTGAAGAGCTATTTTAAATGTTATAGATCAAATCTTCAAAAATTCTCAAATTCTGCTTGGTTTCAAATTCATTCATTGTGGTTTTATTATCATGTATCAGATTCTTATATTGGGAAATATTGTCACCCTAAAGTTGATAAATTGATGATCTAATTTTGTGAAGGTGTCTAGATACTACTTTGCAGAGCAGACCATGTTTTTCTTAATTTTCACTGATAGAATATTTCCCAATATTTACAAAGGAAACGTATTTCTGAAGAATAAAGTTGGCAAACTATGAACCATCTATTTTTGTAAATAAAGCCTTCCAAGGGGAAGCAGGTGAGGTAGGGTGGTTATTCACATGCAGGGTGGAATCCTGACTTTATTTGAAATTGTGATATTTTGTTTATTGTGGATTTTTCAATTAATTTTGGTTTTAAAGATATTGTATCAAATATTCTTAATCTTGATTGCTCAGTTTTTGGACCCCCTCCTCTCCTTAAAGTTTGCATCTGAGACAAGTGCCTCACTAATCTTACCTTAGTACATGACACGTGGGTGTTTGTGGATGTACACGGGTGTGTGCATGTGTGTACGTGTGGTGGGTGGAGAGAGAAAGTGAGGGATGCACAGAGAAACATACTGCTTGATGCTATGCTTTCCTGTTGAGTGGCAAGGGACAATTCTGATTACATGTTTAACAGTGTTTAGGAACATGGTCATGGATCAAGGGTAATACAAATGATACGTATTCAGGCTGGGTATTCTCTCTTGGCCTGGGCCACCAATTTTTGTAAGTATATGAAGTGGTTCTGAGATCACCTGAGCAATCTTGTGAACTCACAGGTCTGGAGCTAATCAGCTCCAGGTGGCTTATGTTCAGCTCACACCAGAGCAGAAAGCTGCAGACTGTCTTCTTCATTGAGAACCTTCTAGTCTCCACCTTACAGAACCCACAAGCAGGAATAGTCAGGGGCTCGAGAGTTATGATGAACGACCTCATTCAAAACTAATGCTTAGTTTTGAAGATTATTGTGACTATGGATACTACGTCTAGAGATTGTACTCATCAAACTCACAGCATGGTTTTAGATGTCGTTGGCTAATTTATTAAGCACACCAGAAGAGAAGTGGACAAGCACTGTTACTTCATCAGCAATGTGTGCACTCATAAAAATTTTCAAA
Source organism: Phoca vitulina (assembly GCF_004348235.1). Taxonomy (NCBI): domain Eukaryota; kingdom Metazoa; phylum Chordata; class Mammalia; order Carnivora; family Phocidae; genus Phoca; species Phoca vitulina. Next base: position 3,467,058 of record NW_022589740.1, on the reverse strand, counting down.
TGGAGTCAGGATTAGTGGATTACAAAGGACCCGTACTTTACTTTTTTTGTCGTCAACCAGCTGCTTCATAGTGGGGAAATAAAGTCACCTCAACCAAATGGGAAGAAGCAAAGCAAAGGTTACTTATTTAGAGCGAACTACCACAAGAGCATCAGCTACCATAACTTGTGTTTTGGCAGAGACTCAGAGGCAGGCAGAGATTCATAGAAGAAAAATGGGAAGCCTTCAGTTATGCTCTGATTTGGGCTGGTGGCACGGGGAAGCTGTAGACAGGCTAACTAGAAGGGGACATCCCAGGTGGTTGGCTAGGAGTGCATATTTGGCTTTCTCTGGTTGGTCCTAACTTGGCGTTGGGGTCAAAAATCAGGGAAGCTGTTAGTTAGTAATCAGATAAATGGGAAGAGATGATACGGGGAGAATGAAGGGACGTGGAGAGAAACAGGCTGAGAAAGTGGAGGGACATTCCGGTGTAGTCAGCACTTGCTCAAGGCACAAGAATAAACCAGAGCCTCTGAAACGGAGCTCCTCTCCCTGTCCTACAGCCTTCCTGGGTCCACCCTGGACAAAGCCCGGCCACCTTGTCATGTAGGACCGGACACTACCCCATGATGGAGAACACCTGTGTGTGTGTATGGAGCGGGAAGAAGGTTAGTGCCTGCAAACAGTGGGCTGCAGACCCTACATGACTTGAGGATCTGCCACAGATGACGGCAGGTGTGGGCACGGTCTTGAAGTGCAGAATACTACACACATGCATGCGCGCGTGCGCGCGCGCGCGCGCGCGCACACACACACACACACACACACACGAGGTCTTCTGTGCTTCTCCCAGAAGCTGATGTGAACTTAGTTTGAAGAGCTTCACTTGCATTCAGAACAACCTGAATGCTCTAAGCATGGCTTTTCTTTTGTGCTCATCTGTTTTTAAAGAAATGCACTGAATATTTATGTTTTTCTTAATTGACTTAGAACAAAAGGAATTATAGTTGCGTATTCATAACAGGGACGACAAACTGGGTCAGTCAAATCCAGTTGTCAGGACAACCTCTTCCACAGCCTAATCTGTTCATTCGCATGAGCTGACCTGACCCAGCCACCCCCATGGTCCCTCTCATTTCTAAAGTAAGGATTTTCTCCTGCCTTCTCAGAGCTCACAAATCCATGCACAAAGGCAGGCAAGATGGCTACATTAAGAAGCTTTTTAGAAATCTATCTTCTGCTTTTCAGGTACTCAAAGAAATTTGACACTGGAAAATACTACCCACTGACCTGTTGAAAAAATACTGTGTTTTCTTGATGATATAATAGGCACATGTATTTTATAATTTAACGTAGGGATAATCTTTCAATCGATGTCCTCATTTTAATGTAATGTTGTCTCATTATCTTTTTAACTTTAAAGATTTTCTGTGCCTTCCACTTAACGATATCTTAGAATCTAGTTACCGCAGAAATCTAAGGTCTTTTTCCTGACCTCAAAAAGCTAAACATTCATTGCTGGGAGTGGGTGTGAGGAGGCAAAACCAGAATAAAATATCTATGAATTCAAGATTTAGTCCCAAAAAGAATAAACGGTGAGCAAGGCTTCTGGAATGACAGTGTAAGGAGCTTGGGCAAGCTGTTCCTCCAGACAGACACTTGTTAAACTGATGAAAATTAGCAAAAACAATCATTCAGAGTCTCTGGAGATGGATCAAAGGGCTTACAACAAATCGAGGGACATTTATTTAGTGCAGTCTATTGACACCCAGACCAGGGGAGGGGGTGGCGCATGCACCCACAGTTCTGCCTTGCAGAAGAACCTTCCAGCAGGCTCAGCAGTCTGATGGTGGTTCCATCTCACCCACTCTGTGGTGGGAGCAGGGGAGGGGGGAGCTACTCCTATTGGATTCAGGATCCCAGAAAGTCTGAAATTCCCCCTTATAGCTCCACGCTGCGGACAGCCAACATGGAGCAGGTGGTGGTCGCTGGGGGGGGCAGTGCCCATTCTCTCACACCCCCCTCCCACTACAAAGGTAGGGCATGCGTGGGGTGGGGGGGGGGGTGGAGAGGGCGGCCATGTGTTCCTCCACATCAGTAAGGACTGCTCTGGGGTGGTGAGCTTAGTGGCCAGTGACAGCTTACATCCCTCCTAGCGTTCTGGGATGGAAGACCTATCCCAGATATATATCTGTATCTATATCTATATCTATATCTATATCTATATCTATATCTATATCTGTATCTGTATCTATTAATCATTGCAGAGTCCATTCTCCCAGATGCAGGCTAGGAAGATCTGTACTTGGCAGAGGTGGCAATGGTCATAGCACCACTTACTACCACCTACCCCAACTCCTCCGCACTTGGCTCTGCCCTGCAGGAAGGATCAAGGTGTGTCTGCTCATGAAGAGTGGGTTCCCCATCCATGCTCCCGGCTTCTGCTGCAGAGTTTAGAGGTTCTGCCCAGGGCTCTCCAAGACTGGCAACACTCTGGCCCTGCCAACCCCCGAATTTATTTGGCTGAGATTGTTGAGCAATATATGCCCCCAGGAAATCATTTAAAATAATAGAGTGAAGAAAAAATAAAATAATAGAGTGATTAGCTGGTCACTAACAACTGGGGCTAACACCTAAGTGTGATACCAACAGAGACAGAAGAGCTGGAAGCTTAAAAGGAAGATCAGGGAAGGAGACATTCAAATAGAGCCCACCTAAAACCATGGTCATTCTGGTTGGTTGGGGATATTATCTGAACACCCCAGGCCACACTCTCTGAAGAGTGGCTAGAGAGGGAACTTCAGAGGTACAAATTTTTGGCTGATTGCAGGACACACTCATATGCTCCCTGAACAGTGACAGCAGTCTCCAAGCCATGCACAGATCCAACAGTAAAAGATGAAAGCCTCGCTGGTATGGGGGCTTGAATACAACTCCGACCAATCAGGGCCTGACAATAAATGGTGTTGACTCTGGGGTGACACAGAAGACGTGAGGCTTAGAGATTTAGGAAAAAGTGAGCAGGGATGCTAGAGGTTGCATGCATGGGGGAAACAGACTTCAAAGAATGAGTTCATTCATAACACTAAAAAACCAGATGAACAGAAACACATCCTGAGGGGTGGGGGTGGGTAGTGGGCACAGAACTCACATCAGAATTAGAAAATACTGTGACATAAATGAAAACAAACAAAAAATAACCTACCAAAACTTAAGGGATATAGAAGTAAGGGTTAGAGGGAAATTAATTGTTGTGAGTGTAACACATAGGAATAATTTCAAATCAATAATCTAAACTTCCATCTTGAGACACTGGAAAGAGAAAACTCAACCCAAAGCAAACAGAAGGGATGGAATAGTAAAGACTACATTAGAAATAGGTGATAAGGAAGATAGAAAAACCATAGAGAAAAATAGGTTCTTTGCAAAGGTAAATACATTGACAAACTTTCGGCTAGATTTGGAAAAAGAAAGAACACCTAAGTAAAATACTAAAAATCAGGAATGAAAGGGGTGTTATGTCTGATACTGCAGAAATAAAAGGATTGTAAGGGATAGTATACACAACTGTGTGCCCACAAATTGGATGACGAGACAAAATAGGGACATTCCTAGAAAGACACAAACTACAATACATGATTAAAAACGAAACAGAAAATGTGAACAATCTAATAATACGTAAGCAAATTGAAAACCTGAGTCAGAGATGCTGGTACTGGTGACTTCCAGAAAACAGGTAAAGATTTCACGTCAATCCTTCCCAAATTTTTCCAAGAAATAGAAGCAGAAGGCACTCTTCTCATTCATTCCATGAGACGAGCATTTTCTTGGTGCCAAAACCAAGACAGAGAACAGAAGAAAAGTACAGACATATAAACCTTATAAACATAGAAGCAAAAGTTCTCCACAAAATTCTAGCAAAATGAATCCAAAAACTTAAATATAAAAAAGATTTTACACTATGACCAGGTGGGATTCATCCTAGCAATACAACGGTGGTTAAATATCTCAAAGTCAGTTAATGCTCTATACCCTATTGCTAGAATGAAGGTCAGATACCACATGAATCTCTCAGCAGACACACACAAAAATGGGATTTAACAAGATCCAACACTCTTTCATGATAAAAACACTCTACCAACTGGAAATAGAAGAAAATCAGCCTAATAGAGGACAGCTACAAAAAAAAATGTCCAAAAAATATATTATAGATAGTGGCGAAAGCCTAAGTACTTTCGTCTTAAGATGAGGAACAGGACAAAGTGTCAGATCTCAGCACTATTCAATACTGTATTAGAGATTCTATCCTGGGCAATTAGGCAAGTGAAAAAAATACAAAGCATCCTGACTGGAAAGGGAAAACAAACAAACAAACAAAAAACCATCTTTCTTTGCAGAAGACATGACCTTTTATACATAAAAATCCCAGCAGTCCAATATAAATCTCTTAGAATTGATGAGTGAATTCACCAAGGTTTCAGGAAACAAGATCAACAAACCAAAATCAATTGTATTTCCACACATTAGCAACGAATGCTCCTAAAATGAGATTAAGAAAACAATTCCATTTACAATAGCATCAAAAACAGTAAAACACTTAATGAATAAAGAGGAACACAAGGCTTATATACTAAAACTACAAAACATCACCAAGAGAAATTAAATACCTAAATAAATGTGAGGAAATTCCATATTTCTCAGTCAAAGGATTACTAGTGTTAAGATAACAGTATTCTCCCAAATGATCTACAGATTCAATGCCCTTCCCAGTTGTCTTTTTTGCAGGAATCTCCAGCAGACTCCCACAGAGTATGGAGCCCCACTTGGGGCTTGATCTCACAAACTGAACCAAAATCAAGAGTCAGACGCTCGATCAATTGAGCCACCCAGGTGACCCATATGTGGATTATATCTTAATAAAGCTTTTTTTTTTTTTTAAGAAACAGATTAGGAATGGGTAGCAGTAAATAATGACTAAAGTACATTTTCTTTTTCTAAAAAATTTTACTTGAACTTTTTTTATTAATATATATACTTCACATACAATAGCAGTCACTCTGTAGTCACTGACATGATCACTCCCAGATCCTGGTATCCACTCATCTCCTTTCTTTCTCTACAGATTTTTCTATTCTGGACATTCATATAAATGGGATCATATAGTGTCTTGCCTTTTGTGACTGGCTTCTTTCATTTAGTACAGTGTTTTAAAACCATTTTTATTTTTAAAATACCTTTTTTTTTAAAAAGTAAAATGCTCTCACTTTGGATCAAAATAGAAGTAAATACATGTTATTTTATATAATTTGGAAAATATGAGATAAAATTAAATTTGAGCAAAAAAAGGACAATCAGTGAAAATTCTGTGTTGGCAAATACAGAACTAAATATCCACAAACTTTTTTTAACAAATGAAATGCTGTCCCACGTATATTTTTGTTTTTCTTTGAAGATGATGTCATGGGCATTTCCTTAAATAAATATTCTTTTACGTCATCTCTATTTTTATATAGTTGGTAGAGAATAAAAATGATTTTATGCTCAAAGATGATTCATTTTTAATTTGCCCTGCATTATGCTATTTCCACTGAAAGTTCCTGATGGACCAGACCTGGAATGTCTTGTCCACAAAAGCCTAACACAATGTTTTATGCTATTCTAAATGTGTGGTTATCTAATCACATATATAGTCATGGAGTTATTTCCAGCTCTTCTAAGATATATTTTCTGGTTCAATCTCGACTCCAGGAGCCAACATTTCAATTGCTAGGCCTAAAACTGAAGATGTTCAGAGATGACTTATTTGAGTCGGGGGACAGGTTGGAAGAAAATGACTGGAGATCTTGTGATTTCTCTTTCTTATGAAACTGTCCTTTTGTCTGGAGAAAACATCAGAACAACTGGTAAAAATACTCAAAACGCAAGTGGGAATAAGTCTTCTCCAATCTGCTTGCCATATTGACAAGCTGGGGGGGGGGCAGTGTTTTAAATAAGTTTTTAAAACACAGCAACCGTTCCTGTTGTTTGTGTTTAGGGTGGTACTGTAGAAGTTATGGTATCTTCTGAATGACTTTGGAATTATTATCTCTTGTTACAGTGTAAGAAAAACAATTAAGTCTTCTTAAAAATATGTTTTTCTTTGAGACCAAGGTATGACACAGAAATTCCAAAACCCCGTGCCAGGCCACAGCACTGAGTCGCCAGTGGGCCACCACTGTCCGTTGCGCTGCGTAACCAACATGAGTTGTGGAGGAATATTTCATCTTTTATCAATCCCTCTTCAAAAGATTCCCCTTTCATTCCCGAAAGGTAATTAAAAGGCTCTGATTCTCACAATGCCTCAATCATGGGCTATTTGTGAAATGATTTAAAAGACTCTAAAAAATAAATACTGGATAGAGTAACCATCACAAACAACCATAGAATTCAGAAAAATATGCAAACCCACTATGTGCAATAAAAAAATACAAAATTATAATTCTTGGAAGGAGAAGGCCTGTGACCTGAGCCCTACATCCATCCAGGTTTGTTCCTGAAGACATTTTCTTGGCTGGCACGGGGACATGGGCCTCCAGTGGGAACAGTGACCTCATTGCCAGAATGAGAAGGTCCTCAGAATAAGAAGCGGCCAGGGAGGTCGGGTTTGGGGAGTGTGGTGTCAAGGGACCCTGGCGTGTCGAGGGGAATTTCGACATCTGTGCAGAGATTCTGCTCAAGTCCATGGCCAACACTTTGGAGGCACAGGCTAGGAGAAAAACTAAGTACTCACCATAGGTAAACTGGAGCTGGAACCATCATATGCCAGAAAATGCCACAGTAGTGCCGTGGTTAGGGTTTATCCTGAGTGCAGAGACTTTGGTGAAACCCCAAAAAGCCTCCAGTCTAAGATTAATCTTTATACACTTGGAGTAAAGGCAAAACCGAAATAAGTGTACCATTAAAAAGCATACCCCAGGCCTACCCATGATCACCGTGATCTGGGGATGATTTCCCTGCCTTCCAGAATTAAATTCAACACTCTCTTGGGAGAAATAGCACAATCCAGGTCCTCTGCAACATATTATCTATGCTGTCCTGTATACAATACAAAATAATAGATATCCATGCTGACCAATCATTGCAAAGATGAAATAGTGCATAGAAATGGACAGAAAAAAGTCCAGATATGGGAAGGAGCATAGCCGTATTGTGGTCATCAGCTTCTAAGTGCCCCTGTCACCTGGTAGTCATACTCTCAGGTGAACACTCACTGTGTTAGGACCAGTCTAGGGGGCCAACAGGGCAGATGTGACAGTTTGGGGCTCCAAAATTCAGGTTATGTTACGAAAGACCCAGCATCTCTTACCTCTTTCTTTCATCACATGCCCCATGGGAAGCCAGTGGCCAGGTTGCGAGTAGCCCTATAGACAGGCCCACATGACAAGGACCTGAAAGCCTCCTGCCAAGAGCCACACGAGTGAGCTTGAGAGCAAATCCACCCGCCCTTCAGGTGACAGAGGTCCCAGCCGAAGGCAGAGCCAGAACACTCTGCTACGCTGCTCCTGGACTCTCCAAACATTGCAAAATTATAAATGTTTGTTGTTTGAAGTTGATAAGTTTGGGATGATTTGTTACCCAGAAATAGATACCAATAAAAATTGTGGTATCCAGAATTGGGATCATTTTGTTAGTATCGGATAAAGTAGATGACAGAGCTAAAGCAGTTACCAGGATGAAAAGGGTCATTATGTTGTTATAAAAGTGTCAATTCATCAGAAAACATAATTCTAATGTATATGCATCTGACAGAGCTTGAAAATATATGAAGGAAAATGTGACAACTGAAAGGAGAGAAACCCACACTGTAGGGGGAGAATTTTTTTTAAAATTTATTTTAATGTTTTTAAATTTATTTGAGAGAGAGAGAGAGAGCATGAGCACATGAGCGGGGGGAAGGGCAGAAGGAGAAGGAAAAGCAGACTCTCCGCTGAGCAGGGAGCCCAAAGCGGGGCTCGATCCCAGGACCCCAGGATCACAACCTGAGCTGAAGGCAGATGCTTAACTGACTGAGCCACCCAGGCGCCCGTGTAGATGGAGACTTAACACACCTCTCTCAGTCATAGCAGAGCTAGTAGACAAAATGGCAGCTAGAATATAAAAGAACTGATCCACACCATCAACCAGCTGGACTTAACTGACATTTTATTGGACACTCCCCATAACAACAGCAAGACACACAATCTTTTAGAGTGTACATGGATATTCACCAATATAGACCATATATTCTGTGTCATAAATCAAGCCTTTACACATTTAAAATAATTGCAATCATATAAAGTTTATTCTCAGACCATAATGGAACTGAACTAGAAATCAATAACAGAAAGATAATAGTAACCATCTCTTTGGAAATTAAAGAAGGCACTTCTAAATAATCCATGAGAATAATCAAATTCTCAAAAGGAATTAAAAAATATTGTTAATTATATGAAAACGAAAATACAACTTATTGAAATTTGCGAGGCACCACCAAAGCAGTGCTCAGAGGAATATGTATAGTATTAACCTTTTATCTCAAATCAGTAATCATAATCAGTATTTTTAACCAGTGATCTTAAGAAACTAGAAAACAAAGAGCAAAACACTCCAAATCAAGCAGAAGGAAGAAAAAAAATTCTGTGCCTGAGAATCTGTTTAAAAACAGGAAAGGGGAGCTCCTGGGTGGCTCAGTGGGTTAGGCGTCCCACTCTTGATTCTGGCTCAGGTCATGATCTCAGGGTTGTGAGATGGAGCCCCGCATGGGCTCTCCACGCTGAGCAAAGAGTCTGCCTGAGATTCTCTCCCCTCGCCCTCTGTCCCTCCCCTCCGCTCGAGCATGCATGCGCGCTCTCTCTAAACAAAACAAAACAACAACAACAACAAAAACAGGAAGGGCACAGCTAGAGGTTAGTTCCGTCCACATATTTTCTCCTTGCTTAAAGGGCAACAGAGGAGGGATGGGTATTTTTTCTAAGTGAGGATAATGACTCTTAGAGGTCAAGGGAATAACCTGCATCAGATGATCTGTGGAATGAATTTCATAAGAACAACAAAAACTAACTACTAATTTGGTGACCATGTCAGCCCCGAAAGCCAATTAAGCTGCTGCACCGTCTGAGCACGTTGGATCTGCCCAGTTGTCTTGGGGGCTGCGCTTCCTTTACCGAATCCCAGCACCCATGTGCAGGGTTTGGCAGGGATCTCCTGCCCTGTAGGAAGACTGTCTCTTGACCTCCAAATCCATGCTTCAAGAATTCTCTCTAGGGCCCTTTATCCTGTAGGCAAATGTTAGGTATTTCAGAAACAGATAAGAAAGTCAAAGTGCCTTGATGAACCCTGACTGTTGTACGGAAGTGATGAATCACTTAAGTTCTACTCCTGAAATTACTATTACCCTGTATGATAACTAACTAGAATCTAAATAAAAACTTGAAGGAAAAAAAAAGAAAGTAAAAGTGCCTGACTCTGGTTTGTAATCAGAATCTATTTCAGAGTTTACTTCTGATTATGCTTTCCAAGAGACATGCTCTTTAAATGAATTATTATTTCTCTGTTTATGAGATAAACCAAATATATTTTCTTAAGATTGATAGTTTTTTCTTTTCTTTTCTTTTTTTTTTAAAGATTTTATTTATTTTATTTGACAGAGAGAGGCACAGCGAGAGAGGGAACACAAGCAGGGGGAGTGGGAGAGGGAGAAACAGGCTTCCCGCTGAGCAGGGAGCCCAATGTGGGGCTCGATCCCAGGACCCTGGGATCATGACCTGAGCCGAAGGCAGACGCTTAACGACTGAGCCACCCAGGTGCCCCGATTAATAGCTTTTTCTTTAAGTTATGATCATGCACTCTTAGTACAGAGAACTTCACATGGTTTGGATGTATAGGAAGAAGTTAAATATAGGTGCCAACCTTTGTATATCATTTTAAAGTTAGCCGTGCTTTTTCTCAAAGAAACATATTCAGTACAAACTTACTAAAGAAATCAAGAAATTGAGGTTGAGAGAAATAAAGTGATTTGTGCGGCAGCTTAATTGGCTTTCGGGGCTGACATGGTCACCAAATTAGTAGTTAGTTTTTGTTGTTCTTATGAAATTCATTCCACAGATCACTTTATTAAGAAATAAAAAAAAGAAAGAAAGCCACACTATTTTAGTAACACCATCCTTCTGGTTCTCAGATGATAGATAGAAACTTCAATGCTTAAATGCTATCTTTAAAAAAAAAAAAAAAACTTGAGTTCTTTACCCATGATTTAAAAAAAAAATAAATTATTTAAAACTTAACAATTAGTAATTTTCTGTTTGGTGTCTCTGCACTGGGCTTTGCACTATGTTTTCTGGTTGTCTGTGTCTAGAGATCACGCTGTTTGAAATATCGAGCCCTGTATAAATGAGATTCTGGGTTATACACACGCACTAGCCCATAATGCTCACTGGGTGCTCTGGAACCAACCAGTGTGGGATCTATATAGCAACTGTGTGACTCAGGCTAGAGACTCTCCCACTGAGCCATGTGTTTGCCCTTGTTGGAAATGTTTTCCCTTGTTTTAGTTGGCCAAGCTGCTTTTCCATTTGTTTCTGGGGACACTCAAGAAAGGGCAGCTAGTTATACTGGTTCTTTGTAGACATAAGCTGAATGAAAAATTAGGCGTGGAGGACAGTCATTTTACAAGTGAGCTCAGCCAGACTGATCATCTAATAGCGGTGAACAGGAAGAGTCCGTTCCATATAAATTTAAATGAGTCAAATAGCACTGGAATGTCATGAAGCCTGTAAATCTGCCTCCACTAGTTATGGATTTTTTCCAGGTTTTTTAAAGTTTGTTTATTACATAATGAAGTTAACTAAGATACAAATTTACTGAATGGTGACATTGTAACAGGGATGGTAGGAAGCACAGTGTTAAGAAAACTTGTCTGAACTTGAAGTAAGGCTGAAGGAGAGGACATGTCCTTTCTATGTTACTTACATTAGAGCATTATTTAATCAGCATTATTATTATACAAGGATCATTTAATTTTCTAAGAATGTAGTTGATTTTGCTACTTAGTATATGATTAGAACCCAGACTCTGTGAAGTTATATGTTAATTTACAGAACTGTGTCTTCTAGAAATGCAAGTGATTTCTTAGTTAAAAGGGATAATCTGCTTTATTGTTTTATTGTCCCGCAGGACATTAGCTTTCTTTATATCTAGAAGTCTTATTATAACATACTTTATTAAAAGGATTTTATTTGTTTATTTGTCAGAGAGAGAGAGAGAGAGAGCACAAGCAGGGGGAGGGGCAGAGGCAGGGGGAAAAGCAGGCTCCCGGCTGAGCAGGAAGCCCGATGCAGGGCTCTATCCCAGGACCCTGGGATCATGACCTGAGCCGAAGGCAGATGCTTAACCGACTGAGCCTCCAAGGAGTCCCAACATACTTTTGAAAGATGGTTATAAATACCCATTTCCTCAAATGCCATCGAGGTTGCGGTACCATACTATCCGTCCCTCACTAATGAGTGGACAGTCTTCAGCCCGTGCTCATCCTACGTATCTGTATTGCTATATTTTTAATGTTCTGGGTTTACACTGACAACAGAAAAGTGTAAAAATCATGCTAGGTCCAATTTGTACTCCTGAAGAATTTAACAAGTAGAACAGACCCTGCAATTGTTTTCCATGAATCTATCAGATATATATTCCATGAATCTATATAGACAGAGACAGAGAATTTCTGTCTATATTTCTACCTAATATTTTCCAGAATATTTAGTGACCCTCTTATGAACACATAAGTATGAAGGGGCATTTTCATCATCTACATTTCTTTCTGGAGTCCCATAGCTTATTTTTTGATAATATTATATGCAGCAAAAGGATGCCAGAGGAAACAATGGTAGAAGTCAACTATATGACACATATTCCTTTGTTCCAAGAAGGCGCAGAGACATTTGTCACCCTTGGTTCAGACTCTTCTAGAGGGAGTTTCAGAATATGTATAAATCATCAGGAATAATCTACACCCAGAACAGTGCATTTCTCTGGCAATGACTGATGCCTCAAGAAATCTGGAGCACTTGCTGGCTGCCACTTGAGCTTATTATTTATGAACTTTGTGCTCTTTCAAAGTGAGAACAAAGCAACTAACCACAATTTCTCACCTTCCTGAAGATAAAGGACACTGGCTGCTGAGGGCTGGACTTCTAAAGGTGTATTTCTTTATTAATGTCACGGTTTCACTGAATGGTGTTTTTCCTGACAGTTAAAAGAAAGTTGACTTTTTTTTTTCCAAAAAATGTGAAGGTTAACAAATCCTTTTCATTGAGAGAGGGAAACATATGTCACTTTTGTCCTCAAGAAATCATTTTCATGGGCTACTTGATAGAAATCATTGTGAAGCCTTTTGCCATTGTTGTTAATAATGTAATACAATTTGGTGCAACTCCCATGGTACCTGCCGGTGAGTGGGACAATGGGTGTGTTGGCTCCTGCGGATGATAGGCAGGATTCGCGGTGCACTTGCTCAAAGACAGGGACACACCCACGCAAATGTCTCCTCCCTGGAAGCCCACTCTGGGCGCCCCAGGCACACTGGGCTCCCTGACTCCGCCCCACCTCCTCCACCCTGCATCACATCTGCAACTTCTCTCAAGGCAGGGAGGAAGCTGAGATCACTGGAGGGCTCACCCTTTCGGTTTCCTGTTGCTGTGGGATCACTGCCCTTTGTCATCCAATAGCCAACATTTTGAATGCCATTGTTTCATATATTTTGTCTTTTTTTTTGGTTTTGGCTAAGGGGATAAATCTGCTCCTTGTTACTCCATCTTGGTCCAAAATGTTGCATTTACATATTGTGTTGGCTTCCTATTGCGGTTGTAACAATTTACCACAAAGTAGCTACTTAAAGCAACACAAATGAATTATCTTCCAGTTTGGGAGGTGTTGGTAGGACTGTTTTCCTTCTGGAAGCTCTGGGGGAGAAGCTTTTCTGGACATTTCTGGCTTCTAGAGGCTGCCTGCATTGTTTGGTTTGTAGTCCCTTCCTCTATATTCGAAGAGCTTCATTCCAACCTCTGATTCCCTCATCATATATCCTTCCTATGACTTTGACCCACCTGGCTCACACCTCAATTATCCAGGAAAATCTCTCCAGCTCAAAATCCCTAACCCAACTGTATCTGCAAACCCCTTTGCCATAGAAGGTACCATTCCTAGGTTCTGGGCATTAGTATATGGACAACATGGTGGGGGGGGTAGTCATTATTCTATCCTGTACATTGCCTCCCATAATCCCACAACCACTCTGTGAGTTTTGTAATATTCTCATTTTACAAATGGGGATTATAGTTATATATATGTTACACCAGGATTATGACACTTCTTTCTGGAGGGCTGATAACAGTGCATCACTTAATCAAATACATCCAACAGTGCTACATTAACAGGCTGTTTACCTTGTTTTTTCTGAATTTAGATTACTCAGTTATCCAATTACACAAAACAGGTTACTTAACAACAGGAAAAGATTTATTTTGATATATTTTCCTGTTCAGTTCACCCAATGTAATCATACACATAATAATCTGTGACTGTGTCTTTAAAAAACAAAAACAAAAACAAATTAGCTATTTTTTCGTGAGCCCAGTGCTTTAGACTAATGAAAGATTTTTGTTTAGTCTTTTCACCTTACAATCTATTTATTAGGTTCATAGGCAGTTGTAAAATATAATACAGAGATCTGTGTGTCTTTTAAGGCTTTGTGTATGTATGTTCATGAAGATATCCATCTACAGTTTTGTTTTGTTCTACTATCTTTTTCTGATTTCAAAATCAGAGTAACCCTGGTTTCATAAAATGTGTTAGGTGGTGTCCCCTCCTCTTCTATTTACCAGGAGGGATTGTGTTCAATTCACTTCTCAGTATTTGATGGAATTCTCTTGTGAAGCCATCTGGATACAAAGATTTCCTTTTGGGGAGTTTTTCATTACAAATTGGATTTACTTAGCAGTGTCAGGCTCTTCAAATTATCCTTTGGTATATCAGTGAATTGTGTTAATTTGTGCTTTTTTGGAAAATTCATTCATTTTATGTCAAATGTACTTGTGTAGAGTCATCCATATTATTTTTTTTATGGATTTTTTAATGTCTATAACATCTATGGTGATTATCTCCTGCCCAATACCTGATATTGATACTTTGTACCTTCTCTTTTTCTCTCTCTTTTTTATTGTCCATTTGCCAGATGTTTGTCAATTTTATTGATCTTTTCAAAGAACCAACTCCTTGTTTCATTGATTTTCTTTGTAATTTTTCTGTTTTCAATCACATGAATTCCTGCTCTTTATTATTTCCGTTTTCCTGCTTGCTCTGCTCTTCCTTTCCTAGGCTCTTGAGATGTGAGCTTTAGATTACTGACTGGAAACTTTTCTTTTTTTCTAACGTATGCGTTTAGTCTTAGGATGCTGACTATCAGCTTTGCTTTAATTGTTCTCTCAAATTTCCATATGGTATGTTTTTCTTCTCATTCATTTAATCATATTTTTTGTTTTATTCCTTCATGATTTCCTCTCTGACCTATGTATCATTCAGAAGTGTACTTTTTAGTTTCCAAGTGTTCAGAGAAATGCCTGTCATTTTTGTCATGGAATTGTGATTTTACCGGAGCCAGAGAAAACAGCCTGAATAATGCCAATTATTTTTGAGTTGTTGAGATTTGTTTCATATCATAAGATATGGGTTATCTTGGTATATGTCCTATGGACTGTTGGGAAAAAAATGTGTATTCTGCTTCTGGGTAGAGTGTTGTATAAGTGTTAGTTAGGTCCCAGTGGTTAGTGTCCTTGTTGATTCCACGGCCTTGTTGCCTTTCTGTCTAAAAGTTCTATCAAATTGCAGACAGTGCTTTGTTGAAATCTTCAACAATAAATATGATTTGCCTATGGATTTTGAGGATACACATTTAAGATTTCTCTGTTTTCTTGGTGGATTGACCCTTCTATCATTATTTAATATCCCTGTCTCTAGAAATGTTTTCCTGTTAAGTCTGCTCTATCTGATACTAATATAACCACTCCTTTCCGTTGATTAATGTTTGCATGATATAGCCTTTTACTTTTAATGTGCCTACATTACTACATTTGAGGTGAGTTTACTGTAGACAGCATATCGTTGAGTCATGCTTTTTAATCCACTCTGCCAAACTTTGTCTTTAAATGGATGTATTTATAACCATTTATACATAACATCATATTGACATGTGAGGGCTAAAATCTGCTTTTTGATTTTTTTATGTTTGTTTTTGCTCTTCTGTTTTCTTTTTCCTGACCTCCTGTGGTTTACTTGAATAGTTTTTAGAACCCATTTTGATTTACTGATAGTGTTTTTGAGTTTATCCTTTTGCATAGCTTTTTGGAGGTCGCTCTAGGTGTTACAGGGCACGTACATGACTCCTCACAGCCTACCGGTCTCGCCATTTTTTTTTTAAGATTTTATTTATTTGACAGAGAGAGACACAGCGAGAGAGGGAACACAAGCAGGGGGAGTGGCAGAGGGAGAAGCAGGCTTCCCGCTGAGCAGGGAGCCCGATGTGGGGCTCCATCCCAGGACCCTGGGATCATGACCTGAGCTGAAGGCAGACGCTTAACGACTGAGCCACCCGGGTGCCCTGGTGTCTCCATTTTTATCTGTTCAGATGGAATGCAGAAACATTCTCGTTTTCTCCTCTGTTTATAATACAGTTGTCAAATATTTCTTCTACACGTATTAAGAATCAAACAATGTTTTAATTTTTTGTGTCAACAATTAAACATGATTTAGAAAATTCAAGAGGAGAAAGAAAGACTTTTGTGTGTACTCATAGCTTTATTGATCATTCCCTTAAAGTTCCATCTTTTAGCATTTCTTTTTTATTTAGAGGGCTTCATTTAACATTCTTTTAGAGTAGGTCTCCTGGTGACAAACTTTCTTAGTTTTCTTTCACCTGAGAATGTGTTGATATCCCCTTCGCTCCTGAAGAATTTTTTCACGGTGTATATGCTTCCAATGGGAGTGGGAGAACCGAAGCCCAAAGTGCCCACACAAGGGTTCAAACAGCAGAGTCGACTGGTCAAGAATCCTCCCATCTGGTGTGTTGAGGTTGGCTGAATACAATAAAACATTAAGAATCCTGGAGAAAGATGGTGTTTTCTATAATAATCTGGCCCATTTCTACTAGATGTTAAATGATGTGGAGCACTGGAAAGGGTAGAGGGAAGAATGTTAGGGGAGGGTGTGTTACTGGGTGGGCGAGGGTGTGAGCCTGCCTGGAAACAGGAGTGGCAGTTTTGAACAATGGAAGAGTCAGGTTATGAAAGACTTTCAATGTAAGGAGAGCAGTCATTCTTATAACACTAACTGAGGGACAGCAGAACTAGCTGTGAACGTCACAACACAGTTTCTCCCAGAAATGGTGCTAATACGTGGCCCTCCAAATGACAATATATCTTAGACCTCAGTAGTAAGAAAAGCTGTGTTTCCTTTGATCCACTGTTGTTTTCATCTTGGGGACACCTGGGAACCTGTGATTCTTTTTCTTTTCCATTCAGTTCCCCAGGAAATTCGGAGCTGAATTGACAGCCCACAGTCAGGTTGTGTGTGTACTTTGGGGCATGCTTTCCTATATCCTCACTCTGATTTTTTAAAAACTAGTTAACCTTCAGTTTAAAGATGCTTAAATTTCCTTTAATGTATTAGTGTGTATATGGTACTTTCAGTTGTTTGAAAAAGATGATGATATTCACTTTAAATGCATTAAGGTGTTTAAATTTCACAGGGTAGAAATTGATTGAGCTTTACATGCTATTGTGTATGGGAGCGATAGAAAGGAAATGATGGCATTTTAGGATGGCTCATCTGTGGATGAGAGCCAAGTGGAAAGGAGAAGCATGCAGGGTCAGGGCAGGAGCTTTAACTCAAAGATGCCCCTCACAGCTATCTTCTGATAAAACAATAAGGAGGCTGTGGCTCTCCTGGGAATGGTCATCCATGAACTTGCCTCTGTCCTCTCCCACCGCAAGGGAGAGTGGACTTGAACAGGATACTGACGTATTGAGCAACAGTTGGCTGTCTTTGCCCCTGATGTCCACACAAGGGCATTGGTTGCTGTCTCCCTGATCCGAGAGTCACCAACAACAGATGTGCAGAAAGTACCTGCCACACCCGGTTTCCCACCCCCAGGGATTCGTTACAAGTTGCCCTTGTGTGTGTCTTATCCTGGACCCAGAACCAGTAACTCATTGAATTCCTTAGGGTGACTTAAACTTTCTTGGCCTCCGATTCTTTCTCTCCATGCTTGCAATGGTTTCTCAGTGGCCTTCAAACTGTAAATGTATAAAGACAGAAGTGTCATTTGCTTTCTCCTGAGAATTGCTCGTTGGGCACACAGCCAAAGTAACATTCTGCTTATTCTCGATTCCTATTTTTTTAACATATTGAACTTATTTCCCTCTTTAACTCCCTTATGTCTTGAATGTATTGAACACAAGAAAATTAGAGCTTGTAAAAATATTTTTTTTCTCTGCATTAGGCTGTAGCTTCTTCCAACATCCAATATCATCAGGCATTGATACTCATGGCCTTGAATTGCACTTCATGTTACATTGTATACTATAAAGCCCAAAGAAATTTCGGAAAGCCCTTACCTTTCCATTCATTTAACCACAATTATTTCAAAGGTCAGCAGGCATGTTTACGAAAAATCTATTGCAGATGGTGTCTATATATAGATAGATTTCTTATTTTGTCTTCTTGCTTTTTATTCCCTGCCCCCCAGTTTGTGTCATGCCAGTGGCCCTGTTCCACAGATGATGAATCCATCCAAATGTTCATTGGTTCATTAAACTCATGCTTTTCAAGACGAAGGTGTCTGTTTGTGAGTGAGATCAATTGTTCTCACATTTGCTGAATTCTGCTCTCTTTTCATACCATTATATATTTTTTCTGTCTTTTCTGTTATATTAAGAACTAATCTGTGGTCTTTAATTTTATGATCCATATTGGCATGTTTGGATATTATAAGATTTGATTTAAAAAGTTCCACTTGTGGGGCACATGGGTGGTGAAGTTGGTTGAGCAAGCGACCAACTCTTGGTTTTGGCTCAGGTAGTGATATCAGGGTCCTGAGATCAAGCTCCGTGCTGGGGCCTGCGCTCAGGAGGGAGTCTGCTTCGGATTCTCTCTCCCTCTCTCTCTGCCCTTCCAGCTCATGCTCTTTCTCTCTCTCAAATAAATAAATAAATCTGAAAAAAAGTACCACTTGTTTAAAGTACTTCACTTTCAGCTATAAAAGGGTTTGTATAATTTGACTCTCTGCTATTTCTCTATAACATCTGGTTTCATATCCTTTAGAATGAGGACAAGGAAAGGCTTCCTATTTAAATCAAAAGGAGTTTGAATTATGCTTTTATAACATGGACCATTATAGGTCATCTAGTCCCAAACTCCAATCCTTAGATAAAGAAAATGAAGCATCCAGTTTCAATACCCATGCCAAATAGAAAATTTGTCATAGCCAAAATTAAAATTCGTAATAGATTGAAAAATGTTCACAGTTTTATTTTTAAAGTTCAAACAATATAGAAAACTATAGGAAGAGATTTAAAAAGAAATTATGCCAAATCGCATCCTCAAGAAGTCATTTGCATTTGGTGCATTGCATTTCAGATGCCTTTTATTATGGATGTATGACAATATAGACAAAGGATAATTTTATTTACAAATTTATTAGTTTTATTAGGAGTTGTAAAAATAATCTTATATGAGCAAAATATTAGTAATGTACCTAATTATAAATGAATTATTAAATTTCAATTAAATATTTCTTCAACACAATATCCATTAGTGCTCAAAATATTTCTACAAATTATGATAAAAATTTTTGAAGAATAGTAATAGGATGGAGTTTTTCTCTTGTTTAGACTTTCAAATAAATCAAAAAATTTTAAGTATGGCAAAATACACAGAACAGAAAATATACCGTCTCAAGCATTTTCAAGTGTACAGTTCTGTAGTGTTAAGTACGTTCACTTCATCGTGCAAAACTGCGACTCTATCCCCATTAAGCAACAACTTCCCATTTCCCCCCCCCCCCCCCCCACCACGCACTGGCATTCTGCCTTCTGTCTCTATGAACAGTCTATTCTCAGGACTTCACGTAAGTGGAATCTTACGGTATTTACCTTTTTGTGACTCTTTTCATTTAGCATAATGTCCTTGAGGATCATCTATGCTGAAGCATATGACAGGATTTCCTTTCTTTTTAAGGCTGAATGATATTCCATTGTATGTATATAGCACATTCTGTTTATTTATTCATCTGTTGATGGATGCTTGGGTTGCTTCCAACTCTTGGCTATTGTGAGTAATGCTGCTATGAACATGGGTATACAAATCTCTTTTCAAGACCCTGCTGTCAATTCTTTGGGGTATATACCCAGGAGTGGAATTCCTGGACCATAAGGTAATTCTAGTTTTAATTATTTGAGAAGCTACCATACTGTTTACCATAGCAGCTGCACCTTTCTACATTCCCACCAACAGTGCGTGAGGGTTCCAATGTCTCCAGATCCTTGCTAACACTTATTTCATTTCCTGTTTTGTGTTTGATGGTGGCCATCCTAAAGAGCATAAAATAGTATCTCCTTGTGGTTTTGATTTACATTTCCCTAATGACTGGTGAGGTTTAGCATCTTTTTAATATGCTTTTGACCGTCCATATATCTTCTTTGAAGAAATGTCTCCTAGAGTTCTTTGTCCATTTCTTTAACATTTGTTGTGGTTGTTACTGTTAAACAGATTCTTTATATAATCTGGATATTAATCTCTCATGTGGTTTGTAAATGTTTTCTCCCACACAATAGGTTGCATTTTCACTCTGTGGATCGTGTCCTTTGATGCACAGAAGTTTTTCATTTTAATATACTCCCATGTATTATTTTTTCCCTTTGTTGACTGTTCTTTTGGTGTAGAATTGGGTCCCATTTAAAGTACATATTATGATTTTAGACTGTATTTATTGACTTCTTAATATGACAAATGGGCTTTTAGCACACTTGGATCCTCCCCCACCCCAATATTTATTTGTTGTGGACGATGGCACTTACTCTCTTCTCTGACCCTACTTCTCACAGCTTTTCAGATGGTGTTTGATTATCTATTTGAGTGGACACAATGCTCAGTACTCAGCCCCTTTATTCTTCACTTTCCTGAGTCCTTCCTCTTGATTTATCTAATAAATCCTTGGAGCTGGTGTCCCGTATGACTTCCAGAAGAGTCCCGGGTGTCAAATTCTCCTCCCCTCCCATTCATAGGCAGCACCACCTCAGGCCAACTCGGTGCTTGGGGGACCCTTCCTTTCCTCCTTCCAACCTTTCTGAGCCTGGTTTCCATGTGTGTATTCTGGAGGACGAGCTACAAAATATGAATCATACAATTCAGGTGACTCTGCAGATGAGTTATTTTTGCATTGAAAACTGCCATTGCATAATATAAAAATAAATGGTAAAATTCATGCTAATACTTTAAATTTAATTTTTTTTTTTACTCAGAACAATATATAGTAAGTAAAAACTACTGTGAGCATCTAGAGAGAGAAGATTCAGAAGAAAGAAGAAAGTTTTGTAGTTATTAGCTTTAACAGAATTTTTCCTTGTTTTTTTTTTTTTGAAGAAAAGGTCCTGCATTTTCATTTTGCACTGGGTCTGACAAATTAGGTAGCTAACTGTGTACATCTATATGTATTTTTTAGTAAAGATAAAATATTAGTTGATTTTATTTTTACATGTGTTAGCTAATTTTGACAGTTTTAAATTGTCAGTCCTAATACTTTCTTATTTCATGTTTTATACATTGTATTTCCCAAGTTTCACATATATAATTTTTTTCACAATATACATTTTACTTCCAAAGGTTCACACATAATTTGATTTTTTTCAGGAGGTGTAGGTGTGTTGGTCTTAGTAAAAAAAAAAAAAAAATCCCCCAAAATCTCTTCATTCTTCTCTGTTGATTTGATTTTTTCCTCACAATGTCAAAATCCTCTACACATCAGAGTTACAGTGGTTGGAGTTAGATTCTAGCCAACTCCACGGTCTCAATTCATGCTTATCTGCTCTACAGGAAGACCATGTGAAAGAATCTGTTTTTAATATATAAAGTGGGGTGGAGGACTCTTGTCAAACACGATTTTGACCGGGCAAAGGTGTGTTTCCCCTGAAGTTTCTCCTGTGTGTGTGTCTGTAATGCATAGGCAAATCCTAAACATATTTTAAAGACAGGTAAGAAAAAAATAAATAAAGAGAGGCAAGAAGAGTGTAAGATCATGAAATAGGAAAAAGTAAATGACGAATGGCAATCAAGGAGTGGGAAGCCGTAAAATAAAGGCACACGTGAAACCACATGGGCTGAGGGCTCCTGGAGACTCACGCCATAAAGGGTATTTGGAGAAAAAAATAACTCACTGTCCTCAGGAAAAGCAGTGCCCTGTCGCCATGGGAACAACTCACCACGAAAGCCAGCTTGACACCCATGTCATCGCTATAAAGACAGATCCCAGTGACGCCGGCAGCTAGCTGATGGTGCTCCCACACCTGAGCCTTCACCAGCCCCCCCCCCCCCGAGAATCCACCAATCCCAGCGCCGCGCACCTGCCACGGCGCCTACGTCACAGCAGCATCTTCTCTAGGGGCGGACCCTGCCCGCGAGCGAGTGCACAGGGATAACTCATTCACCGGGTTCAGAGGCTGAGTGGTGGTCGCCTCTGCACCGGGTTACAGCGCAGTCCTCCTCTGAACAGTGCTGTTTACCGAGCGTCAGCGTGGTGCTTGAATACTTTGAATTGCCTTTGAATTCGTGGCCTCAGTACCTACCAGCTTTACTCCATGAAGAGCTAGCGTGAAGAAATCCAGCTACAGTGATTAATTTGAAACTAGCCTTTTAGAAAAACAAAACAAAAAAACCCAGTCGGATCATGCTGCCATTTGTACTGTCTCCTCAAGTAAAGAAGTTAATGAATGTTTATGAAGCCAAGTGCATTCAAACTTAGTGACTAAACCTTGGCGACCTGGTGATCCCCGCTTTCACATCCACCCCAGATCACGGCACGGTCAGTTTCCTGCGTTTTCTGTGGGTGGAAGCCAGCGTGTCTGAGTAGTTCTGACCACGCAGCAATTTACACACAAAGTTTTCAGTCATGTCTTTGTGATAGGACCACATCAATCTATATAGATTCAGTCAGATGAAAAACAGACGTAAAATGTGTTCATAAACCAGGAACATCTTAATTAACTATTGCTAGAGTTTCTCTTACAAACATATCAGAAATAAGCCCTTCTTTTGTATTTATTGATCTGGAACCTGACCCCGTGTTGCAGGTGCTTTCGTTGCATACACTCGCACAGGCACATAAACACTGAGCTACCCACCAGGTCCGCCTCCTCGTCCAGTAAGCACCAGCCGTTCCCAGTTCAAGATGAGGACCCTCATCATGGCCAGCCTGGCTTCCAGAACCAAGCCCCTCCCGGGGATAGACCACAGACCCTTTGGCTTGAGCTTCATATTCACAAATGCCCACATTTATATTCTAGATTTCATCTCCAATTGAGGTTACCCAGCCAACCACAGAAATATCTTTTAGAGACTGAACAGTGACCTCATCATCATCAACTTGACATTTGTGTCCCAGGCCTGGCCCGGAATGCTTGCTTACACTAGGGCCCCACATGTTTTAGTCATTCTGTAATTACCTTGTGAACATCACAATTATACACCGATTCATGTCTAATTGTTCATTTTTAAATGTTAACATTTAAATGTATCTCAGTTTTTGCACTCTTGTTTTGTCATTTAAAAAAAATTTAAATATATTGTAGCTATAAAAAAAAGGAAGAGATCTGGTTTACATGAGCTTCAGGAACACGTTCATCCCCTCTATTCATCTCCTGCTCTGCCTCCCCGTCTTGTGCTCTGAGTCAGCTTGTCCCCTGGGTGCGAGCTGCTCTCTGGGGGTTCCCAGACGGGGACCAGAAGCAGCCACTGGAAGGACCCTTCGAAGGAGCCCTCATCTGGAGGAGGGACCAGTGTTGATATTAGCTCACCGTCCTGCTAAATGAACCACGCTGTGCTGGCTGAGGCAAGATCAGAGTCTTAGTGGATGGGGGACAGTGGCTTCCTGGGGAGGAAGGTGTCTGAGGTGGCTCTTAAGGGACCAGAGAATTTCCAGGCAGAGAAGAGCATTCTGGAATTCAAGTGTATGAGAAAGTGTTCTGTCACTTGCACCCACATTGCTGACTGGGAAACCCTGGATATCCACGGACCAGAAGCAGCCTGTGGGTTTCAGGTAACTTTAATCAAAAGCCCATGCCCCTGAAGTAAAATGAAGGCTTTCTCGTGGCCTGTCTTAGGCCAAGCTCCAACCAAGCATAAGGCAACCTTCCTCTTCTCCATTAGCTGCTCTGCAGGGGTGACCAGAGTCCTCATGCTCTCCACAGAGATGGGGTCCACAGTGCGTGCCCCTGATGGGGTACTCCCCCCGCCTGAGGTCCTGGGAGGTGTGCAGAACAGCCTCTGGCCTGCAGTTAGTTTGCAAGGATCAGCACTGTCACCTCAGAAGCCAGAGGCTCTGTCCTGTGGGGCTCACACCCTCAGTCTCTCCCTGCACTGGAAGAGTCCACTGGGAAATCATTAATTTGTGAGGTTGCTGTGTGGTGACTGGGGGTGGCTGGGGGTGATACATGCCTATGTGGTGGCCACACTGTGGTCTGAACAGAGATGCCAGGGCCAGTCCAGGCAGAGGGGTTGGCCGGGACAGATTTGCAGCAGGGGCAAGCTTTTTATGATGCAAGCAGGGGCAGAGGAGTGGTGGGGCTCTAGGTTCTTCTCAAGAAGACTGAATACTGTACCCTTTTGGGATTGGTGTAAATAGCACAGTTCCTGTGGCAAATGTGCTCTTGCACCTGCAGCCAGGTTATGAGCAGTTACTTCCTGAAGGCCTGCCCATCCCCACACCCCACAGGGGTGTGCCCCAGGCGGGAGCCTGATCTCAAGGGGGAGCAGCCACGGAGATTTCTGGCACTCCAGACCGCCTCTCTCTCTTTCCAAACTCATCACACTTAATTCTCACACTGACTTGGAGAGGTCATGCTGATTAGCTTTTAACTTTATATGAGAAAATCCAGCTAGAAGTTATGAGACTTGTCCAAAGTTATGCAAACATTGAGTGGCAAAACCAGCGTTCATGTGTTTATCTGTTCATTGATTTGTTGGCTCAGTTATTCATTTCACAAACCTTGAGTGCCTATTATGTTCTCAGCAATGTTCTGGGCCCTAAAAGTACAGCAAGTCCAGCAGAGAGTAGTATATGCAAGTCTGGAACTTAAGCTAGCTGTCCACGCTGCAGGTATAAATTTGGAATTTATCAGCATTTAGATTATCTTCAGGGCCACGAAACTGGATGAGATTACTGAGAGAACGAATGTCAATAAAATAGAAAGAGGAAGCAATCGCAAGCCTGAGCCCTTGGCCCTCTGAGTCTTAGAGGTCAGGGACATGGGGAGAAAGCAGCACAAAGAATAGTAAGAGTGGCCAGTATGGGAGCAGGGAAGCTAAGAGAAGTGTCCTGGATCAAAGTCAGGAAAGAGTGCCCAAGAAGAGACCGTGCTCATCAGCCCATATGGTGCTGGTAATTCTAGGAAGGCTTGGGGAAGCCATATTTGTACTCAGTAATGCAGAGGTTGGTGTGACCTTGACTAGACCAACTTCAGGGGAAGTGACTGGATTGAGTTCAAGAATGATGAGAAACAATAATCACATGCATTCCTCTATCACTTTTGTTGTCAAGGAAGAGAGAAATGGGGAAACGGGACAGGAGTTGTAGGGGGTAGGGACAAGACAAGATTAGAAAGGGACACATGTTTGATTTCTTGTCTGTTCTCGTAGAGGAAAAATTCAGAGATTTTAAAATTCAGGAAAGATTCAGAGAGGGAGGGAAACTTCCTGGTGGGTGAGAGAGGAGGGCGTCTTGCCCAGGCAGAGGGGCCGCCCTGACAGGGTCATGGACATTTCATCCACCACATTGGGAGGGAAGACAGGTGGGGGCACATGCCATTGGGTGGAGCTTTGGCAATGTTTAATCTGATTAATTTCTATTTTCTTAGAACTCAAGCAGTTTGATTCTGAAGGAATTTGTCTTTCATGACCAGCTGATGGATTATCCTAATTTGGTTTTCCTTTAGAAAAGCTTATTGCAAAGTTCTCCATGATTCGGCCATAATTTAAAACTTTCCAGAGCATCAAGGCCATTCCAGTGAGACAATGGGATTATGTTGTGACACCGGAAAGTTTATGACATACAACTATACAACACTTTGTTATTTTAATAAGGGAAAAGGAGGTTGGCATGTTGTATGATTAAATCAGCAAGGAAATGGGATTTCTAACTATCTGATATTTACTCTCTTCATACTCAGATGTGACAGCCCCATTTTTCACTCAAATAATGAATGATTGTATACTAGTCTGAATTCTCCGGAGAAACAGAACCAATCCAATACATATAAAGAGATTTATTATAAAAAATTGGCTCATGCTGTTATGGAGGCTACGAAGTCCTAAGGTCTGCAGCCAGCGAGCTGTAGACCCGGGAGAGCCGAAGGTGTGGCTCGTGTCCCGGTCTGAGGGCCTGAGAAGCAGGGACAGCTGATGATGTGAGTTCCAGTCCAAGTGCAAATTCAAAGGCAGGAGAAGGGTGACGTTCCAGCTTGAGGGCAGTCAGGCAGAAGGAAATTCTCTCTTATCCCACATTGTTGTTTATCTATGCAGGTTTTGGATGGGATGATGCCCATCCATATTGGAGAAGCCAATTCGCTTTAGCGGTCACACCATCCAGACACAGCCAGAATGATAGTCACCCCGAAATCTGGGCTTCCTGTGGCCCAGCCAAGTTGATACAAGAACATCACAGAATGGTATTTATGAAAATAAATAGAAAGTGCTCGTTTTAGAGAAACTGGTGTCATTTATTAGGCAACAAAACCATTCAAGGTATGGAAAATAGTCAGAAAATGATTAGTAGAAAATCATAACAGGGAAGAGTTGTGGCTCTTTTTTTGTGTGTGCTGACATATTATTCAATAGCATACAACAGAAGGAAAAGCTTTGGAAATGAAGACAAAAAGATCTTATGTTAGGAAATATATTAGTTTGCTAGGGCTGCCATAACAAATTACTACAGATTGGGCAATGTAAACAACAGCAATTTCTTTCTCACAGTTCTGAAGGCTGAAAGTCCAAAGTCAAAGTGTTGGCAGGTTTGGTTTCCTCCGAGGCCTGTAATGGAAGGGTCTATTCCAGGCCACTCTCCTTGGCATGTCTGTGACCACTTTCTCACTCTGTGTCCTCACATGCCCGCCCTCTGTCCTCTGTGCAAGCATGTCCTAATGTCTCTGTGCGTCCAAACTTCCTCTTCTCATGAGGAAACCAGGTGGATTAGATGACGGCCCCCACAATGGCCTCTTCTTAATCAACTATTTAAAGGCCTTATCTCCGAGTACAATCCCATTCTGCAGTACTTGGGGTTAGGACTTCAACATATAAATGTTTGGGGGGAATACAGTTCAGCCCATAACAGGAAGTGTATTGACTCTCTGAGGTTATTATTGTTTTGATAGGAAATTTTTTTAAGTTTTTTTTTTTTTTTTTTTAGATAAAGAGAGACAGAGAGTGCACCTGTGAGCGGTGAGGGGTCAGGGGCAGAGGGAGAGAGCGAGAGGGAGAGAATCTTAAGCAGGCTCCATACCCAGTGCAGAGCCTGACATGGGGCTCGATCTCGTGACACCGAGATCACAACTTGAGCTGAAATCAAGAGTCGGACACTCAACCGACTAAGCCACCCAGGCGCCCCTGATAGGAAATTCTTTGGAGGCTATTTCCTAATGGCCTCTACATCACAGTTTGGAAATGTATAGTTTATGACATCATGACATTCCTCCTGTATTTGTTTCTCCCTTGGTTCTTAGATTCACCATGGGAATGATGGAAATGGTTATTTGGTCCAGATTTAGTGACTCTCGTTTGGCTGAGCTCATCACAGCCTGTCACTGATATGGCAATTTTTAAATATGTCCACACAATGTTGACACTCTAAAAGGTGGAGCCTCATTCCCGCTCATTCCCCTGATACCTCGAGTGTGGGTGGGACTTAGTGACTTACGTCAAATCAACAACGTGCAGCAGAGATGACAATGCTGCATTAGGTCATAAAGGCATTGCTGATGCTCCTTTTCTCTCCTCCATTATCCACCCCATTGTTGTGAGGACACTCCAGCAGCTGGATAAATATTGTTTCGGTAGATGAGTGAAGGATGTGCGTCAAGATGGAGGAGCAATGGGCTGTCGCAAATGTGATATGAAAACCAAGAGCTGACTCCTGGCTTTGGAAACATGCGTTGATGATTGATTTGACAAGAGCCGTTCTTGTGGGGCATCGGAAGACTGATTGGAGTGGGTTTAAGAGAACGTGGAGAGAGCAGATTTGGGGACAGTTGGTACAGACAACTCTTTTGAGAAATTTTGGTGCAGTGGGGAGCAAAGCAGACCAGTAGTTAACTGAGGAAGGGGGCCCCCAGTAAGGTTTCATTCATATCCTGGAAACCAGGAGATACAATCATGCACTTGGGTGCTATTAGAAATAATTCAAAGAAGAGTGAAAAAGTTGCAAGAGGAGAGAAAGAGAATTGTTAATGGGTCTTCATCCTTAAATACTGCAGGAACAGACACCTCATCTCATTATGAGGTGGGGACTCCAAGGTCCAGGGGCAGATGCTGGGAGACAGGTAAATGCAAGTCAGGGAGCCTGTGGAAATTCTCTTCTGATTTTTTCACATTTCTAGTGAAGTCAGAGGTGCGGGAGAGAAGAAGCGGCACAGGAAGGGTGGAAGATTCCGGATAGCCAGGGTTGTGACCAAGCGCCAGGAAGCAAGAGAGGGACTAGAGTGTGTGGTGGATCCAGTTGCAGACTGTGGGATTTAGGGTGTGTGATGAGAGGGAGGAGGCATGGAGGGAAGGTAGAGAGGGTTAAGAAATAAATCACTGTGAAAAATGCCCAGTTATTCCGTTTAAAGATGCTTAATTCTATTACTTGAATATTTGGAGTCAATACGTTTGATTTCTCTTTTTAAATGTTTACAGAAATGATAACACAGGACTGACTTTCTAAACCTCTGAATCCAGGAATTAGTTAAGAGAAGCAAACTGTCCCAGGTGTTGAATACTCAAGAAATGGCCATTCTTACCCTGAGTATTCAGGGAGGCAGGGTCAATTTTTAAGGTCAGTGACTTAATCAGGGAGAACCCTGGGGGCTCAGAGACAGAAGGAGCTGCTGTTAAGAACCATGGAGGATTTCCATCTGGCGGTCTGCAGAGCTTCTCAAATGCTTCACCTTGATGGGGGCGGTGCTGAGAACCCCCTCCCCACCCCCTCCTTCCATTACCGCAAGGTGATTCAGCTCATCTGAGCCAAGCCCGGGCCCTAACTCACATCTGTGGATGGCGCCGGGTTTCTGCTCCCTGCCTACTTCCTAGGTCACCATATATCTGTGTTCATAACAGGTCCACAGACAAACCAGGCTTCTTGCAATCTGCTCCAAACATGGCTATGACCTTACAGACTGCGGAGGCCTGCAGTTCTCCGGGAGATGCGCCAACGCCCACCACAGGTGTCCTTCCCCTGAAGAAAATCAGCCTCTAAAGTGCTTTAGCACAGGTCCTCCAAAGGGAAACCTACTTAACTTTCCGAATGAATCGGACAAAAGAAAGCAGAAGTTTCTTAAAGAAGCCAAAGAAGTATTCCCAGGCAAGAAGCCGGTGGCTGGGAATGAGCAGCGTGAGAGGGAGGCATTAACCAGCAGGAACCTGGACCACTGACATTGCACGCCTGCGGAATGGCCACAGGGGGCGCACCTGGGCTGGTACTTCTCCAGTTAGCCCTGGCAATCAATCTTGTCAGTGTTTGCCTATGAGTTCCTCAACAAGTGTGAGCGCTCCCTAAAGGATGCAACATACTATCTTATAACCCTCTATCTAAGCTTCAGAGTGTGCTCAAAAGACATTTCTTTTGTCTACCATAAATGTCCAGGATTCTTCGATAAAAGTCTGGCTAGTGCTGTATTAGGTGTGTCAATTACAATGCTTTTTATCATACCCAAGGTACTCAGTTAAAAAACCAACTGAACAACAACAAAAAAATACAGTTTGCCAGTAGTAGAGTTAATAAGAAGACAAAGATGAAAAAATGAGGTTTCTCCTCCCAGGGGCCAACAGCCCACGTATTTCTTTTACCGGATTTGTCTTGTTTTGCCTAGATCTCATGATTTCCTTACCTTGGCTTTCCAAAATTTGATCTGCCTCACATTCACGGGTCCCTTGTTTCGTTTAAAATATAGGTTATGCAAGTGATGGTAGTTCCAATGCTATATGAATTGAGAGCTTTTTTGATTCCTCCATTCTTGCAATGCCAGCCTCTCTTAGGGAAACAGCTAGGGGTTTCCCAAAAAATAAACACAGAGAGATACCATATGACCCAGCCATTCTCCTCCTAAAGTATATGTCCAAGAGAACTGAAAACACAAGTCCATACGAAAACTTGTACACACATGATCATAGCAACATTATTCACAACAGCCCAAGTGTGGGAACAACTCAAAGGTCCATAAACTCATGAATGGAAAAATTGTAGCATAGCCATGTATTGGAATAAAATCAGCAGTAAGAAGGGATGAAATCCTGACACATGTACGACATGGATCAATCTTGAAAAACCTATGTTAAGTGAAAGAAGCCAGTCACAACAGACCATGTATTTCTTGATTCCACTTATCTGAACTATCTAGGACAGGCAAACACAGAGACAGAAAGTCGAATAGTGTTTATAAAGGCCTAGAGGGAAGGAAGAATCAGGAGTGACCACCAATGGGTAGAGGGTTTGTTCTTGAGGCAACAAAAATAATCCAAAATTAGACCATACTGGTGGTCGTCCAACCCCATGACCATACTATAGAATAGTGAACTGTGCACTTCAACGAGCACATTGCATGGTAGGTGAATTACATCTCTTTTAAAAAAGATTTTATTTATTTATTTGAGAGAGAGAGAGAACAAGTGGGGGAAGGGGCAGAGGGAGAGGGACAAGCAGACTCCCTGCTGAATGGGGAGCCTGTCTCGGGGCTCTATCCCAGGACCCTGGGATCATGACCTGAGCTGAAGTCCGATGCTTCACCAACTGAGCCACCCAGGCGCTCCGTGAATTGTATCTTAAAAAGTACATACTGAGAACTTTAATATGCATTGTACTGTTCAAAGATCCAGGAAGGTTAGAGATAGAAGATTTGTCCATGATGAACTGAAAATAGTGGTTTGTAACATTGTATTTTTCCCCATATCTGTAATCTATATAAAGATATTGTCTTGTGTCCATCTCGTCTATAGATAGTGATGCTGTATGGCTGGGAAAGCCCTGGGTGCTCTCCCAGAGCCCGTATCACCAATAGGGAGCCCCACAAACATTTCCCTGAGCAAAGCCAACATTGTGGCTGAGGCTGGTTGTGGTTCTTATTATGATTGAATTGGGGAACTTTGAAAAAACAGGGTCACTCATGTAGTCAGTTATTTAGGTCAGCTTGGGGGTGGGACGCTTTCCGTGAGGGAGCTCCCTGGGTGGCGCAGCTTGGCTCTTTACCTAGGTGTGTACCGGGCCATGTGTTTATTCCAGATGGCTGTCTTTGAAATGGATCCTCGACAATCAAAAGCTCACTGTCAGGTCCTTACTTTACAATTACAGTTTAAAAAAGCTAATTGGGGGGCGCCTGGGTGGCTCAGTCGTTAAGCATCTGCCTTCAGCTCAGGTCATGGTCCCAGGGTCCTGGGATCGAGCCCCGCATTGGGCTCCCTGCTCAGCGGGGAGCCTGCTTCTCCCTCTCCCACTCCCCCTGCTTGTGTTCCCTCTCTCACTGTGTCTCTCTCTATCAAATAAATAAATAAAATCTTTAAAAAAAATAAAAAAGGTAATTGGCAGGCACTCACGCTAAGGGTATCAAAGTCTTGCAAGCGTTGCTGCATCTGACTAAAGTGGGATGAAGTGATGATTAGTTTTTCTTCCTAGGTCTTGTTATTGTGATGCGTTTCCTACCCCTGCAACCACTGGTGGGCATATCAGAGCACTGAGGTGCTGGTCCCGTGACACTCAGCTTCTGGATTCTGGGCCGCGTGGTGGGTGCGCATGAGCACACGGCCTGGGGTCAGACACCACCGTGAAACATGGATCACAAGCTTATCTTGCTAAGGACGCCATGCATTTTGGTCCCCATCCCTACAAATGCAAAGCAGCTTCTTGCTTAATTTTTTTTTCTTTGTTTAATCTCTACATGCTCCCTCTTGGCCCCGCCTTCTTCCTCTGGTGGCTTGCACATACCTTGAGTATTATTGATTCCCACTGATGAGATCTTGGGGTTAAGAATGATGACACACTTGATTTTTCACTTTTTCTGATGAGTGGGATAACTAATATTTATATACTGTAAGTTCAGAGATAAAATCATGCACAAGGTGCTAGGAAAACATTACAGACTGGGCAAACGTTCTGAATTTGAAAACCTTGGAAATTCGGGTGGACAGAGCAAGTAGGTTCCCATTTACTGTAAAAGAATTTTTAGTTGACGCTTCAATGACTTCGATTTTCTTATCTTTGCTTTCAAAACCATCACAAATTTGGCTTCAGTACTTTTCTTCAGGCTTAATTTATTTTAGTCCTCTGCAGGCCCCCAGCCAAACAGACCTATTCATCATTCCTTTTATACACATCCTGCTCCACATCTCTGCCCCTTGGATCAGGCGGACTGTAGCTGGCTCACATCTGGGTGTGCAAGTCAGTACTGCCTCCTCCAGAAACCCTTTTCCCAACCCAGAAAGAACTGTTCGAACCTCCTATCACAGAGTTCTCCACTTCCCCAGCATCCTCTCAAGGTGCCTTTCGCTTTCTACCTGGCTTCTGAGCTCCCCTGTCCCTATCACAGGACTCCGGCTAGTCTACCGGCTCCTTGAGGACAGGCATGGTATCTTGTTGGATTTTACCCTAAGGATAGTAAGAATTTCATAAAGGTTGATTGAAAATGAGATGGATAACAGTGATGTTAAAAGATGTTTTTCAGGTTAGGTTCTCTTGCTCACGAATAAGTTGACGTATGCAAGTCGGAGGCCTCTTTTGTGAGCTAATTGGTTTTGACTGAAAGACAATTTCTTCCTGTTTTACTTTCTTAGTTAAAAAATTCCCTGAGCTCTAGCTCCAAAGGACTATAGCGCCAAAGAGGTTAAATTCCCTGCTCCATGAGGTATGGCCTAAGCCGTTTACCACTCTTAGCCTGGGATTGCACATTTCTGAAATGAGGGAAATAATATTTCTTAGGCTCAGTTTCCCTGTCTGAAAAATGGGATGGAGGAGTAGCTCGTTGGTAGGCTGAGAGAAGGCTATGCATAATAATCTAGGCAAAGTGCTTAGCATGATGCAGGACACATGTCACTGATAACACCATGCCTACTCTTCCAGGGAATGTGAGTTTTATGAATTCCATGAATGTAAGTTTTACTAATGAAGTAAATGTTATATACTATCTTACATTAGTGGTGGTAGGATTCACAAATCACTGGCTCGAACTAGATACAATCTAGCCTTTCCCATTCCTCCTCAAATCAGGATTCCTCAACTCTAAGCTTATGAGAAATTTGAAATCTGCCCAATTTACATCTATCCCCAAATATCTCATCATGGAAATGTTTATATTTTACCATATTTGTTAGAAAACAAATGCTTTGGGGACCCGACCCGGGGAAATTTAAAGTTTCAAGTGTCTTAATTATTTATCAGAGGGTCTTTTTGTGCACACAGCAGAAAAGTAAGGTCCATTTCTCAAAGTCTTCCTGAATTTACTAAATACAGTTAATCATCATTAAGCCTTAAATGATATGTGAGATCAATGTGATTGTTGAGAAAACATGATAAATTACTTCTTCCTACCACTTAGGTTTTTAAATATTGGAATCCTGGAAGTTTACTTAGGACTTTTGTATATATTGAATATTCTATCCCTAAAACAAATATAAGCATCTATACAGAAAATGGAAGAAAGTGATTTTGCATTAAAATTAAAACACATCAATTCATATGGAGTATGAAGCCTACATTAGAATTTAAAGGTAAGCTGGCAGTGAAAATCAATTAAGGTTATGCTTTGTGATCCCAGTGATTTTTAATTCCACTAAAGTGAAGCACATTGACTTTCTAGTCCAGAATTTTTAAGTAGTAAATGTTTAAGATAGCACTCAAATACTGGCTCTCTACTCACCTAAAAAGTGTGTAATATACTGGGGCATTTCAGGCAATCGCCCTAAGAAAGGCGGTGACTCCTTGGTCTATATTCCTGCCTGAATCATGATCTAAGCACAACCATGGGGCTGGTTTTGCTGCCAGAGCTGCAAGCCATCTTCCCACTCACAACATGGAAGACACAGAAGTTTCTGCGGTATCTGGCAGATGACGTATACCTGCCATCATGTTCACTTTCCATCCAGGAGGCCTTCTGGTTTCTAGATCTTTGTTTCCTTTGCCCCTAAACCTGTTTGTTTATTTTTACCACAGAGATCTTCTTGTCCCGAGGATTTGGTATTCCTTATGACCATTGATTTCGTTGGCTTCCATAACTATTCACTGGGGTGACTACTTTGTGAGTCCCTGCTGAGAGTCCAAAGATGAGGAAGAATAATCCTCACCTCCAGACCAAAGAATCCACTAAAGGCCATAGAAGAAGGGAAAAAAGAACATACCAGAAGAGTTTTGCTAGCCAGCCCAGAGCAGCGTGGGTCTCAGCAGTGTTCACTGAGTCCCTCAGCGTATTTTCAAACCAACTGCAAGGCATCATAAATGTGGCTGCACATCATTATGTGAGGACTTTGTTTTGATAACAGTTCCCCTAAAACCATAGACGAGTGTGTTGTGGTTGCCAAGGACCCACAAGCCTTTCCTTTTGGGAACAGCGCTTCCAAGTTCCCACTTCATTAGTGAGTTGTCTCTTGACCCACTCATGGCTCCCCACGTTCCTCCAGACAAGCAGAGGAAATGAGATCTTCCTGGAGCCTTGTATCTTGAGTAAAGTGAGACAAAAATAAAAATGGCAGATTTTCAGTCATTTTGTAAGTTGTGTTAAGTAAAGCAATCTTCCTTCAATACCTTTTTTTTTATGATCAAATAAAGGAGCGTTTCTGTTGCTTACAGACACGTAAGATACAGCTTGTATCACCAATCCTGGATGTGTCCCCTGTGAAAAATGACATATATCTTGGGGGATGTTGACATTTGTTTCCAAGGACAGTGCAGCATCCTGTATGAAATCAACCCTCTTCAAGAAAAATATGAAAACTTATCAGATAAAGGGTTGGTATTCAAAATCTATAAAGAACTTATCAAACTCAACACCCAAAGAACAAATAATCCAATCAAGAAATGGGCAGAAGACATGAACAGACATTTTTCCAAAGAAGACATCCAAATGGCCAACAGACACATAAAAAAGTGCTCAACATCACTCGGCATCAGGGAAATCCAAATCAAAACCTCAATGAGATACCACCTCACACCAGTCAGAATGGCTAAAATTAACAAGTCAGGAAATGACAGATATTGGCGGGGATGCGGAGAAAGGGGAACCCTCCTACACTGTTGGTGGGAATGCAAGCTGGTGCAGCCACTCTGGAAAACAGTATGCAGGTTCCTCAAAAGTTGAAAATAGAGCTACCCTACGACCCAGCAATTGCACTACTGGCTATTTACCCCAAAGATACAAATGTAGTGATCTGAAGGGGCATATGCACCTCAGTGTTTATAGCAGCAATGTCCACAATAGCCAAACTATGGAAAGAACCTAGATGTCCTTCAACAGAGGAATGGATAAAGAAGATGTGGTATATATATACAATGGGATATTATGCAGCCATCAAAAAATGAAATCTTGCCATTTGCAATGACATGGATGGAACTAGAGGGTATCATGCTAAGCGACATAAGTCAATCAGAGAAAGACAAGTATCATATGATCTCACTGATATGAGGAATTTGAGAAATAAGACAGAGGATCATAAGGGAAGGGAGGGAAAAATGAAACAAGATTAAACCAGAGAGGGAGACAAACCATAAGAGACTCTAAGCGAAATAAGTCAATCAGAGAAAGACATGTATCATATGATCTCACTGATATGAGGAATTCTTAATCTCAGGAAACAAACTGAGGGTTGCTGGAGTGGAGGGGGGTGGGAGGGATGGGGTGGCTGTGTGATGGACATTAGGGAGGGTATGTGCTATGGTGAGCACTGTGAATTGTGTAAGACTGAGGAATCACAGACCTGTACCCCTGAAACAAATAATACATTATATGTTAATAAAAAATTTTAAAAAAGAAAAATATGAAAACTAAATAAAATTTAAAAGGTATTTGAAAGTATCAGGAAAAAACCAAGGCATCCAGATATTGAGGGCCTAAAACTCTGAGCGAAGAGAAATACGCTACAGTGAGGCCAGCATTCTCCACTCCTTTTCACTCAGGATAACATTGTAAGCAGTGAGATGTCAAGAAGTTAAGCAGAATTCCAGGCTGAGAGATTTGGCAGTCTCATAGGGTTGGGGAGATGAAAAGTGGGATTCAGGGCTTCCAATCCAGCAAGGACTAGGATTCCAGGGCAGTGGGAGTGATGGATCTCTCAGCTGCATTCCCAAAATGGGCACAGAGCTGTCAGTCCAAGGGGCAGAGGGCCGGGCAAGAAGGGCATGGGGGGAGGAGTGTGGGTGGGCAGAGCGCTGGGAAGAGCATTCAGTTCAGCCTGATGAAATTGACCAAGATCCTAGAGAAATGGACACCTGCAGAGAAGAGGACAGGGAGGGGATGGGGGAAGCAGAGTGAAGCCAGCATGAGATGCTCCCCAGTATATGACCTCAGCATCTGGCCCATCTTCCTCATCCCTTCCCTGTGTCCATTGCTCTTCTACATTTGCTCTCCAGCTGGATCATGAAAAAAAAATCTAGTGAGAGAGCAAAGGATCTAACTGAATGAGAAGATCCTTATATATATATATATTTTTTTTATTATGTTATGTTAATTTCCATACATTACATCATTAGTTTTTGATGTAGTGTTCCATGATTCATTGTTTGCGTGTAACACCCAGTGCTCCACGCAGTACGTGCCCTCTTTAATACCCATCCTTAGCAGGATG
This sequence comes from Phoca vitulina, assembly GCF_004348235.1. NCBI lineage: Eukaryota > Metazoa > Chordata > Mammalia > Carnivora > Phocidae > Phoca > Phoca vitulina. Next base: position 3,430,740 of record NW_022589740.1, on the reverse strand, counting down.
GCACCGAAAGCCTAGTCACAGTGGATGTGAAGAAACTCCTCTGACAAACTGCCAACTCCAGAGCTCAAAGGGGGCACCTATCAAATAACTGGAAGGTAGTTCTAAGGACAAAGAAAAGTAGCTAAAGATGCTCTGATCAAACTCATACAAAATCTATGTGCTTCATGAGAAAGGAAAGTAGGGTGGACAGTAAAGGGAGTCACACTTACTGTTGTGTTAAAGCCAGCAGAATATTCTTTGGTTGTTCAGATGTGAAATCTGCCAGTGCTTCAAAATGCATTGCTGTCTGCTGGAAAACTACACTGTCTCCTGTCTCCCTCTACCACCCCACAGCCCCTTGGAAATCCTTGTGGGGATCTAACACTCTTGCTCACTGGCTTGTCCCTTCATACTTGCCTGGGGACCCTGCCACCTCTGCAGGTCTCCAAGCCTTCCATGCCTCTGGGCCCCTGCCAACAGACGGCTGTCCCAGACAATGACGGAGACCCCAGGCTAAGGAGGAGCCCTGCTGGCTGAGGCTGTGGGAAGAAAGCCAGGGAAAGAACCATAGATGGGGATGAATATAAAGACCACGGAGAGAAGAGGAAGACTTCCTGAAGTGGCACACAATAGAGAAAACCTAGGAACTTTTTTGCCCCATTCTCCTAGCTACAAACAAATGAGAAGTCCTGAACATCCACCAGCCTCCCATATCCTAGATTTTACCTTAAAATGTTGTTTTGGTTTTTTTTTCTTTAGTTTTGATTTTTAGAGTATTTTTTTAAGTTTAGCTTTTCAATAATTATCTATTTACAAATGCAAAAGTATTATAAGAGAGCCCTTAGGAGCTGGGGACAATGGCAACACCAAATTTGATCTCTGAACCTTGTAACAAAAGTTAGTCTGTGCCTTTTTTGGGATGAAGTATTGAGGTCATCTTGACTCTTCCCTCCCTCCCCTGCCCCACAAAGCAAATAACACTGTGATGGTAAAGAGCCTATGTATCCACAAAATCATGGGAGATGGGGACCCATGAGTGAGATGATGTATGTCTCTAAGTGATTGCTTAAAAATAAGTGTCCATGTTCTTCAGCCAAGACCATTGTGAACACCTTGAGTTGAATAAGTTGAATTTATTACTTGTTGCAGTGAGAGAGAACACACACCATGGAGTAATGTGGGGTGTCTCAGCAAGAAGGTGTTAGAAAGAGCCTAACATATGATTGGGTTTTTGTTGGGTCATTTGGGGGAGGGTCTAAAGAAGCAGGGGCTTATTCTAGATTGGATGTTCTCATAAATCAGAGGACAAGTCTATAATTGAGTATCTCAACAAATCTTATGTAAAGGGAGGATAGAAGATAGTGAGGATAAAGCTGTAATTGATAAAGAGTGGCAGTCACTCATTTAGCAAAAGAAGGGATGTTTGATATTTTGGGGGATGCATGTAATCTTGTTTTGAGTGGATATCTTGTGAGACTTTATGTGTGCGGGTGTGTGGTGGGGGTGGGTGTGTGTACAACAACAAAAAATAACATGGCTCAGTCATAAGCATTAGATCAGTTTGTAGTAACTTTAAGGTCTAGTCATGAGTTTCGATCAGTTTCTGGATATCAGAGGCTGCTTTTTCTCTTTCTCAGAAGGGAGCTATAAAATTAAAGGTCATCAATGCAAGCTCTGCATTTTACATGAGGCAACTCAGGCCCACAGACGTAATGCAGCTGCTCAGCTCAAGGTTAGAGTTGGATTTGCATCCTAGTAACACATGTAATAATTATAGTATCTGGAACGAGGCCGTGCTCCACACATAGTCTATAGCACATCATGTATAATTATGTCCTTTAGTCCTCACGGCCACTCTGAAAGTCAGGAATTGTGAGGAAATTAAGGATGGAGAGGGTTTACTACTTTCCCAAACTACACAGCTAATACTTAGTGGAGCTGGGATTCTGCACCTGACTGTAGGCATCGAGCTCTACTCAGTCGGCAGCCCTCCTGTGGGTGGGGAAGAGCGGCCACTCCACAAGTGTCTTGTGTAGCCAGAAACGGGCAGGCCTCTGATTTTTCATCCATAATATTAATTACTTTCAGACACCCATACTTAAGGCAATCATTGGTAAACTCTATTAAAACTAAATCAAAGAACATGATCAACTGTCCAGAAAAAGAACCACTTTTCACCTGGCGTACACAGTCAAAATATTGAAACCTACACACAAATGAATCAATTATTAGTAAAATAACCGTACCACACAGAATGCAGTAATAATGGAATTAGTAAACTTAGTGTTTAGATGATTGTTATATGAATGCTTACTATTCATCAAGAGGAAAAAAATCATCTTTAATTTTCTTATGTGTACATCCACCTTCATCCATGGTATTGGTCCTGGGATCATTGGCTTTGCTGTTTTCATGATGGTAGGGAAACAAACAGTGAAATTCAATGCTTCCATTAATGAGTAGACCATTAATTTAACTTTAATCAATGTGACTACTAAGGGTTCATTGAAAATCCATACTCTTGCTTCTTTAATACTGAAGCATAATTAATTATAAAGATATGTAATAAATATGTTTCCTAAGTAGATACAAAATTAGATTTTAATAAAGTAGTTTTTATGTATTATGTACATTAGGTGATTAGCATTTTCTGAGTAAGCTTTGGGACATACACTTTGTAGTGGTATTTTTTGAAAAATAAAACTGCAGTAAGGTTACAGAGCAATATAGATTAAAATCTGCCCTTTCTGTTCCCTCTGTTGGCTGTGTATGAGCCATTGTCTTTCCCATAACAGTGTAAACTAGAGGAGAAGATGTATCTGCTTTGTTGCTTTAATGTCAAAGAGCCCCCATGGATCTGGGCAGAGCCCGTTTCATTAGGACAGATATAAAATTGCCACATTAGAGCATGGTCTGAGCACAGTAGAAAGCAATTGGATAATCCATTCAAAATCTAAATGTGAATCATAATAAATGCAGGATTTGTGCTACCACCAAATTGAATTATTCTTGGAAGTGTTTTACTTGTTCCAAGGTCATGTCTGTCAAATCTTGCAGAGGTTTTAGAGTTACAATGCAGGTTCTAAACAGAGCGAATAATTGTCTGAGGGACTCATTATACTGGTAAGAACTGGGTGTGCTTTCATATTAGACTAGTGTATGCAGCCGTAAATACATCCGGAAATGTGAAGGATAGATAGCTTCATTTGGGTACCCATGATTTCTCTTTGTAGAAATTACTTTATTTTTCATTGGTTCTTATGTAAACCCTATAAATAGGGTAGTTATTATAAAGTAGGACCTAGAAGGAAAAAAAAAATGGAGGTTTCAATCTCTGAGGTATACATAGAAAGTCAGTGGTAAAACTGGTGATAAGTGATAAGTCTCTATGTCCCAAGACTTGGGACAATTTCTGTGTTGGCAAAGAGATTTCCATAGCTCTCCTGGACACCCAACATTGAGGCAATTGCAAATCTAACCTAAAATCAGAGCACGATTCTCAGATGCATGTTAATAAGTCAATTATACCTTTTGTAATCTCTAAAGCAACCATTAAGAAAATAACTAAAAAATATAATAAAAAACTTAAGAATAAAATTCAAGTGGTAGACTAAAAATATTTATTTACAATAAAAGAAAATAGTCAAAGAGGACAAAGGAACAACAACAACAAGACAGGCAAAAATAGCAAAACACAGCATCTGTAAATCCAGCCATGCCAATAATTACATTAACTGTGGATGGTCTAACCACCACAGTATAAAGACAAACATTATCCGACAAGATATAAAAGCAATATTATGTATATGCTGTGTATAGGACACATGCATAGACACAAAGACACTTGAAAGTAAGAGATGGAAGTGGAGGTACCAACAAGTAGTAATCATAAGAGAGCTGACTATATTAATATCAGAGATAATGGACTTCAGGATGAGAAATATCATTAGATAAAAAGAGAGTGAAAAATGAGGAAGGCTTAACCGTGATAAATTTACATGTACCTACCAACAGAGCCTGCAAATACATAAAATGGAAAAAAGTTTCAATACCTACTCTCAATAATTCAAAGAACAGACAGAAAATTAGGAAGAGTGAAGAGTTGAACAATATTATCAACCAACTCACTCTAATGAGTGAAAACATTATAGTGTTTTCACTATATATATAATGAGTGAAAACAGCATAGAACATGCTACCCAATGACTGCTGAATATATATATATACATATATTACATAAATATATAAGCTATAAATACATAAAATACATAAAATAGAGAAGACAAAAAATACAAGAATCAGGAATGCAATAGGGTCATTACTACCTACTCTACAGAAAATTTAAAGATTATAGGAAATATTTTGGCCTCTATTTTGCCAATATATATATATATTTTTTTTAAAAGATTTTATTTATTTATTTGACAGAGAGAGACACAGCGAGAGAGGGAACACAAGCAGGGGGAGTGGGACAGAGAGAGAAGCAGGCTTCCCGCAGAGCAGGGAGCCCGATGCGGGGCTCGATCCCAGGACGCCGGGATCATGACCTGAGCCGAAGGCAGACGCTTAACGACTGAGCCACCCAGGCGCCCCTATTTTGCCAATATATTTGACAGCTTAGATTAAATGATCAAATTTTTTTTGAAAACAAAGATTACCAAAACATACTCAAGACAAAGAAAAAACTTGAATAGTTCACAGTTAAAGAAAATGCGTTGATAACTAAAAATCTTTCCACAGAGGCGCCTGGGTGGCTCAGTCGTTAAGCGTCTGCCTTCGGCTCAGGTCATGATCCTGGGGCCCTGGGATCGAGCCCCGCATTGGGCACCTGCTTCTCCCACTCTCTCTGTGCTCTGTCTCTCAAATAAATACATTAGATCTTTAAAAAAAAATCATCCCACAAAGATAAGTCCAAACACTTGGGATTTTACCAGGAAGATTCTACAAATATTTAGAGAAGAAATACCTTTAATCCTTTGCAAACTCTCTGAAAGTTAGAGAAAAAGGGAATACTTCCTAACTCAATCCATGAAGCCAATATTGCCCTGATATCACAGACACAAAGACACTGCAAGAGAGCAACCACAAAACCAATCTACAGACCAATACGCCTCACAAATGCAAAAATCTTGTTGTTCATTTAAAAACTGATTACACATCATGATTAAGTGGGACTTGCCCTCTTGAGTTTAGGGTTACATCTGAAAATCCACTAATGTAATATCCCATAATAAAAGAAGAAAAGAGAAAAAAAAATCACATCATTTCAATAAAAATAGAAAAAACACTTGACAATATCCCAGACCCAATTATTAAAAAAAAAAGTTTACAACACACTAGAGATAGAAGGGAACTACCTCAGCATAACTGGGGATTCTAACTAATACACTAAAGGGGAATAAGAAATAAATTAAAACACATAAAGTGGAAAGAAAAAAATAAAAGTGTCTTTATTTTTGGTTTACATGGCTCTATAAATAGAAAATCCAAGGAGTCTACAAAACACTTCTAGAAACTAATAAAATTAGCATGGTCACAGGATAGAAAATCAATATACAAAAATCAATTGTATTCCTATATACCAGCAACAAACAAATGAAGTGTAAAATTATGATAATACTTTAATTCATAATAGCTTCAAATAGAATAATGAGGAATAAATATAATAAAAGAAATGAAAGATGTATACATTTTAAACTAAAAACATTGCTATATATATTAAAGATCGAAATAATAGACATTTCATGTTCATAAATTGGAAGATTCAATATTGTCCATGTGGCAGCACCCTCTAAATTAATCTATAAAGTTAATGCAATCTCTATCTAAGTCCCATCAGGTCTCTTGTAAGAATTTATATGGTAGTCCTAAAATTTATCTACAGATGCAAAGAACCTAGAATAGCCAAACCAATTTTGAAAAAGAATAAAATTGAGGGACTTACATTATTTGATTTCAAAACTTACTCTAAAGTTACTGTAAAGTAATCAAAACTTACTGTAAAGCCGCAGTAATCAAGGCACACACATTCATGGATCAGAATCAAAGGCCAAGAAATAAAACCTTGCATTAATGGGGCTTGGTATTTGACAAGGTTGCAAAGATGATTCAATGAGGAAAGGATGATTTTTGACAGATGGTGCTTGAACAATGGGATATTCACATGTAAAAAGTATAAACTTAGACCTTTACCTTAGATTGTATATAAACACTAAGTCATATAGGCCTACATGTAAGAGCTCAAACTACAATACTTCTAGAAAAATAAATAGGAGAAAATCTTTGTGACCTTATAATTAGGAAAAGATTTCTGATATAAAGCATTGAATTGTGACCTCATGTAAGATAACCTTGATAAACTGGACTTCATCAAAATTAAAAACTTTTGTACCTCATCAAGTCTATTAAGGACATGGAAAGATCAACTGGAGATAGAGTATATTTGCATATTATATATTTGAAAAAGGACTTGTATCCTAAATATATAAAGAACTCTTAAAACTCAATAATAGGGGGCCTGGGTGGCTCAGTCGTTAAGTGTCTGCCTTCGGTTCAGGTCATGATCCCAGGATCCTGGGATCGAGCCCCACATCGGGCTCTCTGCTCAGCGGAAAGCCTGCTTCTCCCTCTCCCACTCCCCCTGCTTGTGTTCCCTCTCTCGCTGTGTCTCTCTCTGTCAAAAAATAAGTAAAATCTTAAAAAAAAAAAAACAAAACTCAATAATAATAAAGCAAATAATACAATTAAATAATGGGTAAAAGATTTGAATAGATATTTCACCAAAAAAGACAAAGTAGTGACTAACAAGTACATGAAATGATGCTAAATATTATTCATCATTAGGGAAATGCAAATTAAAACCACAATGAGCTACTACCACACATTCATTAGAATGGTTGTAAGCAAAAAGGCCAAGAATATCAAGTGTCTGGGAGGATGTGGAGAAACTGGAACCTTTATTCATTGCTGGAGATATTTCCAAATGGTATGGTCACTTTGTAAAACAATTTCTTGAAGTTAAACATACACTGACCATAAGATTCAGCTTCCTAGAAGCTGAATAATGAATAAGTTTACTTCAAAGAAATGAATGAAAGCATACACGCACAGAACGACATGTATGTGAATGTTCGGAACAGCAACAACGTTCATTATACCTAAAAACCAGAAACAACATACATGCCCATTAACTGCTGAATGATAATCACAATGTAGTATATCCATACCACTGAGTACTAGTCTATAATTAAAAGAGCCACTGAACCCCACTGCAATTTGGAAAGCCTCAAAAACATTATGCTAAGTGAAAGATGCCAGATGCAAGAGACCATGTATTATAAGATTACGTTTATATACAATGTCTATAAAGGCCAGTTTATAGCTGCACAAAGATCATGGGTAGCCTAGAGTTGAGGGCAGGACCAAGAGATAACTGCTGGTAGGTAGAAGGTGATGAAAAAATTCCAATATTGGAATGTTATAGTTGCACATTTCTATAAATTCACTAAAACTATTGAATTATAGGCTTATAACTGGTGAATTTTGTGGAATGTCAATTATATCTCATTAAACCTGTTAAAGAATTACTAATGAAAAAACTCATCCACAGACCATGCTTGGTTATGGTTTTCTATTTCACTCCATAGACTCTTGTAGGTCCATTTGTTGTTTTCTTTTGCGGATTTCACAGACTTTTTGGTGGATGATATCATTTTTAGTTTATGTAGAAGGAAAAGAGCATCAAGCTTTCCTGGGGTTTTGCAGAGCTGTGGCGTCCTACCTAATGAACCTGGTGATGGACAGTGGCTTCCCCTTCCAGACCAATGTTTAAGGACTGGCCACACCACAGCAAACGCTGTGCTTCTTTCTGCTCCGGGCAATGCTCCAGCCTCAGTTTGTCTGCCTGGGACAAGTCTTCTTCTTCCACACTCTCACTTTTATCCCAGCACCTCTCACATCTCCAGTGTGAAATTTTGACCATGTTCTCAGCAAACTGTGGAAATCCTCAGTGTTTCCATATTCTTGCTTCCTAAGCTCAGGAGAGCCCCTTTAAACTGTACAATCCGGGGCAGTATCTGTCCTCAGCTTAGGCTGTGAAAACCCAGAAGTCAGGGACTACACCTTGCTCATGTTTATGTTAATTGTTCATGCCATGCAGGAAAAAATCAAATGCCTTTTAGTGTCTGAACTATTTTAATTGATGGTTTTGAAGAATAGGGAGTTAAAGTTAGATCCAAAGACCTGAGGTGCATTCTGCTATTTGAAAATCTAGTATTTATTTTGTAGATTTCTCTTAATAAAACTGTATACCACTTTAATATTGTTTTGTTTTTATCATTAGTTGTTATAAAATATGCAAAATCTGACTTGCATTCACAACATCATTACTCAGTTCCTCAGATCATTATGTTTACTTGTGTATGCTAATTTCTTCTGGTTCTAGAAGCTCATTTGTTCCTTAGAAGATTGGCTAATCCATTGAAGTCAGCCTCTGACAGGTAACTGGATTTGGGCAATTATCCAGAAGAGAAGCCTTGAGTCATAATTCTTGGTAACAGGGCATTTTAAAAGTTTTATTTATTTCCAGACTAAAGTCTCTACAGAATTTTTCTTACCAAAGCAGTCCACCAAAAAATAATAATGAAAATAATAAATAAATAAATAAATAACACATAGAATTTATTGTCTTTGTGAGTCATTTTGCACATCCATAATGTAGTGCTGTTGGCTGTCTTTCTCTGTATTCATGAATGCCCCCAATTGACCAGAGAACCCTTTAGGACTCTTACTTGTATTTGCCTTCAAATTCCCCCACCCTTCCCTGCAGAGGAACTCACACAAATTGGTACTAGATCAAAAATTTTGATTGATTGATTGATTGATTGATTGATTCTCAGACTGGCATGGCTACTTGAAAGTGGTGAAAGTGATCATCCTGGAATTGGAGGAGCTCTCTAAAAATTAATCCTTTATCTTCACTTTCTGACTCATGATTATCAAATCAAAATCTCCTGTCATGTCAAATCAGACTTTAGAGCAACTCCGACATCAATTCAATGGTGTGGATGTGTATCCCTAGATAAAGGAAATGATATGTAACCACCAAATCCATATATTTAGCTGATATTGCAATTTACAGAAGCAACTTCAAAACTTCAAGGTAGGTTGACATAAAAGTAGATCAAATCAAGAGAGTCTGAACTCTTTATTCATGTAAGATCTCTATGATTTGGGAATTCTTTGAGCTCACTTGCCGTTCTTCAGAGCACTATGAAGAAGGGGATGAAAAGGGATTTGATATCCCTTGTATCTTCATTACACCTAGAAAATAATCTGACACTTCTCTTACCAGTTCTGTAATGTATATAGTGAAATTTGTCCTGTTTAAATCAGCAGCGTGAATACCAATTTTTTTTTCTGATTTTTTGACGGGAAAAAAGAGAGACCAGCTTTAAAAATTCAAATGCTGCATATTATAATTGCCCACAGAGATACCCCTAGGCAGTCCCATTAGAGTTTCTGGAGGCGGCAATCAAATGTTAGTGCTCCATAAAAGCTTCCCAGGTTGTTGTTACAAGTACTCAAGTTTAAGAACGAATGCTTAGAAATACAACGTTTTTCGCTATTCTTCATTGTCTTTAATTATCTCGGTTAAAACAGTGATGTGGTAAAAACACTAGCATATTTTGCTACTTGGTGAAATGTTAAGAGTGTAAATTATTTAGGCAGTACTATTAAAAGACAGGAATTTTCTGAGTTTTAAAGCAAAATGATACCTTATATGGCTTTTGAGAGTCTTGTTTATAAGAAAATGATGTAAAAAGTCTAAAATAAAAAAGATAAACAAAAGAACTCAGGAATGTCAACTTTAATGACACCAACCTAAAATAGAAGCTGTCACCAACTGATGAACCACACATGTCACTTCCTACTGAAGGAAGAAACAATGGAAGTTTTAGACCATGCAATGTATTTATAGACTAATATGTTATCAAAATAAATGAATTTAGAAGGCACTAAAATATAAGGAGATACTGACAGAAGGATCACTGTTGCGGAAATGTTTAACCTGCTTTGCTCAGTCTTTTATACATTTTTACCCCAATATTCCGTGTATTTGCATATGAACATTGTGTGAGCTGAGGACATCTCTTATCTTTTGCTAACTCTGATAATCTCAGACAATTGAAAAAGAAGATGAATAAAGCATATTCGTGAATCAGTATAAGAAATATAAAAAGAAAAAATACATTTAAATTACAGCAACCTTTTGATTTTTTTTTTTTTTTTTTTTTTTTTACGTTAGAGCAGGCAGTTTTCAACAAGTTGTGGAGTGTATATTGTTTTAGAGGTCATTTTATTTCCTGAGATGTCCGGACATGAAGATCTCACTGTTTAAAATGACCTTTAGCATTGACAAGCCTGCACTGGCTCTTCATTCTTCTTCAGTCTTTACTAATTACTACATAGACTGGAGAATTATATTTTTAAAAAACTGATTTTCTGGTTTCTGGTTCCACATGCAAGGAGCTTGGAAATCATCACTCATCCTAACAAGTAAAAATCTGAACATACTGGAAAAATCAACAACTCTTCTGGGATCTGTAGGAAAAGAGAGGACACAGGGCAGAGCATTGCCCCCAAGGTAGAGAAAGACAGGTGAACACAAGTCATCGCAGGCTGACGGGAGCAGAGATCCACAAGGTGAAATCACTGTGGAAAACAATACCCAGGTAGGAAAGTGTGAGCTGTAATTGATGAATTGCTGGAAGGTCAGTGCAGATAACTCCGAGAGTTAGAAACTCCGGGGGGACCTACCCACTGGGGAGCCTCCATCATACTGTGAGGTTTACCTCCAGGAACGCTACCAGGTTCCCATGTAAATATCAGACAAAAGTTCCCTTCTAGCAAGGCTCGGGGTAAAAGGACCATTTTGAAAATACAGCAAAGAGATGGGGATCCTGAGAATAAAAACCAAAAAGAAATGCTAGAGATAAAGAGACAACAAACAAACAACCAAAAACAACATTGTAACAGAAATAAAGAATGCCTTTGCTAGTGATGAGTAGCAGAATCTACCACCACTTTGGTGTGCAGATTATTTTGTGTAAAGGCACTTGAACAATAGCAAATGCAAGAAAAAAACTGTGACTTTGTTTTTTCTTAAAGCAGGAGAGGAAATTCCCATGTGATAGATGACCTCCCTGAACCGCAAGGAAAGTAACCTTGTTATCACCAAAGACAAGAAGCTGAGACTGAGGGAATTCTACACAAACAACCTTGTTCCAATAACTTCAGCCTCCCCACAGAGTTAAGTGGCTTTCCCATAATTGCCTCCTTTTGTTCAACCTGCTACAAAAGCATGTAGAATCCACCATTTCTTTGGGTCTTCCCTCCTTATGAGGGCTCTGTGTCCTGTGAAACAAATACATTTGTGTGCTTTTCTCCTTTTAATCTTTCTGTGTCAGCTGAATTTTCAGGCACAGCTGGAAAACTTTAAGAAGGTAGAGGGAATAATTTACCTCCCCTACAATGGGCTCATGAGCAGGCTGGACATGGCTGGTGAAAGAATTGCAGAATCTGAGGATAACTCAACAGAATCCACAAAACCTGAAAAGCAGGGAGAACAACAATTGAAAAAACACACACAACAGAATATCCAAGGACTTCGGGACTACTCCAAAAGGTGTAACTTACTGCAAATACCAGCAGAAGAAAGAGAGAGAGGAGCAGAAGCATCTGAATCAATAATGACCAAGAATTTTCCCCATATTAATGTCAGATACCAACCTCAGATCAAGGAAACTCTGAAAACAACAAGCATGATAAATGAAGAAATAAACAAAAATGGACACCGAGGCATATCACTTTCAATTACAGAAAATCAAAGATGAAGAAAAAAATCCAGAACAAAGCCAAAGGAAGACAACACCTTACCTAGAGAGGAACAAAGGTAAGATTTACACCCCATGTCTCCTCAGAAAGCAGGCACACAAGAAGAGAGTGGAGTGAAATATTTAAAGTGTTGAGAGGAGAGGGGAAAAAAACACCCTTGAATTCTGTACCGTGAAATTATCCTGCAGAAGTGAGGAAGAAATGCTTTGTCAGACAAACAAAAATTGAAGGAATTTGTTGCCAAAAAATGTTACCAAAAAAAAAGTCTTTTAGAGAGGAGGAAAATAATATAGGTCAGAAATGTGGATCTATATAAAGAAAGGGAAGAGGTTTGAAGAAGGAATAAGTGAAGATAAAATTAAAAAAAAAAAATGCCAGCCATCCTGTAGTAATCCTGTAATAATTGCTCCTTACAAAGCAGTTCATCAATCTCACTCAAGAAAGCTCCAGACTTCAGACAAGGGGTTGTGGAAGCTGTAATATCCTCCGCATAATGTTGTACTTGGTATGACAGTCTTGATAAAGCCATTTACATAGCTGAAAGAAAAAGAGTAAATCATTATGGAAATTCTGTTCTGTTATTAGAAAACAATTGGAAACAAGCCCCCCCACCCCCCGCCCCCAGGCTCAAATTCACTCTAAGACAAAAACAAATCCTGTTCCACTTACTCAGATAGCAGAGCACGATGATCATTTTCTCCTCAAGTACGATAGGAACTACTTTCTCTGGTATATTTTCTATTATAGTTTCCTGAAGACAAATATGACTGGAATAATCAGCAAAAATTAAGCCGAAGCACTTGCTCAGGAGCCCATAGCCTCTCAAGAAAGCTACAGGGCACCAGAGCCCATGAGTGCAGAGACAGGGCAATGAGAGAGGGGGCTGGGCCATCAGTAAGAGAGAAAAATGTCGTCCTCATGTTCAATAAAGAGCTGCTAATCCAGAAGACTGATGCCTGGGCTTCTGTCTGTAAGAAATTCAGACATAGTTTTGGACTAAGAGTTTAGATGAAAGCTCTGTAGGTAAAGGGGGAAGAGGTGTGTGGGGGCAGAGAGGCTCCAGTTTCCATCCAGGAGCTCCTATGTTGGAATGGCTGCCATGGAACCCTGTCAGTGTTGGTTTTGCCACTCAACCCTGGTGCCCCACTGGGAAGGCAGGTCCAAAGGTGTCCTGGGGAACATCCGCCTTAGTTCATTCACTTAGATCCTAAGGGCCCTAACATGCAGAACTCAGCTCTGCTGAATGTCCTTCATACATCTTAAGCTGGTCTGGCTCCTGTGGGACCAATGGTTTTTCATTCCAGGAAACCAGGATAGTTTTAATAGAGGATAAATTGTGGCTGGCAGAAAGAAAAGGGCATCATAAAACTCTCACTTCGTTATGCCTAAGAAAACCAGAACTTGGAGTGTGACATATTGAAATGGGGCAGGCCATTCTTCCCACACCCCAGAGGGCCATGCGGGCTACTGAAGTATCCATATATGGAGTCTAGGTTGGGCAAAGAGGTTCTCAATGTTTGAAAATGGGACAGATCAGGATAAAGGGAAGAACGCTTCTTAATTATTTCTCTGTCACTGAAAAGCTAGAATTTCAGAGAATTTTTTTTTTAAAAAAACCCACATTAATTAGATATAAAAATAAAATCAAGGACTACATCCCACACACCACTGAATTGATTTGTTTTGTTATTTTTAGGCATCTTTTCCTACATTATCTAAGGCCATTTGGAATATGCTCAAGTGATTGCTTCCTTAATAGGGACCTTCCTTAATAGGGAATGGCGCAGGAGGGATAGGGCGCTCTACTCTTGCCAGGGTTGACCATCTTTTCACCCGTAGGAATTCGACTCGGGTCTCTTTTCTGAACCGAACTCACACAGGGTCCAAGGCAAGTGAGTATTTGCTCACCACTGACTGATGACTCCACTTTCTCCTCCAGATAACGAACCCAGTCCTTTCTTGATCTTTCCAAAAAGTCACACCTTTGCTGTACTATTTCTGTACTATTCCTGTGTGACTTGTCTCACCAACATGCCTGAACCTCATGAGCACTCAGGATTCATCCTGGGATCTTTGAGAATTTCTGGCTTATGCAGAGGCCAGTACGAGGCACCCAATGAATCTTCCAGAAATACCTGTGCGCTCTGTTGTTGATTTTAATTTTCCCCCAAATCGCCTCTCATTCTTTCAGTTATAAAACATGAGGCAAAATGTATATGACCCTCTTGTGGACCACACGTAATTAGCTAAAACTTCTGCTACGCAGACCATGGTGCAGCCCAACTGCTGCGTACAATGAACTGTAGAGCTCGCCTTCACGCAAGGCCGGCCGGTGCTCAACCTACCTGGTCTGCAGGTGAACGATTGCAGTAGACATCCACAGTTGGTGGCCTTTTCTCTGCCTGATCAGAGCAACCAAAATTCTTCCTTCAGCTTGGAACCTCATAAAAAAGAAATCAATGACAAAAGGAAAGGAGAGGCCAAGAACACACACACACACACACACACACACACACACACCATTTGTTGGCACCACACACTGAAATACTGAACAGGTGTGCTCTGGCAGGCTCCCAGCCCCAGGACAGGTAGCCACCCTCTCTGGACTCAATCTCCTGCTCTCCAGCTTTGTGCATGTAATTTTATCTTTCTGAACTTCCTTCCATTTACTTAGGACAACAAAATTTGTATCTCCATTAGGGAAAATGACCTCATTCTTAAAATTAATGCAAATATATTTGTCTGGAGAAATGAGGTCTCATATGTAGCTTGCAAATCAGTTTAACTCCTTAAATAAAATAGCAGCCGGTCGGGGGTTTGCATGTGTGTGAATAATCAAAACCCTGACTGATCAATATCCCAGAATACCTTTGACCTTCCTGCATGAAGAGGTAAAGCTAAAGAAAGACTTCTTATTCCTCTATGCCCCCCAAAATCAAGAAAACGTTAAACTTTGGAATATGATACCTCCATTAAATATCGGAAACCTTTGGATGTTTTATTTGTGGTCTTATGATTTTCAAAAAGTGTAAATATTTTTATAAGGTAAAATCTTCAGATCAATTTAGATCATATCAATTCAGCCCCTGTCCAGCACTCTCCTGGGAATAGTATGTAGCATGGAGAAGACATGGTTCCTGCCATGGAGAGAGAATCGAATTAATGAAATCAATAGTGATTTGCCAGTTTGGGATATCAGTGTGTATTTTGACTATTTTAAACTTAGGAGACATAACTGCTTTTTGTTTGCTTGTTTGTTTTTAGAACTGCAGAGACATTCATCAAACATGCTTGCTTACTTTCCCTTGTTTTGAGCTGAGTCTTAGAACATCAAAAATATTTCAAAACTGTCACGATTGATTCTGGGACTAAGAGGTACACCTGGGCAGAATTTGCTTCAGTAACTACAAGCAGTAGAGGGAAGAGTTGAGCTCTGTGCCCATTTGCCCAGAGTGACTAGGAGGTGAGGGAGTAAGGAGACCGAGTGGGCATGAGCTCAAGTAGAGTCAGGGGAGTGAAAATCATAAAAAGCAGGAAAGATGGTTGGGTCCATCAGTATAAAAGCAACTGAACCCATTGGGTCTGCTAGCTGGTAGCTACCAAAGTTACGATTCTATCCTCCCAGAGACTGGGAGACAGGGGCCCTATCCTTCCTGATGATTGCATTTCAAAGGAATGGCTTTCAGGTCCTTGAGAAAGACACTCCTGGATTGTGGGAGAGACATGCATTTCTATCTCAAAGAAACCCAGAAAGATTTATTCTTGTAATTTTTTTTCTTTCTTTATTTGTCAGAGAGAGAGAGAAAGAGCGCACATGAGCAGGGCATGGGGAGGGGCAGAGGCAGAGGGAGAAGCAGGCTCCCCGAGGAGCAGGGAGCCCAATGCGGGACTCGATCCCAGGACCTTGGGATCATGACCCGAGCTGAAGGCAGACGCTTAACCGACTGAGCCACCCAGGCGTCCCTACTCTTGTAAGTTTGTAGTAAAGGTTCTAAGTGAGGGGCCTCAGGAGTATATTGTCAGGTATTACTAGAACAAACAGTAGAGTCCTTCAAAGTTGTGAGGTTTTACAAGCAGGAACTTAAAGGGCAGCGAGGTCATCCCCTTGGGAGCAGGAGCCATGCACGCTAGGTGTGGTCGAGTCTCCTGGTGCATGGCTTGGACTTCTGCCAAGGTTCTCAGTGTTCCTTTGCAGTCCTCTGACATCAAGGGGAGGCTCTCAGCTGCTCTTAGGATTGATCTCATCCTGGAGAAGGAGACCGAGGAGGCTTGGTGAGCTGGGGCCCCCTCCCTCCCTCCTGCAGGACTTGCCCTGGGAGAAGCAGTCAGCACCCCACTGCAGAGTGTGCAGGGCTGTCGTCCTACAGCAACAAGGGCACAGCCCCTCTGGGGAAGACAGGGCCTGGTGTCCTTTCGGAGGTCCTGTGCCCCCAGGACCCCATCAGGAAAATGTTAGATGTCATAATACCCAGTTCCGCTCTTGGGTCACCACTGTGTGTTTCCTGGGTGCTGATTTTCCAACCAAGCAGCCTTTGCAGACAGCATTTTCTACTTGACTTTTCCCATAGGAATGACACATTCAAAGGAAATGCAATACATTACCAACAGCAAATGGAAACAACCTAAGAGGGAAGTCCCCACTGAGGTCACCACAGCCTACTGGGAAAATGCCATCACAAGACCATTACGACTCTGGGAAAGTGGCATTAACTCAGAGTGTGGGCTGGCTTCTGGTATCAACCTTTATCCCTCACTTGTGTGATAGCTGCTGATTGGGCTAAGCAATCTGTTCCCGGCATATGGCAGATTTTCTGGAGGGTGTGTGGTGGCACATTACCAAATGAGTTTACTTTGCCCATGTTCTTTAAGGTTCTGTCAGATACCTGTAAATGACAAGTCTCTTAATACGTGAAGGTGTTTTGTTTTTTTTTTTCCCAGGAAGATTCTAATCAACATTAGGAAAGCTCCTAAGACTGTGGCAGGTTTAATGTGTGCTCAGTGCATCACTAATGTGTAAACCTGGATCACCCAATTTTCCATAGCTTCACGCACCGTTTTACTCTCCGTATGCGTTCTAGCCACTTAAAGTCGATTGCATTGCCTTCCCTCCCCATCTGCCCATTTAAGACCTTTTGAAGGATTTGTTAAGTGATAATAAAACACTTCTGCACAGGCACAATAAAAACTTTCTCTATTTAAGCAGGAACTAAAGAATTGGGGAAGAAAAGAGAATTCACCCATTCATGCATTCTATTGGAAGGAAGGAAGGGAGGGAGGAAGGGAGGAAGGGAAAGAAGGAAGAATCAACCAGAAGAAAAGTCTAAAAGTCTCCTCTTAAGGAAATCTAAAGAAGTCCTACTTCTGAGCAATTCAAGAAGCAGACTTAATTATTTATTGGATTCTCTCGTTTATTCTCCTTATCCAGGTGACCACTTACGATGCAAAATAGAAGGGCATATTCCAAGCACCCAAACAAAACTGAAGCATATTTCTGGTTGGGTGAAATGGCTTGGCCTCAAGCCAGTAAAGAAGTGTGCTCTCTTTTCAAGCACGTTCTGTGTTGGCAGATAGTTCACCAACCCGGAGAACCCAGTCAGTATTGACAGGATCAAAATTCTCCATTGTTTGTGCTTAAAGAATTGCACTGAAACCTGAGTTGTCTTCTGAGATTTTTATGGAATGGTATAAAGTCTCCCTTCTAGATCAATAAGCCATGCATATTTTTCTACATACATTATGCCAATAATTGAGTTTTGCCTTAACTTGAAAGTATTATGGCTTTGAAGGATCAAGTGTAACTTGTTAGGTTAAAAACCCCCTTCTTAAGATGAAATCATACATGGAAACATTTTATAGAAAACAGACAGAGGCAGTTCTGCTCTGCCCCGTACAACCTTGCTGTTCCCACAATTGCCCGCCGGCTCCTGGGCACGTGGACAGGAAAGGCACTTCACCAGGGGACCTAAATTCTAGCTCAATGAGCTGCATCAGTCATGATCTCTGGTGCCTCAACTGCCAAGTGAATAGAAGAGGGTCACAAAGTTCCTTTTGACCTCTAAAGTTCTATTTTTCTATTTCAATTTTTTGCTTAATTTCTTAAAGTAGGTAGATAGCTCCTTCACTCTCCTGAAAAGTGTGAGAAGCACTAAACATTGTGTATATCTTTCTAATCAAGTGCTAATCTTTTTAGGTGGCCATCATCTAGTGTAGAAAAAAAATGTAAAGAAAAACGGTATTTCCAATAAGATGTTTTTTATTCAAATCAGCCAAGTCTTTTTTAAGAGAGTATAGTTCAATTTTAAAACTCGGAGATAGTTTTAAAGGATTAAACCAGAAGGTGTAATATTTAAACTGTCCAGAGTCTTTCTCAAGGCATGATGAGCTCTAGATAGTTGCTCGTGTGGTGAATACTAGTAGATTTTTTAAAAAGTCACCTCATCAAAAAGGAAAAATGAATAACCACACCTGCCTGTGTCCCCAGCCCTTTGTTTCCATCCCTCCCTGTGGCAACACTAACATTTTAAGGTGAGGACCCGGGGCAGTCTGGGGCAGCAGGTCCAGATTTTATTTACACTATGGCTCATGAGAAAGTGACAGATCCAGAGGTAAGTGGATCCCATCCTGAGGCTTTGGAGTTGCACGTGTTTATTTCAGATGTCATTCAGCCATCACCCACGGAATGAACATGAAGTCCTTGAGTTTCTTTTATATTCTAGGCACAGTTCTAAGTGCAAAGAGAGATCCGTATAGAATGTGGTCCATGCACTGAATGTATATTTATTTAGTCCAGGGGTAGATGGACGTAGAGAATTAGTATGTGAATTCTGAATAATACAAAATGCAGTAGCACCTGGATGTATGGGGTACTATGAAAACAAAGCCATTCTCCTGCAGGGTAAGGAAGAGGTGAGTCGGGGGTGGAAGGCTCTACATTTACAAGTGTAGTTTAAAGATCGGGGCACCTGGGTGGCTCAGTAACTTGAGCGTCTGTCTCTTGGTTTCAGCTCAAGTCAAGATCTCAGGGTCCTGAGACTGAGTCCCGCATTAGGCTCCTCGCTCAGCAGGGAGTCTGCTTGAGATTCTCTCCCTCTCCCTCTGCCCCTCCCCACGAGTGCTCATTCTCTCTCTGTCTCTCTAGAAAAAAAAAAAAAAAAACGTAAAGATTTACAGCTGAAAACTCTGGTGATGATTGATTTTAACTCCGAAGAATCAAGAAGAGTGATCAGACCATGACATAGATCTAACTCCTGTGATGAAGGGGGAAGGAAAAAAGATTGGGCAGGAGGAGTCCTGAGCCTAGCTGTAAGAAAGTTTCTTAGAGGTAATCCTTGAGCCAAAGCTGTTAAGAGTCTCATGTCTCACAGGGACAGGCTTGCATCATTAGCCTGCTGGGCCCAGTCGTTGGCTTTTCCTTTCTAGTCTGAGGTTTTGGCAGTGAGTGTTTTTCTACCTGTATCCACACATCCAGCCAAGCAGCCCCTTTTCCCAAAGTTACAGCCCTTTCCAGGCTCCAATGATATTCTTCCTCCCACTTTACTCCTTTACCCTCCTCCTTAAGCTCCTTTGTCACCCTCATTGAGGGAGTGTGTTATCTCTTTCATTCCATACCATTGACTGATATATTTGGTTCATCTGGTATCATCCCATGACTTCAAGGACATAAAAGGACTGAAGTTAAAGAGAGTGTCCCCTCGGAGCCTCTCTCAGCTTCAGGTGAAGGGGAGCTCTTCTCTCTCTCCACCTCACACACTGGGCAGCAGCAAGTCGTCATATGCGCGACAGATTCTCACCCAAAGACATCATCCTTTCTGGCTTCTTCAACCTCAGTCCTGACCCAATATTGCCATGTTGAATGCATGAATATATACTGATGGGCATGAGGACCATCTTGTGCAGGGAAGGAGGTGTAGCCGGGGGAGACCGAGAAACAAGGAGTACAGGAAAATAAAAAAGGGAATTTAATTTGTGATGATACAGAAGGTGTGGTGACAAATAGTGAGAGATGTAATGATGAAATGTCATCAGAACAAAGGGGCCTTGACCTTCTCCACAATGTCATAATAAATCCGTGAAGACTCAAAGAAAAAGTCATCATGACAGAGAATTTGATTTTATAATTGTTTCATTTTAGCAAGAGCATCTTCCTTTTCCTTCCCTGCTCTTCTATATGTGTCTATTTCAATTCTCTGCAAAGAGTTCATCTACAAATATGGGGTCCTTCTTTGTGCACAGCCAACACATTTCATCTGCTTCAACTGTAGGGTTCCTCTCCTCTCGTGTAAACGGGCCAGCACATTGTTGGTAGAACGGTAGACGAGGCCCTGTGGTTTTTGTTTAATCTACATGATCACAAATGTCTTTGTATCATTTTCAGGAAAGACCATTAGCAACTCCCCGGGTGATGAAGAATCCGTGTTCAGCAATGCAGAGAAGTTTCTACGGAGGCTTCCAGCTTAATTAGAAGGTCCTCCAACAGATACAACCTTCTGAATAGGCCCAGACACTTCGATGATAGAAAACCACAAACATAATTATGTTATCTTCAGGCAAGTATCTAAAATTTTACAGTGCAGCTGTTTAAAGATTTAAACACTTATTTAACATCCAGAATTAGGAGGGTGGTAGCACTTTTAGCAATAAACATAATGAACAACACATGTAATCTGGTGACACTATGCTAAACTGCAACATTTAACAAAATTATTATCACGGGGTTTTTTTCCCCAACATTAATTCTTCAGTTCCGATAAAAACGTCAACTCTAAAACATCCTTCTCTCTTCCAAATTCTCTAATTCAATTTGTTGCATAGAGGCTCTTATAGAATAAAAAATGAAATACAACTAAACGTAATGTACCCCAGCTGCACTGAAAACAGAGTGATCTTTCCGAAGCACGTGGGCTCCACGGACAGTGTGCAGGAGTAATGTTGGAGCAGAAGTGGCTGAAGAACGCAGTGGGGTCGCAGACCATGGGTGGGGCTGGGGCCCGCGATGCTAGCAGCTCGCAGTAGAAAGCTGCGTAACGTGCCCATCTGGCGCTAGAGCAGGACCCCCTAACTGGGGCTCCCTGAGGGCTGGGGTGTGGGAGGACGGGACAGCGACCTGGACGTGACAGTGCCAAGCCCCCCTCTGGCACCTGCCTGCTGTGTGACTTGGAAAGCCATTCACCCTCTCTGGCCCTGACTGTCTTTCGAGGTCCAAGAAAAGGGAACACAGATTTTTGAGCTGATTCTTGGCTCAGTGCTTCCCTTAATATTTCTGAGTTTTTTTTTTTGTTTTTTTCAGTCCGAGAGCAGAGGTTAAAGGCAGCTCTGGAATCAGACAGGGTGGGCTTGTACCCCAACTCTGCCGCTTACCATCTTATAGAACTTGGGCGTGTTTCGGTGAAGTGAGCATGACATTAGTTCTTACCTACGGGATTGCTGTACGGATTGAATGGGTAAATATTTGGAAGGTGTCCAAAACAGTGCTGGGCACACGTAAATGAATAGCAAGAGCCCACAGCCATTCCTTCTCTGACCCAAATCCTACTGCCGCCGATGAAGCCTGCAGTGAGAGGGAAAAGGAGGGGATGATCTGTTGGTCCAAGGACAAGGTGAGCCAGCCTCGGTGCTTGGTCTGGGCAGAGCCAGGGAGATGGGGAAGAGCAACATTTTCACATTCCTACCTCTACTTCACAAACATGTACAGGGGAAATACCTGCCAGGGGTTGTGGATGCACTCACAAATAGGAACACATTTAATTCCCCGCGACTGCTCTGACAAAGGGCAGAGGAACACGGGGTGATGCCCCACAATACAGACTTGGCAATGAAATGACTGTATGAATGTCCTGTGGTTGCAGTAACGGATCAGTGCGTATCTAATACTGGCTTAAAACAGCATCCATGTGTTTTCTCATTGTTTCTTCCGAGAAAGTGCGTTCAAAGTCCAAGGGCTTTGCCTTTTCTCTCCACCTTTAAGGGCTCACGAGGTTACCGTGGGATGTCCTAAATGATCTAGGCCACCTACCTAGCAACCGATTAGTAATGGTCATTGTATTTTTCTACGTGAGATGACATAACCAAGGATGTGACAGCAGGGAGCCGAGGAGGTGGGGGCTGGGACTGTGCCACCATTGCTCTGTGGAGCTCACAACTGAAAATCAGAATTTCAGTAAAATAAAGGTAATTTTAAGGAATACATACTGGCCAGACTGTGATAAAATAGATTTTCGTCCAAGAGTAACAGAAGGAAAATTAAAAGGGGATTAATAAAAACATCCTTCTTGCTTCTTATTTATTTTTTTTGCCTTGTGTTTGTGTTTTCTAAAGGGAAGAGTTAGCTACCTTCCCTTGTTTTGAGCTGAGTCTTAGAACATCAAAAATGGACCCAGACTCCAACATGGGAAGTTGTTAGTACACATGATGTATATGGTCTCAGAGGGCTGATACATCCTCTGACATCCTACCCACCCATGCTGAAGGATGAAGGTGCCATAGAAAACATGGGTTGGGGCGCCTGGGTGGCTCAGTTGGTTGAGCGTCTGACTTCAGCTCAGGTCACGATCTCAGGGTCCTGGGATCAAGCCTGGCATCAGGCTCCTCGCTCACAGCAGGGAGTCTGCTTCTCTCTCTGTCCCTCCCCCTGCTCGTGCTCTCTCTCTCAAATAAATAAATAAAATCTTAAAAAAAAAAAAAAAGAAAAGAAAATGTGGCTTATAAAGTGGCAGAATATTGCTCATAGAAAATTATCCTTAGGTCCAAAAAATTAACCAGAAGTTAAATCTTTTTAAACCAAGTGAAATGAATCTCTAAATGCAGCCCAGGAAGCCTGATTGCTTCATAAAGATGTGTAATATTCTTTCTTGAGTGCCTGGTTCACAATGGCGTCCCCAAGGACAGAGATTCCGAAAGCTGGCTGCACATTACAATCCCAATATCCAGCTTTGGACCTCAAGCCAATTATAGCAGAGTTCTGGGGTCTGGAATGAGGCATTGGCATTTTTAAGGTCCACCAAGATGATTCAAAACTACAGCCGAAGTTGAGAGCTGCTGCCCCAGGAAGAGAATTACAGCGGAGGTCATGCTGAATTGTTTTCTTTGGTTTTAATGTAAAATCACCTGGGATAATAAGAGCTCCCTGGACATGGGACTTCCTGTCACCAATGGATTTTTGTTTTGTTTTGTTTTCGCTTTACTGAAGTATGTTTGATATACAAAGTATAGCACACATTTAATGTACACATCTTGATGAATTTGGACAA
Source organism: Phoca vitulina (assembly GCF_004348235.1). NCBI lineage: Eukaryota > Metazoa > Chordata > Mammalia > Carnivora > Phocidae > Phoca > Phoca vitulina. Next base: position 3,407,620 of record NW_022589740.1, on the reverse strand, counting down.
ATGCATTACCACAACCAAGATATTAAACTTATCCATCACTTTCAAAGCTTTCCTTGTGTTGTTTTGTGTGTTTTTTTAAAATAAGAGCATTTAACATGAGATCTCTTCTCCACATGTTTTAAAGTTCATCAAACCATACTGTTAATCATAGGCACTATGTTGTCCAACAGACCTCAAGAACTAATGCATCTTGCGTAACAGACACTCCATGCACATTTAAAAATAATTCCCCACTCCTTCCTCCCCCAGCCCCTCATGACCATCATTCTCTTCTCTGCTTCTGTGAGTCTGACTATTTTAGATACCTCATATAACTGGAATCACATATTTGTCCTTTTGTAACTGGCTTATTTCACTTAGCAGAATGTCTTTAAGATTCATCAATGTTGTTCCAATTGGCAGGATCTTCTTTTTAAGTCTGACAATACTTCATCATATGTATATACCACATACACACATTTTCTTTATCCATTCATCTGTCAACGGACATCTAAGTTGTTTCCATATCTTAACTATTTTGAATTATGTTGCAATGAACAAATGAACATGGGAGGGGGCGCAGATATCTCTTCAAGACGCTGATTTCAATTCTTTTGAATATATTCCCGAAGATAGGATTCCCGGATCATATGATAGATCTAGTGTTAATTTTTTGAGGGAATTTGCATATTGTTTTCAATAGTAGCTGCATCATTCTACATACCCACCCCCAATGCATAAGGACTTTGGCTAAGATCAAGTGTAGTACCAATGGATTATTAATAGATAACCCAGCATGACTTAATTAATAATTGTTGAAAATGTAAGGATAGTGAGTGAGATATATGTTCTAGCAAGTATACAGGAAGTGAAGAAATCTTCCACCTAAGTACTGTTCCAAAGAAGCTAGAAACTAGCATAAAAAGTTTTGTTTCATTATATTTTTAAAATTAACATACAGTAAAAATGATTTTTATTTTTGGTATACATTTAACAACTTTCTTGACTCCAGAATATTTTCTCCTCCTCCTCCCTCCCTAAGTCATGTCTTTGTGGAGCCAGAGACAACCTAGAATCAGTTTGTGTGAGCATGTCTCATAAATGGTTTCTAGTAATATGTATTCTTTTGAAATTTGCTTCTTTCACGCAGTACGTGCTTTGATATTTGTCCAAGTTCTTGTATGCATCAATAATTTGTTTTTTGGGGGTGCCTGGGTGGCTAAGTCGGTTAAGCGTCTTCCTTCGGCTCAGGTCATGATCCCAGGGTCCTGGGATCGAGCCCTGCAACGGGCTCCCTGCTCCGCGGGAAGCCTGCTTCTCCCTCTCCCACTCCCCCTGCTTGTGTTCCCTCTCTCGCTGTGTCTCTCTCTGTCAAATAAATAAACAAAATATTTAAAAAAATAACAATAATAATTTGTTTTTTCACGGCAGGATAGTATTCTGTTATATAGATATACCACACTTTCATTTATTTATTCACCCAGTGAAAGATATTTGGGCTCTTTCCAGTTTTTGGTGATTTTGAATAGAGCTTCTCCCATATTCATCTATAAGTTTTTGTGTCAACATAAATTTTCATTTTTCTACAATAAATGCCCACGTGCAGGATGACGGGGTTATTTGGTAAGTATATGTTAAACTGAAAAGCCGAAGTATTTTTGGAAACACTTTCTATTGCTACCAGCAATATGAGAGATCCAGTTGCTCTGAACCTTTGCCCACATTGATACTGTCCTTATAATTATTCCTTTTTATAATTTTCACTATCCTAATAGGTGTGGAGTGGTATCTCATAATGGTTTTAATTTGCATTTTCTTAACAGCTAATGCTATTGAACATCTTTTGTGTGATTATCTGCCGTCTGTATATGCTCTTTAGTGAAGTGTTTGTTAAAGTCTTTCACCCGTGTTTTTAAATTAAGTTGCTTTCTTACTGTGGAGTTTGAGAGTTCTTTGTGTATATTCTAAATATAAGTACTTTGTCAGATATGCAAATTGCAAATATTTCCTCCCAACTTGTCTTTTCAGTCTCTCTTACAGAGAAAAAGATTTTAAGTTTGATGAGGTCCAATTTATTGTTTTGTCATGTTATAGGTCATGTTTTTGTGGTCATGTCTAAGAACTCTTTGATGAACCCCAGATTACAATGATTTTCTCCAATTTTTTCCTTCTAGAACCTTTACAGTTTTATATTTTACCTTTATGTCTATGTTCCATTGTTAGATAATTTTTGTATAAGGTGTGATGTTTAGGTAGAGGTTCATTGCTTTGCATGTGGACGTCCAATTGTTCCAAGATCATTTGTTGAAAATGTTATCCTTTTTCCATTACTTTAATTTTTCACCTTTGTCAAAAATCAGTTTGTCTGGGTCTACTTTAAATTTTATTCTGTTCCATTGAGTTTGTGTCTATCTCTTCATCAATACCATACTCTCTTGAATACTGTAACTTCAGAGTAATTCTTAAATTTGGACAGTGTAAGTCCTTCAAATTTGTTCTTTTTTAAAAATTGTTTTGAGTATTCTTTCTTTTGCCTTTGTATATAAATTATAGAATCAGTTTGTCTGATTTTCCTCACTTTCGAACCCTAAGTTCCCTCTTTTCTGCTCCTTGTACCCTGTGCACAATATCAGATTGGGGTTGTCTTTGAGTCTATGCCAGGCTATATGACAAAGGGAAAAAAGAATAAATTTACTGTCAGTTCTGTGGAATATCAATTCTGGTCTTCTTTCCAAATCCACCTGCTACCTTTACTTTTTTGTTTTAACAAACTCTTAACATTTTAATTTTTTAATTTTTTAATATTGTGGTTAGAACACTTAACATGAGATCTACCCCCTTGGCAAATTTTTTAAGTGCACACAATATAGTATTTTTTTTTACCAGGGAGCAATATTATACAGCGGATGCCTAGAATACTCAACTTGCATAATTGTTACAAAATAAGATTCAACTGAGTAAATGTTTTTTATTTTATTATGTTCTGTTAATCACCATACATTACATCATTAGTTTTTGATGTAGTGTTCCATGATTCGTTGTTTGCGTATATCACCCAGTGCTCCATGCAGAACGTGCCCTCCTTAATACCCATCACCAGGCTAACCCATCCTCCCCCCCTCCCCTCTAGAACCCTCAGCTTGTTTCTCAGAGTCCATCGTCTCTCATGGTTCTTCTCCCCCTCCGATTTCCCCCCTTCATTTTCCCCTTCTTACTATCTTCAACTGAGTAAATTTTAAAGATCTTATTGGCTTTATTAAATGATTCATGAGTTGGGCGACATCCAATCCAGCAGATAAAAAGGAGCTCTGAGGAGCTGTACAAAATAAAAGACTTTTATAGCCAGAAGGGAGCAGGAAATAAGGAAGTTGTACTTGGCAAAAATGTGGGCTTGTTATTGCAAGGTTACTTCCCTTCTGAGGATGGTAGTGGTCCATCAGGCAGACTCTCTAGCTAGTGCTGATTAGGCAATTCCTGATAGACTGGTTTAAGATTCTACTTCTGGAAGAGCAGAAGCTGTAATAGTTAAGTCTCTGGTGACGTAGGGCTTAGTGTAAGCAACTCCATTTTGGGCCTGTTGTCTTGTTTTAATAACTTTAAATACATATCCATTGAATAGCAATTCCTATTTCCCCCTTCTTTCCAATCCCTGGCAACCACCAACCACCATTCTACTCTCTATTTATATGAGTTAGACTATTTTTTTAATTATGTTATGTTAATCACCATACATTTTATCATTAGTTTTTGAGGTAGGGTTCCATGATTCATTGTTTGTGTATAACACCCAGTGCTCCATTCAGTACTTGCCCTCTTTAAAACCCATCACCAGGCCAACCCATCCCCCTACCCACATCCCTCCCTATTTTAGATATCTCATATAAATGGAATCTAGGTTCAAATGTACAGAAAAATTGTCAGTGTTTCCATATCTCCTACACCTGGTTTCCCGCTAGTAATATCTTACATCAGCATGGAGGTTTGTCACAACTAATGAGACAATCTTGCTATTTTATATGATATTCAGATTTACTTGATCTTTACTTCATTTTTTTTTTCTGTTTCAGGTTCCCATCCAAGATATGGCATTATATCTAGTTGTCGTGTCACCTGTTGAAGGTGACAGTTTCTCAGACCTTTCTTTTCTTTGAAGACCTTGACAGTTTTGGGGAGGGCTGGTTAGGGTTTTGTAGGATGTCCTTCAACTGGGATTAGTCTGATCGCTTCCTCATGATTAGTCTATAGTTGAGGGGGTTTGGGGAGGAAGGCCACAGGGGAAAGTGCCCTCACTGCATCATTTCAGTACTACATACTATTAACACAACTCACCGTCATTCATATTCACCTTGTCAATGTTGCTGAGATACTCTTTTTCACATTTCTCAACTGTAAGAGTACTCTTTTCCCTCCCCTCTATATTGTACTCTTTGGAAGGAAATCACATGCAACCCACAATTCAGGAGCGGGATTATCTATGTACATTATTTATAGTCTTTCTGAACAGAGATCATTCATCCATTCAATCATTTATTTGTGTTAGTATGGACTCATGGGTATTTATTTTATATTTTGAGTTATAATCCAATACTGCATTATTTATTTTATTGCCCAAATTGTTCTAGCTTTGGCCATCAGAAGCTCTTTCAGTTGGTCCTGTGACCCTTTGTTGTACTCCCCATCATTGTGAGATGTTTTGTTTTGTTTGGAGTACTTCCTTACTTTCTGTTGGTACAAGATGCTCCAGGGTTATCTTTTATATTTCTTGCCCTGGCCTTAGCTGTTTCTCCAAGGAGTCCTGTTCCTTTCAGTGGAGAATGGTATTCTACATCAAGGTCTGGGGGTGCCTGGGTGGTTCAGTTGGTCAAGTGTCTGACTTCAGCTCAGGTCATGATCTCAGGGTCCTGGGATTGAGCCCCATGTCAGGCTCCCTGCTCAGCGGGGAGTCTGCCTCTCCCTTTGCCCCTCTTCCCAGCTTGTGCTTTCTCTCTCTCAAATAAATAAAAATTAAAAAAAAATCAAGATCTGGATGTTAGATCGACTCGCTTCTGCAGTGTCATTTTTCCTCTCAGTTGATTGAGTGAGGAAATATGCTTATATACTCATCGGTGTTTGTACCTATTTCTGTATCTGGATATCCAGCTGTATGCTAAGCTACCCGTGAGTTCATACCGATGTCTCCAGCTCTAATCTATTGTCACCTGGATTGTGGGAACAAGTTTCTCCAGCTCGTATGTGATCTCCCTCTCCATCAGTGAAAAAGCTGGCTCCTACCACGTGTCATCCATTTATTTGTTGTTCAATTTCAGCATACGTGTTTAGTGTTTTCGGGATTGTTAACACAGCACTCATTGTCTCCTCTGAGAGACAACTTCATCAACTAGAGTTGCTCATTTATAGTTTCTTTGCCTTTAGTTTTTAACAGAGCCCACTCATACCTATTTTTACCTTTCCCCACACCCAATTCGTTGAGGTTGTTTCATACATTTGTAACAGTTTCTTCTGTCATTCTTTATTCCATCCTATGGTTCCCTGACCTCTTAAGTGATTTTTTAAAAAAAATTTGCATACATCAAGGTTCATTCTTTGTGATATAAAGTTCTAAGGGTTTATGATAAATGCATATGATCAGGCGTCCACCAATACAATATCATACAGAATAGTTCCACTTCCCTAAAAATCCCCATGCTTCACCTGTTCAAATGTCCCCTCCCACCCAAGTGTCTGGCAACCACTTAGTTGTTTATCATCTCTCTGGGTTTGTTTTTTCCACATTAGCATATCAATAATCATGCAGTGTTTCAGACTGGCTTCTTCACTTAACAACATGAATTTAATATGCAGACACATCTTCAGGTGAATTGGTAGTTTACTCCTTTTTTATAGATGAAAAGCGTTCTATTGTATGGATGTAGCACAGTTTAGCAATCTGTTCACATATTGAAGGACTTCTTGGCTCCTCCTAGTTTCTGGCTATTATAAATAAAGCTGCTATAAATATTAGTGTTCTGGCTTTTGTGTGGACATAATTCTTCAATCCGTTTAGTAAATACTTAGAGCATGATTGCTAGATTGTGTGTCAAGACTGTTTATCTTTGTAAGAAGCCATCACTCTGCCTTACAAACTGTACCATTTTGTATCCCCCAACCAGCAGTTAATGAAAGTATTTGTTGCTCTACATCTTCACCAGTGATAAGTATTCTCGTTTTTTTATTATTATTTTTTATTTTACCCATTCTAATAGGTATGTAGTGGTATCTCGTTATTTTCATATATAACTCCTTGAGACAAATGATGTTGAAAAGTTTTTCACATACTTACTTTTAGCACCTTTAGAGATGTGTATCTTGCTCATTTTTAAACTGTTTCTTTCCTTATTGAGAGTTTTAAGAACTCTTTGTATATTTTGGATGCAAGTCCTTTATCAGATAAACATTGTGCAAATATTCCTTCTCAGTCTATGGCTTGTCTGTTCTCTTAATAGTGACTTTCACAAAGCACAGGTTTTTAAAATTTTTATTTTGATAAAATCCAACTTACCATTTTTTTCTTTCATGAATCATGCTATTGGTGTTATACCAAAAAATTCATCACCAAACCCAAGGTCACCTAGATTTTCTCCTATTTTTAATTCCAGAAGTCTTGCAGTCTTATGTTTTGTATTTGGATCTTTGATCCATTTTGATTTGGTTTTTGTGAAGGATCATTTTTACTTTTTGGAGTCTTCTGCTGCTCCATCCTGTCTTGAATTTACAGTTGCATTTTATGGTAGAAATAGGTAGAGGTTGTTTGTTTATATTTCTGAGAATCACTCATGAGCACTTAATATTTTATTTTAGAAGTTTTCTTTTGTTTTTCTTTTTATTTAAAATTCCCAATTCTTTTCTATCCTACAGCCAGTTTCTATGTTAGAATAATAAAGTATATGAATAAAGTATATCAAAGAAACAGTAACTCTCATTTATTCTAAGTCCCTGACGTTTGCAGAGATTATCATAGACCAGATTTTATCCACCGCTTTGGATCCAAAATACTACTTTTTTTTTTTTTTTTTTTTGAGGAGCAATAAGCAAGCTACAAACTCACAGGAATAAGATGATGTTTCTTGTACTATTGGAATTTAAAATTCCTCTCCTTCCCTTTAGAGCAAAGCTCCTAGTGGTTGTCACTTTTAGAAACCCATACTTTTAGATTCTGACTCAGGCTCTGTTCTCTGCCTGACTCCTCAACGCTAACGTGACTCCAAGAAATTTGAAAATGTCTGCTACTTTACATCATAAAGAGAGGCATTCAACAGGAAAGTTTAAAATAATATTTATCGCCCGCATCGAAAGGTAAGACTGTTCTCCCCTGGCCCATCCCTGACTTCTTAAGATGCTCTAATAGATACAAGGAGACTTCATAACCAAGAAGCCTATCTGTCCAGAAAAATTCCAAACCATAAAAATCTGTAAAAGGCTCACTCCTGTGAATCCTTTATTCTTGTTCCATAGCATAGAGAATGCTCCTTTTTAAAATGGCTGAATTCTACCTTCGTGTGAAAAATTACATTTATTATGCAGCCCCGATCGCTTGGAATATTGCATCCAATGCTCAGCTCCTGACAGAGCCTAAACTTTCCCAATAACCTGCAGTGATGTCATCACTCTGACCTGAGCCTGCCCCTCGTCTCTGCTACCTCCTAACCTTTCAAGGCACAAGGAGATGAGAGAAGGTTCTGACCAACAGTAATTTGGGATTTGGGCCGTATGTCTAGGGGTGGTCAGCCTACATCACATCCCACCGGTGTCCACATCCTATTTGCCATATTGGTTTCCTCCTTGTGCTGCAGATCCTACAAATGCCTTTTTTTTTAATTGAAATGTAAGTGACATATACCATTCTATTAGTTTTAGGTGCACAACACAATGATTTGATATTTGGATATATCGCGAAATATTACCACAAGTTTAGTTAATATCTGTCACCACACATGGTTACAATTTTTTTTTCTCGTGTCACGAACCAAATGCCTTTTAAAGCATCTGGTCTTTCATCCCTCACTTCCCCCCCAAATAGTTGGTAAGATGCTGAGACACAGACATGATTTGCAGAATCTGTACTTGGCTCCATCTCCTTTCCACCAAACGTTTTACATAGAGACATATCTGTACTTCCCCAAATCCAACATCCATCTTTCCAAAATAAGGCAACTACTAAGGTTTACTAAATCTTGCGCAACCAATACGAAGAAGGTGGGTAGGCTAACTATAACTGTGCCGTAGTCACTAAAAAAGGCTAACAAATTCTTAGATATAACAAGGCAAGCTATCACCAGGTGTTAATAAGTACAGCAAAGGAAATGCAGGAATCTGAAGAGTGGTCCTCATCAGCATATGTGGGCTAAGAGGACACAAATGCAGCTGGTCAGACACTGAGGAATATTTGACTATTTACTGCACTTCTCAGCCCTTAGGTGACTCTCCTTTCAGAGTGCGTTCATTCACTCATTCATTCATGTCTTCAACAGATATCGTGTAAGCCCTTACCACATTCTAGGAACAGTACTGGGCAAGAAGATAAAGTGATGAGCCCAATAGACATGGCTCCTGTTCCCACAGCTTACGTTGCAACAAATTCAGTGTCGTGTGCTTAGCATCGTAACATGATACGTACGGAATGTCACAGAAGAACCAACAAAGGCATCACATCCAATTGGGTGGGTTCTGAAGCAGGTGGGGGATGGAAAGCTGGGAAAGGCACCAGGATGTCTCACTGCGTAAAGGATATTTAAGCTATGACCCAGGTCAGGAAAAGGCAGAGCAAATCCCCACTCCAATTTGCTTTGAGTGAAATATCACCCACCTCCAGAAACCTGCCTCTGAACCCCCCCAAAAAGGGGCAACTATGCAGTACAGATGGTCACTTTTTACCCAACCCTTGCCGTTCACCTTGAATTATTGTTTCCTTGCTCTCTCCCAGGATTTGCTTTTTCCAGAATGAAATCGCAATCCTTTGAGAGCAGTCCTCTTGTATTTCTGTACTTAGGAGCACTTAGTGTGGATGAAGGTCCATACAGACTGGTCTTGTGACTGATTCATGTTTCAGTGAAAAGTGAAGAAGTCCTCCAATGTCTCATGAATTCAGACCACTGAGCCTCTCCAGCTGCCAAGGAGAGACAGATTCTCTTCAAATTCAAGTGTTTGGTATGCTCCCTCACAGGAGCCACTCAGGTGTCTCTCCTTTCCTTTAAAGCTATTTGACTTCTTAGGCACATATTCTTATTTAATCACCAAGACCTAAAGGAAACTTTTTTTTTAATAGTGGAAATGTTTGGGATTTCATACAGGCACAGTGTGGTTGTTGAGCTGCAACTCTGCCAATCAGAAATTCCATAATTCCATAATTAAGATTATAGTCCAGCCAACTCCCACACCACTGAGTGCTGTCTCCACCCCTCGCTACCGCCCGCGATTTTCCAGGAGCTTCAATAAACACAAGACATTAGTCACCTGCATAGACTAAAAGGCTGAGGCCATTCCCTTCTTATATATTAAAGCTGTTTTAAGTTAGGAAATAACAACAAGGAACGACTGTAAAAGTGACCCATCGCTACTTAGAAAATGTATTTCATAGCGAGAAAATCGCTCTCCAGCAATCATCTTTTAGGCTAAGTTTTAACACAAGGGTGATCCTTCAACAGTCATAAACCCCTGGGAACAAAAGTCTTAACTCTGTTGGTGACAACAGATGCTACTAAAATACTGTTTTGTCTTAGAGTTCCAGAGTGTCTCATAAAGCAAATAATTATGATGGTTTAAAAGCCTGTCCCCAGAGTGAGCTCCAGACCCGCAGCAGGAAGCGTGTTGTCTGAGAAGAATATAAAGAAACTGGGATTTTATCTGACAAATACTGCAGTGAATATGTTCGTGAAAAGTCTGCACAAACACTACAGAATTAGTCTCATGACCTGTTATGAAGAGCAAATAAAAATCGATACCAATTATGAACCAGGGGGTAAGGCAATGTCTTTTGTGCAGCCCCTGAAAGACTTGCGAGGGGTTTGCGGAAGGACTGACTTCACCCTCTGAGTGGTGCAGGCATCCGTTCTGTGGTGTGGCAGGGAAGGTGCCAGGCTGACCCTTTCGGTCAACATTGGTATGCTCTTGGGACAACTATCCCATATTTTCTCTTTTCCTCCAATACTAGCACTAATTCTTGCCCAGGTCATTGTTGATCTGCTAAGTGATGGTAGTCAGCAAGTCAAGAATTTGATGTTTGCTTAGAAGTCCTGATCACTGTCATTTAAAAAGAAAGAGAAAAAGAACGAGGAAGAGGAGGCCAGAGGAGGAGGAAGATAAAGTAAACAGAGTGTGTGGAAGGATTTTAGAAAGACCCTAGTGCAGTGCCTTGCTAAGATGTTTAGAATAAAACCCGACTTCGTTAAACAGTGCATGTGACCTTGCCCCTGGCTCTCTCTTCACTTTCACCTCCTGACTAGCTCCCCTGATCATTCCGTGCAGACCATCCACGTGTCCTGGCTGCTCCTTTGGCTTGGTAAGCATGCAGCTGCCTCAGGGAGTTTGCACTTTCTGTTCCTACGACCTGGAACATTCTTCCTCCAGCTAACCCCTTTCCTTCGGGGATCAGCTCTGAAATAAAATGGCATGGCCTTTGTTAAGCGCTCTTTCAAGTTTGTAATGAAAGAAAAAAAAGTTTGTAATGACAGCACAAGCTCACCAATAAAAAAAAAATACGGGGGAAGGTAAGAATAAATAATGTAGACAAAGATAAATTTAAAATATTAAACAAGCAAATAAAGTAGTATTTATCCTCACTAAACAGATCAACCCATGGAACAACATTGTAGAGCTACAAGTGAGTATCTCCCCTAAATCAGTGACTTCAGGGTTGAACTGAAACTGGAAAAGTCATGTCCTACTGGTGACATTTTAAATTATAAACATATTTTGGGAGGAAATCCATGGGCAATATGTATGTGAAGAACTATAAAACGCTTCAAATCTTTCACGCAGAAAAATCACTTTTAGAAATGATTCCTGTAGAATGTTAATTTCTATGTATTCCTTACAGCACTGAAACTTTAACAATTCAAGTATAATAAAATGATTAAGTATATGGTAGTTGAACAACAAAATTATGTTAGGGGTAGCCTTAAAATGTTAATTAACAAGGATATGTAGAAACTAGAAAGAGTTTGCCACGTTGTTGAAAAAGCAAAAGCCAAATGAAACTTACCTGTCCATGGACAAACACTGGAAGGTAATCTACTGGAGAAAAATGAGGGTTTTGCCCCTTCTATCTTTCTCAAATGTGTATTTCATATTTGGTTCTGACACCTTGGCATTTTCAAATGAAGAAACACAGTGACCCTGAGTCCATTGGTTGTTTTGTTCTTTTGCTAATTTCTGACTTTAGCAAAGATAGCAAGTGGGCCTTTAACACTTGTAAGTAATTTGTGTTATCGGCAGACCCTGAGACTTCGCACACGCCTGGGCGATCCTGAGGGCTGAAAGCCTGCCTCCCGAGTAAATTCTGATGAACCGCAGCCAAAAGTGGAGAAAATTTGAGAGCCTCCCATCTCCTTTACCTCTAACTGGGTTAAATTGCAATCAAGTTGACCAAAAAGAAAGCCTATTGAACATGACAGCGTGGTGAGGGAATGTAAGAATATAGGGTTTCTGGGGCTTTAACGAGTGAAACAGTTGCTAATTTTCTAACGATGTTTGCCCTCAAGAAATGCTCATGTAATGTGGTCCTTCATCATGGTTCAGTAAGGGGATGATTCTCTTTTTTTGTAGATTCTATGTCTTCATTTTATTTTGGATAATTAAAATGATGCAGAGGGGAAGGCAAGTAGGAACATAATCTAAAAACATGAAAAATAATACCAATAACAATGGGTGAGTATTTATTGAGGAAAGATTGCGAAAACCAGACTAATAGTATCTTGGCGGTGCGTGGAAGCAAGGGCTCCCCAGACGGATGTGACTTGCATGCAAGTCAGTGAGGCATTGGACAACATAGCATTTGGGGACCTTCAATGGGGGCATTAGAGAAGGACCCAAGAGGTAGAAGGGAAAGGGGCTTCCCAGGCTGTGCTAAGAAATGGAATTTTATCCCGAAAAGATAAGAAGACATTGAAAGCCCTTTAGAAAGAGTGTACTATTTTCTAGTTTTTCCCAAAAGAGGAAAAAAAAATGTCATGGACCACTTCCACAAAGCTCCCTCTACAGATATATAGGAAGTATCTGAGTTGTAAAATATGGTCTAAAGCTTCAAGAGCTCCATGAAGTAGCAAGAGCAATAAAATTTTTGGAAAAAATACTGGTGGTGGTGACTTGCAGTGTTATTACAACCTTCTTATTTCTCGGGGCCCAAAGCCACACTGTGCAGTGAACATTCTCACCCTCTTAGCTGTGTTCACGTTGCTCATGCAAAAAAAAAAAGTGCTAATGAGTGTTTTCTTCTGTTTCAGAAGAGCCTTATTTGTTTCACATGGGCTCATTTGCACCTTGTTTTGAGGCACATCTTACATTGCCACGAGAAAGGTTGCTGGAAATGACTTCCAAGCCCCTTACGTGTATTGGGAGTCCACTTAAATGCATTCCAGAGCAGGACTGATGTGAAAGTACAGGCCAGGTGGATGAGAGTCCCTTTGAAAATCTGCATCTAACTGACTGCTTGACATTCAGCCTAGTATTTGCCAGACCGAAATCAGGGCAGGTCATCTAACAGCGGGGCATGGTTTTCCAGGTGGGTTGTTGGAAAATCTGGGACCCGTGGCCACTATCCAGCATATCTGGGGGTCCACAGGCTGAGGAGGGCAGATGAGATGTCCTCTGAGCAGGTTGTCAGATTTAGCGTATAAAAATACAGATCACCCAATTGAATATACTTTTCAGTATAGGTATATCTAGAATAGTGTGTGGGAAATTCTTAGACTAAAACAATATTTCTTGTCTGGCTGAAATTCAAATTTAACTGGGCACTCTGTATTTTCTATGTCACCCTTACCCTTGAGACCCCTAAGGACACCAAGATCGCAACAAGCCAATGGGGCAAAGCACTCCCAGGGCTGACCAGTGGTCCAATTTCCAGGGAAGTCAGACATTCAGGTAAAGGGTGACTATGTGCTCCCTGCTGAGTGAAGACCCAGGCATTGTCCTGGGTCTCCACGCCACCAGGGGAATACAACTAGAGGACCAGCCCTAATCCAGACCCACGCTCTCCAGGAGGGGAGACCTGGGCTGTTAGCAAGAGTCCTAGGCCTCCAGACACCCGTTCTGCTCATAACATAAACATGGTCCCTGCGATGCTTTGCAATCCTGATCACAGAGGCCCACCTGGAGACCCTCACCTAGCTTCACCTGCAGCCTGGTGGTTCTGTGTCCTGGCTCTCAGTTTCTAGTCCACCCTCTTTACCATTCCCTTTCTCTCTTTCTCCCCATCCTTATCCCTCTCTCTCCCTGCCCCTTGGTCAGTGCTGACCCATGAGTGTCCATCTCTTACCTGCCCTGAGATGTGATCTAAATCGTTAGCTTCTTCAGTCCCATCTGGAACCCCAGGATGCATCACTGGCTGCAGTGGGGTGTTCTGACCCTCCTGCCAGGCAACGTCATGGTCATATCCACACTTGTGTTCCGGATTGTGCCAGCCCCTATTACTGAGAACAGTGTGAGGGACCCTCTGGGCAGCCTCCCTACCTCCCTGTTTGGACCCCAGAGGTGAATATAACTTGTCTACGTGTTGATAATCAAGGAGAAAGACAGCAGGGTCAAACACCCAAAACTCAAAATCAGAAAAGATGCAGAGAAGTGAGGAGGGGGTGGCTGGGGGTGGAATCTAATTCTGAATATAACTTACAGGATGAAGAACTAGGCCATTAAAAAGAAATTTCTCGGCAAGCCAAGTTTGGGTGGTCTGGTAGCTGGCAAACTGCATCTCATCTGGCTTTAGATTAAAATTTGAAATCCTAAGTCCCTCTTGTACAACTGTGCATAAAATCTTCACGATCCCACTACAAAACGAAACTACTCTACAAAGTAATCTGGACACTGAAAGAAAGAATTGTAAGCATCCGTTTTCAAAAAGTTAAAAAAAAATAAATTTCCAGAAACAAATAGAGCTTCTGACCTGTGGAGGGGACATTGCTTACAGAACTTAAGCAACAGGCAAAAACTCAGGAAATCTAATTTCCAGTCTCCTAGACTCTACTTCAGTGTCCAGAGCAAGATGAGGGGGATTTCAGGCCATAGGACACCCAGCACATCATAACCACGGCCCTCCACTGCGGCGGACACAGTGCGTACCCTGTTTTGGGTCTGTCATTGCTAAGGTTTTATTTGGGGGCAGCCAGGTAACCTATCTTCTATGTATGAGATAAGGTGGTTCTGGTTAGGAGATCACACTTCACTTCTAAAAGCAAGATATGATTTAAAGGAAAAGTAGGAGGGAATTGATTGACACACAACTTTTAAGGAATATATTTGACGCCAGCTACTATCCCTTGGCCCCACACCCTGCCTTCGGCTTTCTCTTCAATTTGCTACATCCCAAGCCAACATTTTCATTCGCCTCGCTCCCATCCAGCCTTCGGAGAAACCACAGGTCCCTTGTCCACAGTGACTGTGGTTTAGTCCATTTCAAAAGAAAGAGGAAAAAAACAACCTCCTCTCCAAACTTTTATTATATCCAAATTCCAGGACAGATGCTTCTTGAATACACGCGGGCACTGTTCTACCGTTCTTCCTGCACTTACCGCTTTACCGGTCATTGTCACGGCGGTGTGTGTAACTGCATGCCCCACGCACAGTGAGGCTGCCTTGTCTGCCCTGGGAGCCCTCCACACAGGAACGAGCCTGACGGCCATCATCACTCACTACCCAGAATGCTGCCAGTCCTTACAAGTGATGCAAAGATGAAGAAACCCAGTTTCCAAATGAGGATGCCTTGTGATCTACAAAACACTCGAAGAATTAAAAGGCATAGGTGTAGAACACAAATAACAAGGATGAAAGAGGCTCAAGAACTTGGTGTCTGAGACCAGCCTTTCATACAGTTGAGAGAACACTGTTGCTGCACGTGAACAGATGATGGCGTCCCAGGCAGGGGACCGGGGAGAGCAAAGGCGGGACTTGATGAAACGGGGCCAGAAGGCTAACCACAGGGACAGTGCAAACTCCAGCTGCCCACCAGACACGCTCACCTCTGCAGAAGCATCTCTTCTGTTCTGCTTCGAGGCCCAAGGACAGCTCCTGGCCACAGCTGAGACCTGGCCACCATGCCTGGAGTCGAATGCTCTGTACTATTAACATCTGGCCCTGAACAAAGTGGTTTCACACAGGTGATCGCAGCGAAGGGAGCCAGCTCGGGCATGTTTGTGTCCGCTCTACACTTGAAGAAATAAACGCTCCAAGAGGCTTAGCAACATGGCTTGGCAGAGGCACGCTGGAGGCCAGGGTCCGTGTGCTCCGAGGCGTGTGCAGCAGGACGAGGGCACCGCAGAGACAGAGCTGTTCCTTCTTACAAAAAATAAAAGCCCAAGATCCAAGGCCTTATCCAGGGCTCACGGGAACAGCATCTCTGAGCGCAAGCCCCACATCTGATCCATTAAGTTCCACAGATAACTGAGATGTACACCAAAGAGGAGGACTGGGAAGGAGTCAGGAAGACGGACTGATGGCGGAGGGCTGCGTCTCCATGGTGGCTCTCGGTGTTGGCATGCCAGGGCCACTCGGCCCTTCCCGGCCCTCTGACTCAGGGAAGTCTATGGTTTTCAATCTCTATCGCTTTACCACAGGACATACTTTGATCAACACAGCGCTACATCAGGAGAAACAGAAGGTTTTTTTCAGGAGGCAAAAATACTTTATGTACGATGTCCTCATTATGTACACTCTTAAACATTATCCAAACAGCTCACCATCTCTGAATGCATGTTATTACTCAGTTCCCAATCTCTAAGCAATTTACCCATAAACCAGGTGTGGACACTTTTCAGTTCTCGCTATGATCTAATCAACATGTGAAAAGGAGGCTCCACCACTCTCCAGAAATAATCTTTATTTCCTTCTGGAGAAACACCAAACATGTTATGATTTATTTTAACGTTTTGTTTAAGCTGCATGCTTTAATTCCTCTTTACAGGAATCTGTAATTTTCCATCAAAATAATGTCTTTGCGTTATTTTTCCTTTAAGAGCACACACAAACATGTCAGATACAGAGGAACTATTTATGTGCCATCTTCTTAATCTGTTTTAAGCGTGTTTTCTGAGGTCCCTGGGGAAATCAAAGGGAAACTTCAGGAAGGCCCTTGCGCACCTGAGTGCGTGTAGACTGCGCTGCGGCGAAGCGCGCGTCCTCTCGGGAGATTGCTGCGAGCACCGAGCACATTTGGGTGACAGGAAGCATATTCACTGAGCGTGAGATTCGTCTGGGGCAAGTCTGCAGGCTCCGCGAGCTGCATTCAGGACCGGAGTGGCGGCGTTCACAACGCAAGACCCCAGATTAACGAAGCTGCCCCGAGTAGCTGTGGGTCCGCAGGTGAAGACCAGCCGGACATGTGTCGCCACTTTAATTTCAAGCAGCAGGAGGATGTGATGGAGGGTGTTCATCTGCAAACACATGTTTTCAGCACCAACTACAGTCCCTGCATGTGGCAGGTGCACAGACTTTTCCAATGTGACTGCCTCCCATGGCATCCCTGGGGTGGACTGGGGAGAACATTCTCAATGGCGGTAATGGGAAATCCGTTTTCCATCTCAGTCTTAAGAAGATGGTGCATTGAAGATAAAAAATATTAAATTATTTCAGAAAGAATGCTGTTCTTCTGCCCGAATCAAAGTTGCCATGATACTCCCCAAATGATGTCCCCTCACTGCTGATTTGTGTTCTCACGGGGCCGGGGCGGGGGTAATACTCAGACTGAGACCCCAGATTTCCTAAATTATGATTTAAAAAAGTCTTCTCTGTTTGACTTATTTTGCTCAACATAATACCCTCCAGTACATGTATCATATGACCTCACTGATATGAGGAATTCTTAATCTCAGGAAACAAACTGAGGGGTGCTGGAGTGGGGGGTGGGGTGGGAGGGATGGGGTGGCTGGGTGATGGACACTGGGGGGGGTATGTGTTCTGGTAAGCGCTGTGAATTGTGCAAGACTGTTGAATCTCAGATCTGTACCTCTGAAACAAATAATGCAATATATGTTAAGAAAGAAAAAAAGAAGAAGAAGAATGTAGCAGGAGGGGAAGAATGAAGGGGGGGAAATCGGAGGGGGAGAAGAACCATGAGAGACGATGGACTCTGAAAAACAAACTGAGGGTTCTAGAGGGGAGGGGGGTGGGAGGATGGGTTAGCCTGGTGATGGGTATTGAGGAGGGCACGTTCTGCATGGAGCACTGGGTGTTATGCACAAACAATGAATCATGGAACACTATATCTAAAACTAATGATGTAATGTATGGGGATTAACATAACAATAAAAAAAATAAAAAAAAAAAGTCTTCTCAATGTGAAAACCAGCTGTCGCAAAGAAAGGACAGATGTTTGACTGAACCCTTTCTAGGAATTCTAATCTCAAAATGACTTAAAACCTCTGATTATGGCTAGCCCCATTCCTGGGAGTCAAGCTTAACTATATGTCAAACCTGTTCAAATAAAATGGGAAGAGAATATTTTTCAGAAGGGCATACTAGACCTGGTCTCTATGAAGAATATTGGGAAGAGGCTCAGTGAGAGGAGCCCATCAGAGAAGGGGCTAAGAGGTGGGGGTGGGGAGCCCTCTAAGGTGGTGTAGCTTGGCTCAGGCTTTGATTTATGACGACTGAACGCAGGGTTGGCCTCGGGAGAAGGAGAGTATAATGAATTGAAGCCCTGTGTCCCCAACCCAGGCTGGTGGCCTCTTGATTCAGATGTGTCTCTGTAACTTTCTGCCCCCCTTCACAAAGCCCCCAAAGCTTCTCTGGCCCCAGAAGTGCCAAGCCTATTTTATTGTACTGCTCATACATTACAAGGAGAAAAGCAAGGAGAGCGGGTTCTGCAAATCATTTCTGGCACCTTATTTTGTTCTATTCTAAAGTAATAAGTTCACAGCAGCAATGGAACAAGACCTCATCTTAGCTGGGCAGGAAATAAAGGGGAATGGAGATGAGGATCAGGAAAGTTAATGAAAGTCTCTCCAAGGGCTGAAAGAGCCCAGGCTTTGGAATCAGATGAACTGAGCATCACGGCTGCTGGACTCCTTACTGGTTATATAATATTGACCAAACAGCTTAAATCCTCTGAGCCTCCTTTCTTCAGCTGTAAAATAATAACCATACCGCCTACTGCATGGCATTGTTATTTTAATTACCGTGCCGGAAGCCCAGGGCAGAGTTCAGGTAGCACAGAGCCCCAGTACTCACTGCGAACCTGGTTGTCCTCTTGCCTCAATTGGGATGGGAAATATGTTCTCAATGGTCTTCTTTCCAGAAAGGCCATTTATTTACTTCATGCCAGGAACACATTTCTTTCTCTTTTTCAAAGCATACTTTATTATTTTTTTAGAGTAGTTTTAAGTTCACATCAAAATTGAGGGGCAGGTGGAGAGATCCCCCCAACACACGCACAGCCTCCACTGGTTATTAGATCCCCAACCAGAGCGGTGCATTTGTTATAATTGATGGACCCACATTGATGCATGATAATCACCCCAAATCCATAGTTTACATTAGGGTTCACTCTTGTACATTCTATTGGCTTGGATGAATGTATAAGGACACATATTCACCACTCATTTTTTTTTTTAAGTAGGCTCCATGCCCATCATGGAGCTCAACACGGGGCTTGAACCCATGACCCTGAGATCAAGACCTGAACTGAGATCAACAGTCAGACACTTAACCCTTAACCGACTGAGCCATCCATGTGCTCCCTACCATTAAATATTATCCAGAGTAGTTTCATTGTCCTAAAAATCCTCTGGGCTCCACCTATTCATCCTTCCCTCCCCGAGAACCCTTGGCAGTCACAGATCTCTTTACTGTCTCCATAGTTTTGCCTTTTCTAGAATGTCATAGAGTTGGAATCACACAGCACATAGCCTTTTCAGCCTGGCTTCTTTCACTTAGTGATACGCATTTTAAGGTTCCTCCTCATCTTTTTCTGGCTTGACAGCTCACTTGTTTTCAGTGCTGAGTAATATTCCATTATCTCGATGTTCTATAGTTTACCTATTCACTTACTGAAGAACATCCTGGTTGCTTTCAAGTTTGGGTAATTATGAGTAAAGCTGCTCTAGACCTCTTCATGAAGGCTTTTTGGAGGAACTCTTAGCTCCTTTTGGTAAAAATATCAAGAAGCACGATTGCTGGGTCATATGGTAAGAGTATGTTTAATTTTATAAGAAACACACAAGCTGTCTTTTGAAGTGGCTCTGCTATTTTGTATTCTCACCAGGAATGAATGAGAGTTGTTGCTGCTCTGCATTCTTGTCAGCATTTATGAGGTTTGTATTCTAGACTGGGGCCATTTTAATAGGTGGGTAGTAGTATCTCGTCATTTTAATTTGCATTTCTCTGATGACCTATGGTGTGAAGCATCCTTTCATATGCTTATTTGCCATCTCTATATCTTGCCTAGTGAGGTATTTGTTAAGGTCATTGGCACATTTTTTAATTAAGATGTCTGTTTTCTTATTGTTGATTTTTAAGAGCTCTTTGTATATTTTGGATAGCAGTCCTTGATCAGTCTTTTACAAATTTTTTCTCCCAGTCTGCTTGTCTTTTCATTCTCTTGAGTTTTATTTCTTCTTATATAATATAGCCAAAGCTTTATTATGTAAGTTGAACATAATTTCAATATATGCTGTAAATAATTTCAAGATATTAGGTTAACTCATATTGCTAACTAATGTGGCACAACATTTGTTCTGCATATCTAGTGTGTGTGTGTGTGTGTGTGTGTGTCTGTGTGTGCTTGGGCAGCATGACAGTGTTGGAAATGCACTTATAATTAGGCAAGGCTCCAGCCCTGGAGATGCCAACAACATACTTTGGAGGAGTAGGAAGGCTGCCTCAGTCCTGGGCTGTGTGATCTGCTCTACTGTGTTTCCTGTGCTCTGCACAGCAGCAAGCACATTAAGCTCTAGTGGCATTTAAATGATTTGGGGTTAATTAAATTAGGTTCCTGGACCCAATTTCAAGGTGTTGTGGGTGGGGAATGGAGTTCCCCACACCCTGAAAGAGCAATGCTCCAATACCATCTGGGTGTTCTACAAGTCAACTCAATTTAACTCAATTGTGGCACTCTCTACCCAGAGATGGCATCAGATTCCACAGGTTAAGGGCTCAATCTTACCAGACTGCCCCCCATCCTTCAGACACCAGTCAAAAGCCCAGGTTATTATTGTGCTTCCAACCGACTGGCTGTAAATCAGAGGTTCCCTTGACCCCTTCTTTGGGTTTAATTAATTTGCTAGAGCAGCTCACAGAACTCAGAGAAACATTGTACTTACTAGGTCACCCATTTATTTTTATTTACAAAAAGACAAAACCCAGGACGAGCCAGATGGAAGAGATGCACAAGGGCAGGTATGGGGAAAGGGGGCGGGGCTTCCCTGCCCTCTCTGTGCACACCACTCTCCCTGAATCTCCATGTGTTCATTAACCAGAAAGCTCTTCAGATCCTGTTCTTCTGGGTTGTTATGGAGGCTTCATCACATAGGTATAATTGACTAACCCATTGGCTATTGGCAGATGATGCAACCTCCAGCTCTTTTCCTTTCTCTGGAGATGGGGGATGGGACTGAAAGTTCCAACCCTGGTTGGTTCCACTGGAAACTAACCCCCATCCTTAGGTGTTTTCCAGAAGCCCACCCATTAGTATAGCAAAAGAGACCCTTGTGTTGTTATTACTTAGGACATTCTAAGAGTTGTAGGACCTCTGTGCCAGACACAAGAGAAAACCAAGTATATATTTCTTATTATAATTCCCAGGACCACAGGCGGCTGACTAAGCTGTAGGAGATCCAGCCAGCACCTGGGTTCATGTCCTCCGTAGTCTTTGATTTTTGTTTCCAAAACAAAGTAAGTCAGCTGCTTATTCTTATTTCATTTTTGAAGACTTTATGTTTATCCTTAAAAAAATTCTTCACTGTCTCCATTCGAAGGACAAATGATCATTTGATAAGTTATCAAAACCTACTTTTTCAGGCTTTATATTCTAAAATACTTTTATACAAAAAAAAAAAAGTAAAACACACCCTTTCATAATACTGTTTTATAGAAATGGAGAGACCCCTCTGGGTATTACCGTCAATTATGCCAAACAGTAGCACATTATTGAGTCTTTAACAACAATGCGGAGTTACAAGGGCAATACACCCAGGTGCTGGCTGGAACATTTCCATTTGTAGTAATTAATGAAATTCACTCTTCAAATCCTGATGTTCACTTCACGTAGCATGAAGAGTGTTTTCCCAATTATTCATACGAGGTAAGACTAGAAACTTGGCCAAAGAGGATAGTTCCATGACATTTTCATACTCATTTGGAAACACGCCATCTCATTAGGACTTCATACATGATAGCACAGTGTGAATGTTTAGCAGACAATGTCACTCGGAGAGAGGGATTGGATAGACCATGGTGTCACAGTTGACACTTAACAAATGGGCCACCCTCCTAATCAGAAAACTCTATAATCATTAAGTATTCAGTATTTCATTAAGTGTTCACTCAGATTCTGTCCTGCACTGAATTCTAAGTTGTTAATTGATTCGGAAAGTCTTTGAAATTTGTTTTTGCTACTGAAGACAAACGTCCTCTGCACAGATACTACAGAGAAGGCAGTGCTGATGGGTGGGGACTGTGTACATCGCCTTACCGAAGGTCATAGGATAATCAGATACATGCTGGACAAGTTTTCTTTTGCTGTTGTAACTGATGACCACAAACGTGGTTGCTTAAAACAACACAAATGAATTATCTTCTAGTTCTGAAGGTGAGAAATCTAAAATGGTTCCCAATGGGCTCAAATCAAGGTGTCTCTGCAGGATTGCATTCTTTCTGGAGGCTCCAGGGGGAGAATCCAACTTCCTGCCTCTTCTAGCTTCCACAGGTTGTCTGTAGTCATTGGCCCAAAGCCCCTTCCTCCATCTTCAAAGCCAGCAGTGCAACATCTTCAAATGTCTCTCTGACCTGATCTTCCTGCCTCCCTTCCTCTTGGACCCTTGTGATGACATTGAGCAAATCCAAATAATCGAGGGTAATCCCCCCATGTCAAGATCTTTAAGTCCCCAAAGGTAACAGTTACAAGTTACAGGGATTAGGATGTGGACATCTTTAGGGGACCATTATTCTGTCTACAATATATGCTATGAAGAAAATAATAGTACATTACTGTCCCACTTGGATAATTTTAGAAACCTAAAACTTTGTCAAACCAGCACAAAGAAAGGCTAACTTATTGTACTTTATATCATTAAGTTAACTTTCAGTCAAGGAAAATTTTCTGTCCTTCACTCAGCTAAATTCTTAGATTCACTAAATACCTCCTCTCCTAGGAACCACTTCACTTAATCTGGTTTACACTTTGGGAAGCTGAAAATAAAATTCAAATGATCTTGAAGCATAGGAACTCAAAAGGAACCCGTTAAAGAAACAATACTTCCAAAAAGGGCAGCTCCTTTGTCAAGTCCCACCAGTTTCTGGTGCTTTTTCAGTGTTTCAAGTTGAGTTGGGGTCACACAAAATCTTAGTACAATTACTCCTTCAGATAGCTGTAAACATTTCTAAATGTTTCTGATTAGAGCAGAGTTCATTTTATAGTTTTTGTTTATGGTAAATTTACCATCATGGAAAGATCAAGAGAATCACATTGATAAAGGACCCCCCAACTCCCCACCCCAGGGTACAAAGGATTTTAGATGCTTCTCACTCCACCAAGACAAATAATTCTAGATGAGATGTGATTGATGAAATGGAGTTTATGCATCTGGGCCCCATTCTTGAGGTATTTAAAATTAAAATTCTCATTAGTGCTGGCAAGCTTGGAATTCTTTAGCTTTTAAATGGAACAATATTTGCATGATTTTCTAAAACATCCTGATTATAATATACAATTGAATTCAGCTCAATTCAATACCATGCAAAAAGAGGAACGCCAAACAACTTGCATTTAAATATTTGTATTCTCTTATGTCTAAGAAAGAAAGAAAAACCATCAGGGTACCAGAGGGCCTGCCCGTAGCTCGGCAGGAAGTGCATGGAGGCCGGGACATTTCCACACAGATGTGCTGTCTACACCTTGATGGTGAGAACAGACCTGACTATTGAAAGAGTGGATCTCCCCCTGTGCATCCCCAGTGACTTCCTAGGTCCTTGGTGCTTTTAGGAATAAGCTCTGGACAGAAGTGTGGCTGCATTCCCAGCAGACAAGCACTCACTATCTTAAGTTAAAATGGAGTGTTTAATATGGGGGCTTTCTGCAAAGCCCAGGGGCCCCAGACTTTCATCTGACTTGTTCATGGCTCCTTTCTTGCTGCCTCCAGCAGTGCCCAGCACTTAGGAAATCCTCAGCAGATATTTCTTTCTTTTTTTAAAAGATTGTATTGGGGCACCCGGGTGGCTCAGTCAGTTAAGCGTCTGCCTTCAGCTTAGGTCATGACCCCAGGGTCCTGGGATCGAGCCCCGTGTCGGGCTCCCTGCTCAGCGGGGAGCCTGCTTCTCCCTCTCCCTCTGCCTGCCGCTCTGCCTACTTGTGATTCCTCTCTATCTGACAAATAAATACAATCTTAAAAAAAAGAGATTGTACTTATTTATTTATGTATTTGAGAGAGAGAGAGAGTGAGGGAGCAAGCATGAACAGGGGCGGGGCAGAGAGGAGGGAGAGAGAGAATCTTTCTAGCAGGCTCTGCTGAATGTGGAGCGCAATGTGGGGCTCCATCCCATGACCCTGAGATCATGACCTGAGCCAAAATCAAGAGCCAGCTGCTTAACTACCTGAGCTACCCAGGCATCCCAGCAGATATTTCTGAGTAAACAGGACGGGGCTCTTCCCAGCCTGCTTGGACCGTTTGAGCCCTCATCAGAACAGAAACGCTGGGAAGGCCAGCACTATGTTTATTCAACTCTAAATCCTCCCTGGACCTGCATGGAGATGTGCACACAGTAAGCGCTGGATGAATATGTTGAATTTAACAAATTAAGGGATCACCTTATGGGCACTAAAATTATTTTAAAGTGAAAACACTTGTGCAGAAAGAAATCTTATCTGAACTTTCTCTGTCTGACTAAAGCAGAGTCTTCTGAAAATACAGCTGCCATTAACCTGCCTCCAGGGAGTTTTCTGTGAACTCAGTTGTCATAGAGACAGATTGCTTATTGCTATTAGCATCAAAAAGCTCACAGAGCCTTCTGAGCTTTCTCACTGAAGCCCTAAAATCCCTCCCTTCTTGTGAAATTGGTATATAAATCTTTGCTTCTGGATAGTTGAGGAGTTCCTCATTCCTTAGCCACTCCTCCTTGTGCTGAGAAAAAAACCTTGCTTTTTCTTCCCTTATGCTGTTTGCTGTCAGTTAACTCACAAGCCCATGATCAAGAAACCAAAGGGGGTGGAGGAAAAGATTTCCTCCCAACACCAACATGACTATGATGAAATAGGATCTGTTCATTGATTCCAGGCATCTTGCTTTCAATGGCTACTTTCCAGACCACACTATTACTTCGGTTGTTTGATTGCTAATTGATCCCTGACATTTGCTGAAAAGATATTAAAAGGTCACAGCTCAGCTGCAAGATAGTTTAGTAGAGAGATAAATCCATTGTGTGAAGACAGTAGTGTCAGCTGTCAATACATTTGCTCAACTGGACAGATGGCGTTAACACATTTCCCGTTCCCAACATACTTTGAAAAATGACACTCTTTGGTTGCATCTATGAAGATCATAGCACTCTCCTGGGAACCCTCTGGGCAGCATTCCTGACTGCTCTAACCCACCAGCACAGTTCTGGCCCTGGGGCCGGGCACAGCCCTTTATGTTTGGTGCTGCCCGATGAAACGCCACACCCTTCTTATCTTTGACTTCCATTCAGCTGTCGTCTTTCGTACCCCAAAGCCTGCCCAGCATGTGAGGTTGCAGTCCACTGCTATCCAGGTGGGCAGCAAGGCTGTGGCCGTCAGCATGGGAAAGAGAGGTATAGTGCTGGATTCCAACAAATGATTTCCTCTCAAACACTGAGCTTGAGAAATGGATGAGGCCGGATGGAGGCTAACAAAGATTCTTTGCTTGACCAAACTTTGACCAGGCTCCTGAACCTTCTCTTGGTCCATCTGTGCACTTCCTTGTATAACCTAGTTTTAGCAACAACCTTGCTAAGTCAGTTTAGCAAGAATCCCCCATCCACCATATGTGATGACCCTTGATACGGGATTTCTCATCGTCCATCATCCTTCAGGTGCCCCATCACCTGGTCTGCCTTCAGCAAGAATCCTGTTAGGTCCAGTCTAGCCATGACCCCCACCTTCTCCTGACACTCCCTCTTAGTGATTTTCCATAGACTGATCCCCAACCCACTCCTTGTATATAAATTCCCACTTGCCTTTCCTGTATTCTTAACTGAGCCCAGTTTACACATAAGCATCACGATTATTCTAAAAAAGCCTCTTGGTTTAACCATGTATTCAATTATTTGTTCGAATGTCAAACCCACTTTAGCACCTTAAAACATACATGATTATTGTTGTTAGCCAAATAGATCTCCACTCTTCAGAAGTGCCACATAAACTAACTTACCCACCTGTAAAAACATGTGTTTGCTTTTATGTAGACACAGGTATGGGGTCAGGTTTTTAAATTTTGTTTTTCTTCCTTTAGATCATATAATCTACAAAATAGTACTTTTTATTATTATTAAGTGTGAATTTTCCTGTGTTGTTAAACCTTTCAAATACACATTTTCCCCTAAATTTCACAAAACACACAAAAAAATTGACATTAGAAGGAAATTTTGAATAGCTTTAAAATATTAGCTTAAAAATTCTAGGTAGGCTCCAGCCTGGCTTATAGACATGTGTGGTCAGAATGCCCACATGTCCTTCCTCAGTGCGAGCTGCCTCTCCCTGTGGACTCAGCCATCACTCTCTCTCCTGCTTGGTTTCCATGGATTATTTCTAAATCTATGATTATAAATATACATCTATACCAACTTCATGCATTTTTAAAATTTTTCATTCAACTGGAAAAGAAATTTTTTGGAGACTTACTTTGTTCCAGGCAGTGTTAAATGTTTAGGGAATAGAAAGATGAAAAAAGGAAAATTTAAAAAAAGGAAAATAAAAGGAATCCCTAGGACACAGAGTTTTGAGTAAGTTGAGCAAAGCTGGTCCTAGCAGAGCTGACTCTCAGAGATGCTGCATTGAAGCCAGTGGAGGGAAGGGTGAGTCCTGAAGGGACAGGCGCTGGGGGGTTGGGAACTGCAGCAGGGGGGTAAGGGGGGGAGAAAATCCTCATTTCTTGGGCTTAGAGAGTGTTTAGTCTTTGGGTCAACAGGGCTAGAAGGGAAAGGCCTTCCAGATGGGAGTCAGTGAGCCCAGAGATAGAAGGTGTGGGGACTACTGCGTGTGTGAGCCTTAGCCTAGCTAAAGATTGAAGCTCATCCTTTAGGTCCTAGAAATGCAAAGTGTTTTGAGTATGGTCATGTCCTGGCCCATACTGAATTGTCCTAGGATCCCTGCTTTATTTATTGTATTTTAACCACCACACTAAGCTTAATACTGGGCTGGCATTTGAGTAGCTGAACACTGCCATTTGTCCAATATTTTATCTTTTATGTGCCAGTACAGAAAACCATCCAAGTTCTGGCTTTGGGTATGTGTCATAGTCTGTGTTAATTTGCTCTGAAATGCTCTGTTGCTCAGAGAAGAGTGAACAGCACATTTGATGAACTTGTTTCACAAATAACAGTCAGTGGGCATATTGTATCATCATATTGCAAGATTAGGATGATTACTCTAAAGTTTAGGAGATAAAACTACTCCCATTTGAGGCAAATGCATATTCATTTTCAACGTTCAGTCCTGAGCTGTGATGGAAACTTGAAACCTTTAAAGAGAGTCTCACTTCATTTATTTTGAAAGGAACAGACCAAAGGCAGGTAACAAAAGCATGTTTGTTTGGTTTTTTTGGTCTGTGTCTTCATGATGGCCCGAAGTGTGTTCTACTTTTTGAATAACACAGTTGCAAAACAAATTTTGAACTTTTACTATAATTTTCCACTTGGAATATAGAGAAGCATAACAGATAATATCAGCCTTTTGATTTTCTGAAATCAAAAGTTTATACAACCGAGGCAAGAAAATTCAGTAGCACATTCTACACTGGCTCAAAACAGCCTGCTCCAAAATTGCC
The DNA here is from genome assembly GCF_004348235.1 of Phoca vitulina. Taxonomy (NCBI): domain Eukaryota; kingdom Metazoa; phylum Chordata; class Mammalia; order Carnivora; family Phocidae; genus Phoca; species Phoca vitulina. The sequence continues at coordinate 3,380,246 of NW_022589740.1, read as the reverse complement.
CCACAGTAAAAATAAATTATTTTGATTTGTATAGATAATTAAAACTCTACCCTCTGTACCAAGCTCCAGTGTTTCGATTCAAAGAATTTTCTTTGCTTTAAAAATAATGTAATTATAAAGATTTTATGTAGAATACTGGCCTGTTTTTTAAATGGGAAGTGACTTTAAGTAGAAGCCATTCTATGGTTCATCTATTTATGGCACGTAAATAGATTAAGACATTTACATTTACTTGTAGTGATCTGTAATGTTCATATTTCTTTGTGTTCTACAACGTCTTCCTTTCAGACTAATAGAAGAGTTAAAACAACACACTCTGAAACACGCACACAATTAAATCAAAACGAGATGTCCCATTCAGTGAACGAATCCATTTTGGGCTGTATATTCATCAGCATCAACGGAATTCAGTTTATAACTTTCTCTAGTTATAAAAAGCACAAGGTCTCTGGGACACCAAGGCATGTCCTCAAGTCCTTACAGTACAAACCTAGGATAGAAATTGAAGAAGAGATTACAGCACGATTGCCACTTCTATAACCATCAGATGAAGGAAAAGAAGGGGGCAGCTTGTATTCATACCTTCGTTTGATTAACTCTCCCATGGGTCTACATTTCCTAAGAAAAACACAGTTTGTCAGTGCTCTGTTATTGATATACACTAATGTCAGCACTCTACAAAAAAAAGACATAAAGAATAAAGAGAATCAAACAATTTATTTGGTTATGAATTAACCACAATCAACAATAATCAAGGTATCGTTTTAAAAAAGATTTATTTATTTTAGAGAGAGAGAGAGAGAGAGAGAGAGCAAGTGTGGGGGAGGGGCAGAGGGAAAGAGAGAATCACAAGTGGGCTCTCTGCTGACTGTAGAGCCCCACACGGGGCTCAGTCTCACAACCCTGAGATCATGACCTGAGCCAAAATTAAGAGTAGGATGCTTACCCAAGTGAGCCACCAGGTGCCCCAATAATAAAGGTATCTTAATAGTTCCCTACATTATTGCACATTTTTGCCTGTAAAGACATTTTCTACTTCAGACAAGCACAGAACTATATAGGAATAAAAAAAAGGTCTAAATTAGCTTATAGCACACACACACACACACACACACACACTGATCATTTCCTCTTTTGTAAGTGGCTGGGTCCTGATTAGCCCAAATACATAATAATTTCCTTCTCTTTTGAGGTCTTCCACTATTTCCCTATTTCAAAGTTCATCATCTTTTGTTTCTCTTTCTGCTGAGGATAAAATAAGATAGGAGAGAGCTATACTAAAAAACAATTATTCAATTTTGAATGGAATTTAGAGGAAATGTAAAGAACCTTTTTTTTTCCTTCTCAGAAATCAAAAAGATTTCAAAATAAGAGAGGACCTCAAACCCATGTTCAACTCTGGGGTGAGACGATAGACTACTTCATTGAAATCTCACAAAGATTGAAGACAGTGACTCATAGAAGCTTTCAGAGACAAAAGACTCCCTAGGAATTTTAAGGATAAACTGCACAGATTCAATCCATTAACCAAGAGAGGTTCTAAAGGTCTTACTGACATTGTTCCTTAGCAGAGAGCCCAATTAGGGAAGAACTTATCTCAAAGAGACTTATGCTATGGCTTGTCTAATGAAGTGAACCCAAATGTGATTCAAAGGTAACCCATGAAGTTTTTAAGAACATTGTTTTTGAGAAAGCACTGCGAGCTTGCTCTCCAAGGGACAGAGACAATAAAACAGGAAAAAAAGGTCTCTGGACCTAAACTTTTATAGCTAGAACATATCCTGAGAAACCTACTCAGTTGTAAACATGAGCCCTTTTCCTTAGAAAAGGAAGGATGACTCAGAGAGTAACACCTCGTGCCTAGAGAGCAGAAAGCCATTAAAATAACTCCCAGGGGGCGCCTGGGTGGCTCAGTTGGTTAAGCATCTGCCTTCAGCTCAGGTCGTGATCTCAGGATTCTGGGATCGAGCCCCATGTCGGGCTCTTTGCTCAACCAGGAGTCTGCTTCTCCCTCTCCCTCTGCCCCTCCCCCTGCTTGTGCTTTCTCACTCTCTCCTTTTCTCTCAAATAAATAAATAAAATCTTTAAAACAAACAAACAAACAAACAAACTCCCAGGGAGTAAGATTAAGACTTTATCAAAGAACTGTCAAGATGTTCTCAGATGGATTTCAGAACTGCCCAGTGGCTGCTGTATGTCTTCCATCTATTCCATTTTTAAAAAAGATTTACTTATTTATTTGAGAGAAAGAGAGACCGCTCATTCATGCATGTGCAGGCAGTGGGGCAGAGGGAGAGGGAGAGAGAGAATTCTCAAGCAGACTCCCTGCTGAGTGTGGAGCCCAATGTGGGGCTCGATACCAGGACCCTGAGATCATGACCTGAGCCAAAATCAAGAGTCAGCTGCTTAACAAACTGAGCCACCCAGGCGCCCCCAATCTATTCCCCATTTCGAACAGTAGAGCCTGTTGTGATCAGCCTCCTCCTGTCTCGTCATAACCTACTGGATGTGCAAGGGATATACAACTTGTCTCTTTAGTTCACAGATCAAGGAGAAGAGTACTCAAGAAGCTGCAGTTGAGGAACTACACTGAGGAGACTTAGCTGCATTTGAACTTGATTTAAAGTCTATAAGACTGACACCATATGGGGATAAGACTTTTGGAGAGTCTTAGGTAGAAGTGAGTGTACTTTCCACGTGAGAGGGATGACAACTATGGCCTGAAGGCAGATCATATAGCAGATAACACTTTCCAAAGATCGCTTCAACAGTGTCCCTCCTATCACTACTCATCTGGAATCCTACCACTTCCCCATCAAGGTAAAGCCGGGTAACTCTCCCCTTGAATCTGGAAGTTTATGTCTTTCTTTGCTATAATCACAGAAGGTGAAGCTGCATGATTCCCAAGGCTAGAACTTCCAAGGCAAGTTTTGCTTACTCCTTGCAACACTCATGTTGGAGGCTGAAGCTGCCGTGTAAGCAAGCTGTCCAACTGCCACATGGCCACCATGCTGTGAGGAAGCCAGCATTAGACCCTATGGAGAGAGTTCTGAGGAGGTAGTCTGAGGCTGCCTGTGGAGAGTGAGCTGATGCCCAGCCAGCCCTTGTGCAGTTCCAGCCCAGCAGGCTTCCTATTGAAGCCCCATGAGAGACCCTCACCAGAAGCACTGAGCCCATTCTTTCACAAATTCCTGACCCACAGAAACCATGAAGGATGATAACATACTTGCGGCTGTTTCAAACCAGTATCTCAGGAAACTTTCCATAACCCTTTCTGAGAAAGCCAGGCTTCCCAGGGTGACCCCCCTCTCTTCTCCTCTGCACCGTCCTCCTCACTCAGCCCTTCAGGAAGGAGCTTAGAGGACTTTTCTTCCAGAGCCTTCCCTGACCATCACCCATAATTTGACCAGTCCATAGTTTTTTTAAACTTATAACATGTAAGTGTGCTTTGCACCCCCAATTGAGCACTCCATGAGGGTGGGCATGAGGCTTCATTTGCTCCCCATGTGTGGGAGCATCGGCATGATGGGTCCTCAATAAATATGTCTTAATAAATTAATGAACAATTAGCAGACTGAATAGGTAATGCTAATTATGTGCTAAGGATGTGTCAAGAGATTTTGTTTCTCTTAAAATCCACATTATTCCACCATCTTGTTGACATTGTTTCTTTAACAATGTTGCTCTTCCAACAGAATATAAAGGTGATGTCAGCGCTGAGCTAGTTCCACAATATTAGGAGTGGAGGGGACCTCAGACGGTGCGTGGTAAACCCTTTTATTTTACAGTTGAGGACTTGAGGCTGGAGAGATGGTTCGACTTGCCAAGGACTCAGATCCATTTGTTGGCACAGCTCTGCCGTGAGGCTGGTCTTCTAACCCAGAGCTGTGCTCTTTCTTCTACACGACTGTGACCCAATCACGAATTATTTGGTAGAAAATTAATAAACCCTATTTTAAGCTAAACTTACCAGAATAGCTCTCTAGCACCAATAAACGTTCAAGAACAATTAAAGATTCATAAGGCCATTCTGCACGCTCTCTTCTCTTTCTCCCACTGCCACGGACTGCCCTGATTTTATCTGCTTCCCTGTGGTTCCGGAGGGAGCTTCTCCAACTTGGTGTGGTGGGCCCCATTCAGGGAGCAGGTCGCTCTGAATCTGGGATCAGTCAGTGTTGGTTCTTTTTAAATGTTTTCCATTTTAAAGACTGAAAGTAATTTTGCCCTTTTTTCCCCCACAAAATTGCTGGCACCGCTCAATCAATTGATCACTTAGGGAAGAAATTAACAATCTTTCTGGGTGCTGATTAAATTTTTGTACCACGTTTACTCTTTTTTTTTTTTTTTTTCACCTTGAATACAAAATAACTCAAAGCTTTGGATTATAAAGCAAATTTTTTAAGTGTCAGGCTTTTTATAATTGTTAATTTAGCATGTAATAGGAAAGCAGAGACATCTGAAAAATTATACGCCGTATGAAAATATAAAAATTTGAACATGATGCAAAAATAAATTTGGAGACACCACCAGAAATGTATTACGTTCATGAATGTCATCCTTGGAATATTTAGGGCATCAGAAATTTGAAGTTACCGACCCAAAATCTCTGACTTAAATAAAATACATGTACAGCAAAAATGGCAACATTCTCAGGAGAAAGAAAAACGAAGCTTCACAAATTTTTACATTCTATATGGCATTTATACAAAAATAGAAATATACAATATACAATATAGAAATATACAAATTCCTGTTTGTTCTTTGTAAGTGTAATAAGCTAAAATATAATGTTCTGCTCTTATGCTTTGTTCCCCTATTCTCAGGGAGTCACTTCTTTGGGTAAACTGGGCATGATAAAAATAATTATTGCCCCATCTGATCTGCTAATATTCCCCTTCAACAAACTCCGTATCTTTTTTTTTTTTTTAAGATTTTATTTATTTATTTGAGACAGAGAGAATGAGAGAAAGAGAGCATGAGAGGGGGGAGGGTCAGAGGGAGAAGCAGACTCCTTGCTGAGCAGGGAGCCCGATGCGGGACTCGATCCAGGGACTCCAGGATCATGACCTGAGCCGAAGGCAGTCGCTTAACCAACTGAGCCACCCAGGCGCCCAACAAACTCCGTATCTTGAAGTTCCCTTTTCTGTACGAGCCTTGTTACCTGTCAATCCCTCTTCACAACAAATACAGCAATCCACTCACTTCTCAGCCTCTGGAAAACTATGACAATGGAATTAATTTCACTCATAAATACTAATTTTCATTCAAGCATTACATCTCTCCTGGGTTCTTATAGCAGATATCACTGTCTGGGTATCCTCTGTCTGGGCGTCTGTCTGTCTCCTGTCTGCCAGTCTGCCCAGTTATTATTTATCTCTATTCCCCTCCATCCTGCTCAGAGCAACAAAAACTTGATAGATGTTTGAAAGATGTTCTTGAATACAAACCGACCGCTGTTAAATATATAACATACCATGTGTGTAGGATTACGAATTTGCATAAATATTACCTGCTTTTTTTTGGTTTTCTTCTACTTCTCCCTTCTTTGCACACAGCATTCTACAACACTGTCTCTTTAAGCTCCACCCTATTGCTACATTTCTAATGATGCCTTTAACTGCTACAGAGTATTTACCTAAACTGCTGGTGAGAGCAACAGGTGACCTCACTTCCCCACCACCATGCACACCGGACCCGTACCTGCACGTGTCCCCCTTTGGACCTGCTCAGAAAACCGTTTTCTACAATATATTCCCAGAAACGGCATTTCTGGGCCAACAGGCACGTGCAACTTAATCTCAGATGGCTTTCCAAAATCGCTACAGTCTGCATTCCCACCAGCAGGACATGAGATTCGCAGCTCAGTTGTCGGGCCAGCACTCAACTCTTGCTCGGCTTTCCTCATCCTTGCAAATTTAAGGAGCCCGGCAACACCAAGTAATTTATGATATACAAAGGACTTTATATCCCAGACACCTGCCAAAATATATGACGCATTGTCAAGCTTGCCTGTGAAAGGTTTGAATCAGGCTCAGCCTGGAACTAGGTCTGATCGCAGTGGATCCTCATCGGTTTATACACCAACTTGCTCAGGCAAGGCACTCTCTTCTCTGAGGCCCAGTCTTACCATCCGTAAAACAAGAACCGTATTCCTATGTCAGGAGCGGCTCTCAAGACAAGTGAAATAATAAATGTAAAGCAACTAGCTTGGTTCTTTTCTTTCTTTCTTTCTTTCTTTTTTTTTTTTAAGATTTTATTTATTTGAGAGAGAGAGAGAGAAATAGCAAGAGCAGGGGAAGAGGCAGAGGGAGAAGCAGATTTCCTGCCGAGCAGGAAACCCAACATGGGGCTTGATCCCAGAACCTCAAGATCATGACTTGAGCCGAAGGCAGACGCTTAACCGACTGAGCCCCCCAGGCGCCCCAATTAGCTTGGTTCTTAACCGTGACTGCAGGTTGACCAACAGCTTGATTACCTGGCTGAGGCCTTCCCAGGACACAGGAATTTTGGTGTCGGGTCCAGGGCTGTCCTGGGCAGACCAGGACCATTGATCACCAAGGAGGCAGGTGCAGATGCCCTGCTGAGAACCCCCTGGGAATGACTTCCCCAAGGAGTGTGGTGGCTTCTTGAGGGTCCCCCTCAGCTTTTGAGCTGTGATCACACTCTTCTTAACTCAGCAAGGAGCTGGGAGTCACAGGTGTGCTCTTTGTCAGCCAAACAGGGGTACCAAGACCTAGCCATTTCCATACTACTGGGAACTTCTCAAATCGGAAAGCGGTGCTCCAGGGTTGACCCTGAATTAGGCAGACAGTTCATCAGGAGTGAGATAGGGTCTGATGGCTCCCCGCCCAGTTTTACTTCTTCTCATTCCCTTCAGGATTTCCCTCTGCTACTGTGAGCTCCAGAGTTGGACGTAGGAGGTTAACGGGATGCTGGTTGTATCAGGTGAGAACCATCCTCAAAAATGACCGCAGACCTGAAACACCAAGACAAAGACAGGATTGAGGATTGGGTCCTCAAGGGAAAATACTTCACCTTTCTTCAGTTGTAATTTTTCCATTTGACCTTGTGGCAATGCTTTCAAGATCGCCAGGTGCAGTGTTCCTGCTGGGGTAAGAATCCCTCCAAACCCTGGTGATAGATGAGCATCCATCTCCACTCGATGCTCCCAGGAACTCTTTATTTATCCTACAAATCCCTATTACTAGAGTATATGCCTTGAATTGAACCTGCCTGCCATGCCATCCATAGTCCTATTTCCATGACCAGAGCAATAAGGAACAAGCTTGAGCTTCCTCACCTGCTTCTGGGCACCACGGGCAGCTGAGCTGGGCTTTCGTGTGTCTTTCCCTACCTGATGTGGCCGCAACATTCATTCCCCTAACGTGTCCACAGGTGGCATCCTTCTGGGCCTCTCATCACTTATTCCACCTTATGATATGGAGACGTTAAAACATGGTACCCAGAGAGGGTACAGAGCTTGCTGTGGACCCATTAGTGCAGCCTAGAATTATGCTAATTTTGGGGGTTTTTTTGGCTTGGGTTTTGGTTTTATGTTGTTAAAACAGCTCATCACACTGTTAAGTGCCATTGGGCCGAAGGCCAACTAACACCCCTCATCTATCCCTTCATGTGAACCATGCCGGAAAGGGTCCTTCTCTTCAGAGCAGTGACTGCAAACATGAGCCAGAATAAACAAGTAATGAATATCCATACAACAGTCCTCTGCAATAAAAATAACAGTAACATGAATCTCTAAATAATTTTACTGAGTGAAACAGACCAGAAAAAAGGGGTCTGTACTGTATATTTCCATTTATACAAAATTCTAGAAAATTCAAACTCATCTTTGATAGAAAACATCTGTGATTGCCTGGGGATGGAGGGAGTGAGAGGAGATGACAAAGAGGAACAAGGAAGCTTTGGAGGTTGATGGATGTGTTTACTATCTTGACTCTGGTGATGGTTTTACAGGTGCACACATGTGTCAAAGTGTATCAGATTGTACACTTAAAATATGTTCTATACCGCATGTTAATTACACTTCAATAAAGCTGTTTTTCAAAAGCATTAGGATATGCAAAATGATACCTGACTAATAGTAAAAATAAGCAAGACAAACAACAGGTGCATTAGGTATGTCATGGGGGAGCGAATGTGACACGGGGGAGGGTTTGCAGGGGACCCTGTGGTCCAGGAGGAGCGATGTGGCCAGGCAGAGGAGAGGAGTCAGGGTATTTAAGATGAGGACATGGCACTTTGGAAAGATAAGGACAAACCAGGCAAGTGGATGTTGGGGAACAACGCAGAATTCGTTGGAAAGGTGATGGATCAGAATGACACGGGTTTTCAGATGTCAGGGTCAGAAGTCTATGATTTGTGAAAAAGAGGAGAATAGAGAGAGACCACCTGGGGGGCCACATCCTGATGGGAACTCAGGCACTTCCTCCGTCTTGGTGGGATTAGCACTCAGTCATTGGAGTAAGTAAACTGGTGGGTCACTGTTGTTTCTGGAAAATAAAATTCTAAACAACATTTTGGAATCTTATACTATTCTAAAACTTAGAGAATCCATAATTTGTACTATTCTGAACTATCTGCATTAAGTTAAAAAAGGTGGGAGCTTTAGACCTGAATATATGTTTATTTGCTCAGCCCCTTCTCTGCATGGGCACATGATGAGCCCGGGGGGTGGTCAGAGTGGTCAGTTCCTGGTGTGGGATGCACCTGAAACAGTGACCCACCAGCTGCGTCACCCGTGCCTGTCCCGTGTTTCTCTCCATTTCCCTGCAGCATACAAGTGGGAGAATATGAGCAAATGTCTTGAGTGTGATACATAGTATCTCAGACAACTGCAAAATCTTGGATAAATATTGACTGTTTTTTAAGTTGTACAATTTAGTATTTGACTAACTGTAATCATCTTTTATTTACAAGCCAAAGTAAGAAACACAATTTCATCTTTACCACAAGAGATTTCACATACTAGAATCTTCCTGCCATTTCCTGAAAACTGTTTCTGACACATTGTTTCTGATGCAATTGTTTCAAAATGGTTGAATAATTCTGATTTAAGTATAGAAAATACTGGATAGCGAAAAAGATGTGGAAGTGGTTTTTTTTTTAAACCTGGAAACAAAGACCATTGTGGAAACTTCTTAGCGAGTTTAAATCAATAGCGAGTTTTGCTTATCAAGAACTGAGTTCGATCACACAGAAATGCTTGTCCAAAGCATTTAAGAATGAACCATGATTCTCTTTTTCCTCAGCAAGAGCAGTTCATGGGAAACTGACTCATACCTGTATCATTTCTCTGCTTCCCAGGCAATGCCACTGTGATTTCCTTGTTCCATTCCACACAAAAATCCTAAATAATTTCTTACAAAACTCTTCAATCGATTGTTTTGTAGTCTTGAAAATGTATTTTATTGACATCTGTTACAAAACTAAGAACAAAGAAAGAACAGGGGCTGATAACTGGAAACATAAGGCAGTTAGTCTCAGGAGTTCAGGCGACCTCCCAGACCTTGGAGAAACTGAGATTCCAGACTGAATTATAACTACCCAATTAATCTCTCTGAACCTATTATCCACTGACTGTTCAATCCCTCCACGTTCACTTCTCTGATTACCAAAGAGAAAAAAATATGACTGTTTCTGATAAAAAATTTTTGTCTGCATCTCAATAAAGCAATTTTGTTGGTGGATTTGAGCTGTATATAGAGATAAATAGAGCATTAAGTGTCGCTCTTTATTACTCGACGTGCTGGTAGCATTTCATATTTGCCCAATTGGCCCTATTTCATCACACTTGAGCAGCCATTTCTAACTGTGGTCCAGCTGGGGCTCATGTGGTTTTCTGCCATTCCGCAAGAACATGAAATTCATTTGAGCATGAAACATTTTTTTTTTAGGTGTTTTCTGGAAAATCATGTGCTTTTTAAAAATAAAAATAGCTTGAGGGAAACAAAAATTCTGAGACTCTTTGGCAACTACCTGAAACCTCCCCGACGCGTTGGATGGACTTGGATTGTCTTCAAGTGGGAAGGTGTTCAGGGCAGTAACTGGCATGTAGTAGGTCGTCAAAGGTGGGCTTTCCTCCGTACCCCCATCCCACTCACCTCTGATTATGTCTAGAACCGATGTTCTGGATTGTGTTTTCTTTGCCAACAAGGGCAGTAATTAAGACATTTGAATTAGATGCTGTACAGATCCTCAATGATTTGCAGATTTTTGTTCTATTTAGTGCTTATCTAGGGGCACCTGGGTGGCTCAGTCGGCTAAGTGGTTGCCTTCGGCTCAGGTCATGTTCCCAGGGTCCTGGGATCGAGCCCCGCATCTGGCTCCCTGCTCAGCGGAGAGCCTGCTTCTTCCTCTCCCTCTGCCTGCCACTCTGCCTACTTGTGCTCTCTCTCTATCTCTCTGTCAAATAAAGAAATAAAAATCTTTAAAAAAAAATACTTATCTAAGGGTATTTGTTAATTATGTCCCAGAAGTATATTAGAAAAAAAATTTCTTAAATTTTACACATTCATATTTACTTTGAAAAAGCGTATTTCCTTATTATGCTTTTAAAATATCTTTGACTTTATTTCTTGTTCTGGTTTGCTCATTTTAAAAAAAAAATTGGTATTAAATTATTGTCTCTTATTCCGTTGGCCTCAGGGGAAAGGCAGCAGAGAAGAGCATCCAGAAGAGTTGTTACCCTGCTAATGATTGACTGAGGTCACTGACACCTTTTTAAGTAAAACAATTTGGTTTCTGGTTAAAACACAAAAGAAATCTAGTGGTAACATTTTAAGCTTAAGGAAAAAGTCATCTGATGATCTTTAAAAAAATCTACCCGAAAGGAGATCTTTGGCTCAAGGTGATAGATTCTTTTGCATACACTTGCTCCTCTGGATTGGAGGGTTTCGAAGCAGAGCACCCCACCCCTCTCACCAGTGGACTCTCTAAGACATCAGTGCATACTGCTAAGGTTCCCCAGGTACAAGGAGGCTCTTACCAACTCCATTTCTCCATCTATAGAGGGCATTTAAAGCCTTTCTGTCTTTTGGTGCTAAATTTGGAGGAAGGGGTCAAATTCAAATTCACTCTGATGATTTAGCCCCCAAGCTTTGAGAATTCCCCAGAGTCACTCTCAAGAAAGACTAAGCCAATGCCTACCTGGGTCTGATATCACATACACATACACGCTTCCCCACCACAGCATGGCGGAAGGATGGAAAATCAGCTCTGGGAATAGTGTGAGTTGCCCACCACCTTCCTTTATCCCTCCTCCGAAATCTGCCTCACATTTCCTGGCCCTGTGGTCATCCTGTAGGCATCTGCAGATCTGTGTTTCTTCTGCAACCATTATCACAACCCTACAAGTCACGTCCTATCGTCCTTCTCTTTACAGATGAGGACACTTTGGCTCACAATGTAATAAGGTCAATGGCCAAGATCCCTGTGGAAGTGGGCAGGCAGAGCCCATGTTCTTGCTCATGAACTCCTGGAACCCCAGAGCCCATGACAGAAAGATCTTGAAGCTACCTCATTCATATAAAGAAAGAGATGGCTTGATTTAACAAAAAGAAGTGTGTCCAATGGGATTATGGATGTCCCTCAAGCAGAAGGTAACTTCTGGAAAACCCAGACCTAGTATGTGAAATGACTGGGGGGGGCCTCATAATCATCAGTGGGGGGCAGAATATGTGTTGTCTCTCCAGGGGAAGTCTCTTTGGACTGTTCCTAGATGCCCTGTGTGAAAAGCTAAGGTAAGCTTCCAAGTGTGTGAGCCCATTTTGAGAGGCAATTTGGAAAGTCATTCCTGAACATTCCTGATAGGAAAAATACACCCACCACAGGAAGATATTTAATGTAAGGTAAAAAAATATATATATCTAAATGTAAAAACCTCATTCTGTTCTTTAATTTATCATTTACACCTTGGGCAGTAATAAAGAGAAACATGATATTTAAAAAATTATAGGTTTGGAACCTTAGTGTCACATTATCTGCATACATATTACCTGTGCTTTGGGATAAAGGCTTTAAAATTCTTCAGCTCTATTTCTTGTCACATATTTTCCACGTCAAGTAGGTTGATGTCTGACTTGTTCTTTTCTCATTTCATTGCCACACTGTCAGTTGCGCAAAAGATGATTATCCTCCTCGTTACTGCTGTACCAGACATAGCTGAGGATGCTTGTAGAGAGATGGACAGACACACACCCACCTGGGCAATGGGATACATCCGATCCAATGCAAATTACAGCAAGCGCACTTTGATATTGTCATCGAGTGTAAACTCAGGTTATATTGAGCTTCCTGCGTGCTTCCTCATGTTGGAAGTTCAGCCCCGCATTATGGAGTGGACACAAAACTCTGGCTCAGGGCCACGGCCAGCCCACAGACATAATGGATATTACCCCATTGTGTTGACTCGTATCGTATAAATCGGTCATCAACGTTTTATGTGCTCTCCCGATCCTGTCAGTCCCCTCAGGCCGGCTTCTCCCACTTGAGAGAACTGCCTGGGCTCTCCAGCTTAAGACCTAAAGTACTCCTCCCTCCTCTCTGTGTTGCTGCAAAATGAGAGGCATCAGTGACGGTGTTCTGCTCCAGGATTCTCAGCTCCGCTCAGGCTTCCCCAAAGTCCGTAGAGGACGGATGGAGACAGAAGTCACTACACCACGGTGCCTGCAGTTAACACTGCTGCGTGGTATGCTGTAAGTTGCTGAGAGTACATTCTAGAAGTTCTCATCGCAAGGAAAAAAACCAGATTTTTTTTCTTTTTTTCTTTTCTGTAGATTGATGAGATGATGAATGTTGATTCAACATACTGTGGTCATTATTTCACCCTCATGGAAGTCGAGTCCCTGAGCTGTACACGTGAGGCTTATGCAGGGCGGTCTGTCAGTTGTATCTCAGTAAGACTGAGAAAAAAAAGTGCGAGTGTTTTAAAGAGCAGAAATATATATATTATAAGTCAGATCAGAAACTGTTTGCTATGTCTCTCCGGCTGAGGTCCCACAGGCACCTCCACTAAAAACAGTTCTTTCTTCATCCAACACAAAAATTATTCTACCACCTCTGCCATCTAGATTCAAGGTACCGTCCCGTTGATCATCCTGGGAAGCCCTTCCCTCTCCCCCACGCGATCACACCTGTGGTAAGTCCGTTCCTCACATGTCCCTCCGTGCACTGCTTGCCTTTCTCATGGTGGTGGGCAAACAGGGCTCCATTGCTAAGGAAGTGAACTTGGAGTTCTGAGTTCTGAGGAGACACTCACAGGACTTGCAATGACCACGCTTACACATCCACTGCTTATCGCAGGGACAGGATGCCCGACAGCGACAGCATTCTGGGTGGGTGGGTGGGGGCATCCATCACCACCAGGGGCAGCCCGAAAGGCAGGGCGTGGCCTCCAGCTGTCAGCCCGCTCACCTGGGCACCTAAGACAGACTCCAAAGTGGAGTCTCAGGCTGGGTTTCTTATCTCTACTGAGCACAGGATAGTGCTGATTAGCAGCCTGGAAGGGCTCTAACTACTTATGTGTGTGTAAGCTAGTAGGGTTGCATTCTTTCATGTTCCTTTGCATGGTAAGCAAGCGTTCCTGTGTCTTGGGCCTGGGTCCGCGCATCCCTGGGCAGTCCAGCCATGCCTTAACTCTTTCATCTGAATGAATAAGACAGATGCCTGCTTCAGTGGTCCACAAGGGGTCCTGGAGCAAACCTCAGGCTCTGTCACGGATGGGGGAGCCCCTGCCCCAAATTTTGCCCTTAAAAGCCCTCACTTATAAGCCATTGGAGAGTTCTGGACTTTTGAGGATTATCTGTTTGTTCTTCTGGGTGGTGCCACACCAATAGTCTATCTTCCTTCCCTGTGAAAGCTTGGTGGCAGGTTTTATGGGCTTGCTACATGTTGTGTGGACGAACTCTTGTTTGGTCCAGTTATATCATCTCACCCACCAGTCATGTATAAAACCTTTTTCCATGTCCATACAGACCCATTCTCATTAGCTTGGTCCTGTATTAGTCAGATCTTGCCTAGTCTGTCACTGGTCTTCACAAATGATGTATTAATAGAACACGTTAATAATGTTTGCCCTGTCTAGCTCCAGAGGCAAAAGGGACTCACAAAGTGCTTTAAAGATGGTAAAATATTCACTTAGAGATTTTAGAATATTCATCCTCTCAATGGAAAGCTTTGATAAATATAAAACATAAACATAAATATACACCAGGTCTTATTTCACTAGATGTACACTGAGTAGAATTAAAGGAATATGGAAATTGAAAAGTAATCAGGTCCATTACTCAGTGAACTAGTATTTTTCTATCACCACTTACTTGAAATCTTGTTTTCTCTCTTGCTTAAGTAGAGGTAATTCACACTGATGTTCCCAGGTTCGTATTGAGCCCTCCTTATACTTATTCATATCCCAGAAACATTAGGGGGTTTTGCCATCAAAATGATGCTGAGAATGTATTTCTTCGGCTGCCCGCTGTCCTCGTGGTTCATCCTGGGCCATGTGCTCTGCCCAGGTGGGTGGAGGTTACCGCCATGGGAGGGAGGCCCTCGCTGGCCTCATAGTTGGCCTCCCTCAGCAGGGGGTAGAGCCCTGCCTCGGACAGCGATGGCAGCAGGGATAAAAACTAATGATGTGGTAGAGACGTCACGGTGGCATCAGGAGGAAGAAATGATGATTCAACGGTGAGAGATGGCATCAGGGGGCAAAGGGAGTGGGTGTCCTGCAACTATGTTTTGCTATGTTTACTGAGCCAGCATTAAATATGAGGTGATTTTGAAGAAAAGCCAAGATGTTCAATTTCTTTAAAAAAGGACGGCTGAGGGTGCCTGGGTGGCTCAGATGGTTAAGCGTCTGCCTTCAGCTCAGGTCATGATCCCAGGGTCCTGGGATCGAGTCCCGCATCGGGCTCTCTGCTCCTTGGGAGCCTGCTTCTCCCTCTGCATCTCTCTCTCTCTGTCTCTCATGAATAAATAAATAAAATCTTAAAAAAAAAAAAAAAAAAGGACGGCTGAT
The DNA here is from genome assembly GCF_004348235.1 of Phoca vitulina. Classification (NCBI taxonomy): domain Eukaryota; kingdom Metazoa; phylum Chordata; class Mammalia; order Carnivora; family Phocidae; genus Phoca; species Phoca vitulina. The sequence goes on along the minus strand of NW_022589740.1, from coordinate 3,365,215 downwards.
CTGAGAGACACCCTGGCCCAGAGCAGGAGAGTCGTGTGATGGGTACACATTGGTTGGTTTGCAGAGCCTTGTGGTGGTACCTATCACTGTGGATGGTCAGCCTTGTATTCCCCAAAAGAGAAATATTTCTCAGTACCAATGTCCTCAAAAGAGGGGAATGGCAGAGAGGAGAGCACTGTGACCCTAGATTTAAATGCCAGAACATTCTGGCAGGTAAAACGTGCTGTTGCTGATTCTGAGATGTTGGTTTTCCTTCCAGCGATCTTCCACATCTGTTTGACTGAGGGCTTGTGTTACTATGAATTCTTAAAACAAAAAAACAAAACAAAATTTTCTCTGTAATCCCTTGGCATTCATCCGACAACCGGGATAAGAGAATAAACATCCCATGAAATTTTGAAATAAGTATAAAGTAGTTCTCCAGGAATAATCATTAAATTGAACATTAATGAAGGATGTGGTGAACATATTTTGTTCCTCAGTTAGTGACTGTTATAGAAGAACTAGTTTAGAATACATAATAGCCTGTCAAAAAATAATTTGCTGGATATTTTTTTTTTGTGGGAGAGGACGCCTTAAAACATAATTGACTAAAACATAACATTATAATTAATTCTCTCTTCATCTACAGAGCACTTTAAATGGGACATTATGGAGCAACATCTTTTCTTTGTTCTTCACACTGAATCCCAAATCCTTGGGCTTATCAAAAAAGACAGCATTTTAGTAAAAAGTAGACTTTGGTCCTTCTTTTAAGCTCTTAATCATTACAAAGGAAGTTGTTGTGGAATAATCAAAGGATAAGAATTTCATTGTCCAATGGGCTGCATACGCTCAGGCTGTAGTGTGGCTTCCCAAGGGCTCAGAGGTTTGAGTGAAGATGGGAATTCTTAATCCAGACTTGATCACTAGTCAGCAGGGTGAACTTGGGAGAGTAGCTTATCTGTCTTTCACCCATGTTTCCATCTGAGAATGAGACAATAGAACAGACTCTATGAGATTGTTGAGGAGATTAAATGAGAGAAAAAAAAAAAAGCCTTATAGAAATTGAGGTATACAAAAATCCAATGTGAAAGAACTTGTCTCTGTCTATAGAATAGAGTTACGCATTTGTAATGTATATAAAAATATTGAACCATTATGTTGTACACCTGAAACTAATAAAATATTTATGTCAATTATTCTTCAGTGATTAAAAAAAAGGAATGAAGTTACTCAAAGGTCATCACACTGGCACTTTGTACAGATCCTGGTATTCCCATCAGCCATCCTGGCCCAGCCTGTGTGACCAGAATGACATTTACATGATCAAGAAGCCTGTCCCTGCTGCCTTTACTGACACTCAGGGCCGTGGACTTGAAGAATGAATTAGTTTCAATTTGGTCCAGTATGACTGATTTAATTCCTAAATTAAGTAAACCCTCTGAGAGCTGGCATTGAGCTAGGCACAGTGGTAAGTACACAGAAGGTGTGCGTTCAAACACCTGCAATTGACTGGTTGCTTACGTTTATAAGACCACAGGAGGACTGCATTGAATTGGCCCTACTGCGGTAACCTTGTTTCTTTCTTTTCAGGAATGAGAATCAACCTTTACCATCAGCCCCCTTTGTAGGGAAGGGACATGAGACACATATAAACTTCTGGGAGCGTGAAAACTTGCAAAGATAGTAGCTGAAGGGGCTCCCGGCTGGCTCAGCCAGAAGAGTGTGCGACTCTTGATCTTGGGGTCATGAGTTTGAGCCCCACAGTGGGTATAGAGATTACCTAAATAAATAAATAAAACTAAAATGAACTTAAAAATAAACTTTTAGTATGAATTCTTAAAACAAAAAGAAACAAAACAAAATTTTCCCGCTCAGCTCCCTTGGCATTCATCCTATAACCGGGATAAGAGAATAAACATCCCATGCAATTTTGAAACAAGTATAAAGTAGTTCTCCAGAAATAATCATTACATTGGCCATTAATGAAGGATGTGGGGGATGTTTTCTTCCCATTTTATTCATCCCAGAGAATCCATGATAGGGAATTGTGGATGATCCCTTCCGTCCTGAGAATGTTAGGGATTCTCTATCAGTGAGGATGGTCATTACCCAATCACTGACACCAAAGGATGAAAAGTACTGATATCTGGGTCATGTGCCACTCCCTTGCTTCTGGGGTGGGCTCAGAGTGAGGGAGAGGCATTTCTCCTAAAAGAATATCAGGTCATGGTAGCCTCAAGATTTGGGAGGGCTGCTTATTATCTGGACTAGCAATTACCCATTATCAATGCTAGTAAGACCCTCCCACCAGCATGTCAATGGCTCCTTTAGATTTTGTTCTCTTCTGGAAGGCTTATGCAAATACCACCTTCTATCTTAAAAATACTGCTAAAAGTTTATTTGTGAAGCATGTAGAACACTAAGACCAAGAGAGAGGGGCTTTGCCACAAGGAACTAAAAGGATTCCATTTCAACTGTGGGGATTAAAGGAAAATGGAAGAAGATAGGTACCTTGTTTCCAGGGAAGTATTAAGAGATCATCAAAGATAGAGTAATAAAGTTGATTATACAGACTGTTCTCCATTTACATTTTAATAAAGACCAAAGCCACACTTTTTTGGCATGTCTTGAGATATCCCCCCATGGTATAGTTTTGTTATCCCCTATTCATTCTTCTATGGTGACTAGTGGTTGAACTCCTAAGATGAAGAACTGGTTGGCTTGTTTAGGGAAGTGGCTAGAAAGAGGGAAGATAAAGAGGCAGAACTTTATTCTGACTTCAATTTTTGCAAGAAAAAATTCTCAAGGCAATGTGAAGAGATGACAGGCCAAAAGGGGATCTCAACAGGTCCTTAACCTTCCAAAGAAGGCTGATGACCAGGGGTCTAGAGGGTTACCTGATGTCCTCACCTGTTACTTGGGGTAGACCAATTGCACCAATTATTTCTGCCAGTTCTATAGCCTTTAGAAACAAGGATTCCAACAATAATAGTGTTCTTGGATAAGACAGTTGATTGATGTATTCATGTTCCCATAATCTTATCTGAAATGATAATTAAAGCATCTTAGAAAACTTTGCTTCCTACCGATGTTTCACAGACATTCTAAATGAAAACTGTGTTTTTCCAGGCAAACACAGTTTGAAGGAACACCATACAACTGTCCCAATCAGGGTGCCACCCCACAGGCTCTCAACATAGCAATTCCTAAATAGCCATTGAATTTGGAGGATTCGTGAGTTCTCTTAGTTTTATTAAAATAAAACTATACTTCAAGGTCTGATTGCTGGCACAAATGACCTATGCCTTTCAGCTCAAAATGTTTATGATTGTGCTTATTTCATACTAGGAAATAGCAACTGTAGCATTTGAAGCATGGTGTGTAAACTTGCTTCTTTGCAGTTTCTTCTATTGTAATAAAGTATATATACAGTAAAATTTAACATTTTAACCACTTTTGAGTGCACAATTCAATGGAATTAAGTGCATTCACAGTGTTGTACAATTATAGCCACTATTGATTACCATAATTTTTTCATCACCCCAATTAGAAACTCTGCACCCACTAAACAGCTTTCCATTTGCCTCTCCCCTCGCCCCTGCTAACCTTAGTCTATGTTCTGTCTCTGTGAATTTGCCTATTCCACGTAACTCATATAAATGAAATCATACAATACTTTTTCTTTTGCATCTGGCTTATTCCACATAGCATAATCTTTTCAAGGTCCATCCATGTTGTAGCATGTATCAGAATTTTATTTATTTTTAAGAATGAATAATATTCCATTGTTTGGATATACCACATTTGCTTCCAGCTTACCCATTCATCTGTTGATGAACATTTGGCTTGTTTCCACCCTTTGGCTATTGTGAATAATGCTTCTATGAACAGTGGTACAAGTGTCTGTTTGAGTTTCTCCTTTCAGTTCTTTTGAATATATACCCAGAAGTGAAATTGTTGGGTCATGTGGAATTCTATATTTAACTTTCTGAAGAACCATCAAACTATTTTCCACAGTGGCTGCAGCATTTTATAGTACCTCCAACAATGCATATGGGTTCCAATTTATTCAAACCCTCACCAATACTTGTTGGGTTTTGTTTGTTCGTTCGTTTTAGATAAACACCATCCTAGTGAATGTGAAGTGATATTTCATTGTGGTTTTGATTTGCATTTTCCTAATGACTAGAATTTTGAACATCTTTTTATGTACTTATTGGCCATTTGTTTATCTTCTTTGAAGAAACACCTGTTTAAGTACTTGGCCCATTTTTCTATTGGGTTGCTTGATTGTTTGGTGTTGAGATGTAGGAGGATTTTTTTGTACATTATGGATATTAACTCTCTATTGAATATATGATTTGCAAGTATTTTCTTCTTTTCTGTGGGTTGTCTTTTCACACTTTAAAAAAAATTTATTTATTTATTTTAGAGAGGAGAGAGCACAGTGGGGAGGGGCAGAGGAAGAGGGAGAGAGAAACTCAAGCAGGCTCTGGGCTCAGCATAGAGACTGACGTGGGGCTCGAGGTGGGGCTCGACCTCACGACCCTGAGATCAGACCTGAGCCCAAACCAAGAGTTATATGCTTAACTGACTGCACCATCCAGGTGCCCCTGTATTTTCACAGTTTTGATATCAACCTTTGGTGTACAAATTTTTTTTTAAATTTTGATGCAATCCAATGTATCTATTTTTTCTTTGTCGTCTGAGCTTTTTATGTCATATCTAAGAAATCACGTCAGATTCAATGCCATGGAGATTTCTCCTATGTTTCCTACTAAAAATTTACTTTCAGCTCTTACATTCAGGTCTTTGACCTATTTTGGTCCAATATAATTGGATATGGTGTTAGATAAAGGTTCAACTTAATTATTTTGTATGTGGATATCCAGTTTGTATGTGTCCAATATATGGTGTTAGATAAAGGTTCAACTTAATTATTTTGTATGTGGATATCCAGTTTTCATAGCACCATCTGTGGAAAAGACTGTTCTTTCCATATTGGATTCCTATGGAATCCCAGGGGACCCCAAAAAGCCAAAACCGTCTTGAAAGGAAATAACAAAGTCATATAGATCATTGGTATAGAACAGGGAGCCCAGAAGTTAATCCTACGGGGTCAAATGATTTTCAACAAGGGTGCCAGTTGTTGTTATGTTAAAGTTCATCTAGATAATAACCATTGTGCTTCTGACAGACCCACTCAGGACAGTTGCAGCTCCATCCCTGCCCAAACGTGCATCCCCCAAACAGGTGCTCTGTGCTCATGCCCTTAGTGACTGGGCCAGGCTCTTGTTCCAGATGAGACAGTGGGAAGAGTCAAGGCAGGGACATGGGGACACAGGTTTAGATCAGGAATCAACAAACTATGGTTCACGGGCCCAATGTGGCCTACAGCCTGTTTTGCAGAGAAAGGGATATTGGAGCACAGCCATATTCATTTATTTACGCATTGTCTGTGGCTGCTTTTATACTACAAGGACAGAGTGGAGTCGTCCTGACAGGGAAGGCATGGCCCATAAAGCTTTAAATGTTCATTATTTGACTCTTCACAGACAAGGTGTGTTGACCCCTGGTAGAGTTAGGAAATGAGTGCTTTTATGAACATTTTTTTTCAAATACAGAGGATGTCAGCATATTGAGGAAAAAATTGCATATTTATTATCTTTTGATTTCTTTACCTTGATCCTCCTGGCATTAATATTTGAACATGGCTAAAATGAATCTACAAAGACAATATTATTTTGATTAATATATGTTCCAAGTGATACTTGACAGTACATTTCTGTAGCTCTATGAAATGGATTATAAAACAATCTAATTTTGCTCAGAAATCCACCCTGAGTTTTTGTTTAACTACACTTTATTTCCTTAATTTCTCATATCAAATAGGCATCTAATTTGTAGCTTCACAGTTACTGTTCTGCTTCAAAGAGTATAATAAATAGATTCAAAGAATAAACTCAGAGATCTCCATCTGCACAAGGAACTCTTCAGTATTACATTAGTGGAATATGCTTATGACTGTCCTAACTTGAGTATTTCATTCTTCACTGGAGATTCATACTCCTGGAAGGCATGCATCTGAAATTCAGTAGATCTCAGCAGCCTAACCCTAATGAAAAAAAATTTTTAAGTGTGTTCCCTTTTTTTTACCCAGCTATTTTTTTTTCCTAGCAAACTGGTGACATGTACCAAGTGAAGTGGCCTCAAATTCCGGTTAGTAAAGAGATCTGGAAAGGAATTCTCCTCAATTAGTAAGAAACAGACAAAAATCAGGTATCCATCTAGCTTCTGCCCAGATCAATGGCTCTTCTTAGAAAAAATATATATGTAGTGGGTAAAGATTTTAATTCTGACATACTCCATCCTGGAGCTTCAGGCTCACTGTGCAATGGTCCTAGGCCATCGCGGAGGCGGGCACGCTGCACACCTCCACTCTCCCTCCTCTCCAGACTGCTTTGCCCTTCCCAGCACAGGTCCTGTGAGCCTTAGGAGGTGCCTAGAAGCAGGGAAGGAGAGCATTTACCTCTAAACTATGATGTTAAGTCACTTGTTAGGAATGAAGAAAGAGAACTTAACCTTTGCAATCAGCACGATGGAGAGCAGTATCTTCTCCAAAAGAATTTCCTGACATTGCTGTCGGAAACACTTCTCACCAAGAAACAAACAAACAAACAACAACAACAAAAAAAAAAAGAAAGAAAGAAAAAAGAAAAGAAATCACATTAAGGAGCCAAAACTTCCTTAGTCTTAATCAGTGGATGTCCTTGTGTCCCTATCATTGAAGGCCACTGCAATTTTTGCATGTTTTTACGAAACAAAAGCATACAAAGTATACATACTCACCTTTGTTTTAGTCCCTTCACATAAGTATCTTGAGGTTCATACATGTTACGTGTATCATTATTAGCTCATTTTTATTACCGCATGGCATGCCTTGGTATGGCCGTATCACAATTGGTTTATCCATTCATATGTTGATGTGCATTTTGTTGTTTCCAGTTTTGACCTCTTACACATAAAGCTGTTATGAACATTTGTGTATAAATCTTTGTATGAACTTAAGTTCTCTTTTCTCTTGGGTAAATACCTGAGAGGAAGGGCTCCATTATACAATAAGGAAAAGGATATTTAAGAAACTAGAAACTGTTTTTTAAAGTCATTTACCATTTCATCTTTCCACTTACAGCATATGAGAGTTCCTCCACACCCACGCCAAAACTCGGTCAGTCTTTTTGATTTGAGGCATTCTTATAGGTGTAGTGACACATCATTGTGGTTTTCATTTGTGTTTACCTAATGACTAATAATGTTTAAAGATTTTTCTCAATATGTTTGTCACTTACATATCTTCTTTAGTGAAATGTCTGCTCAAATGTTTGCTTATTTTTAAACGAGGTGCTTTTTTTGAGTTTTGATAATTCTTTGTATATTCAGGATATGAGACCTTTTTCAGATACATGATTTGCAAATATTTTTTCTCAGTCTGTGCCTTCTCTTTATTACTCCTAACAGTGTTGAAGAACAGAAGTATTTAATTCTGATGAAGTCCAACTTATGGAATCTTTTATAGTTCACACATTTTGATTCATATCTAAGAAATCTCTGCCCAACTCCAAACCACAGATACTTCTCTTCTAGAAGATCAGTGGTTTCAGGTTTTTCATTAGGTCTATGACCATTTTCAATTATTGTGTTTGACTCAAAGCATAGATCCAAGTTTACTTTTTGTATGTGGATATCTAAGCATCCTAGCACAATTTGTTTAGACAGTTTTTTTTCTCCACTGGATTGTCTTTGCACTTTCGTCAAAAATCAATTTCCATATATGTGTGGGTCTCTTGCTGGACTCTATCCGGCTACACTGGTCTGTTTGTCTATCTTGATGCCAATACCACACTCTTAATTACTACAGTTTTGTAATAAATGTTGAAATCAAGACACATTAGCCCTTCAATTTTGGTTTTTTTGTTTGTTTGTTTGTTTTTTGTAATTGTTTCTGTTGTATCGAGTCTTGCCCATTTTCATATGAATTTTAGAATTGGTTTTTCAACCTCTACAAAAAACAAAACAAAATCTACTGGAGTTTTGATTGGGATTCTGTTGAATATGTAGATCAGTTTGAGAATAATCGACAACTTCATAATACTGAATCTTTTGACTCCCAAACAAGCTATTTCTTTCCTTTTACTTAGGTCTTCCTTAATTTCTCACAGCCATGCTTTTCTTAGTTTTCCATGTACAAGAGATCCACACCTTGTGTCAGATTTATCCCTAAATATTTCATATTTTTTATATTGTTATAAATTTTATATTGTTATAAATTCAAATTTTATTTGAATTTCTGAATGTTAGTTTCACTTATATAGAAAGTGGATGGTGGGTATTTATTTATTTGTTTGTTTATTTATTTACTTATTTTGGAGGGGGAACGGGGCCAGCAATAAATAGGCTTTGTGAGCCATATAATGTAATTGTTCCATATTCTTTTTTAGAATGTTTAAAATGTAAAAGCAAAAAATTTTATGGACCACCTTCCGGAAAATAGGCCTTAAAATTGGCAAATAAAGTTTTATTGCCAACACAAAAAATGCAAAAACAATTCCCAGCTCACATGCTGTACAAAGCAGACTGTGGGACAGTTTGGACATTTGAGCTATAGTTTGCTCACTCTTAGAGTATAACTGATTTTTGTACACAAATCTTGTATCCCGAAAACTTCCTCAGCTTGCTTACTAGTTGTTGTAGCTTTGTATGTGTGTGTGATGTATTGTGTTTTGTGCGTGTGGTGTACATGTGTGTATGTGTGTGTTGTGTGTGCACGGTATGGTTTCTCGTGTGTGCTGTGTGCAGTGCGCATGTGTGTGTACATGTATGTGTGTGTGTGCATGTGTATGTGGATATGGACGTGCCTCTATCCTTGACTAAGCTCTAATCAGGCTCCCAGGAGGGCCCTCCGGGTCTCAGCCTTGGCATCTGTCCTGGTCAGGCCTGTGTGGCCCCGTGTGGCAAGAATCTTGCAACATGGGTTTAGAGAGGAGCCCTCACCCTGGATATCTGATCAGAGTCCTCATTGCCCCGGGGGTTGTCTGATCATCCTGGCCTGCCCTCAGCCAGAATCCTGCCCCGTCAGTTAGTCCCACTCCCCCCTCACCCCTGCTGTCTCCTCTTAGTGGATTTCCACCCTGCTCAGTGGCTATACATCCCCACTGTCCACGCTGTATTCAGAAGTAAGCCCAGTTCCGTACCAAGGTCTCTTTCTCTATTGCAAGAGCTCCTGAATAAACTCTGTCTCGTTGCCTTAACTTCTGCCCAGTGATGGTGCTAACAATACCATCAATTTTCTACAAGCAAAACTGTGCCACCTGCAAACAAGGTTTTATTTTTTATTTCCAACCTGGGTGCCCTTTGTTTCCTTTTCTTGCCCGATTGCAATATGCAATTTTGAATGGGCGTGAGGAAAGTGAACATCCATATCTTGTTCCCGATCTTGAATCTTGGAGGAAACAAAATTATCCTTTTTCTACTTAATATTATACTAATTGTAGGTTTTTCGTACGTGTTCTTACTCAGGTTGAGAAAATTCCCTTCTATTCCAAGTGTGCTAAGAATTTTCATCAGGAATGAATGTTGGATTTTTTCAAATATTGTTTCTGCTCTTTTTTTGTAGTATATTAATATTGGTGAATTACATCGATTTCCAAATACACGAACAATCTTGTGTTCCTGGTATAAACTCCATTTGGTCGTAAGGTATGGTCATTTTTATATATTGTCAGATTTGATATCCTAAAATTTTGTTCATAATCTTCAAATATATGTTCATTAGGGATATTGATACATAGTTTTATTTTACTTCTTTTCTTATAATGTTTTTATGTTTGGCATCAGGATACAGTGAACATTTCTTCCTCTGCAGTTTTCTGAGTTTGTGTACATTTAGTATTACTTCTTCCTCAAATTTTTGGTACAGGGGACCAGCAATATCATCAGAGCCTGGAGTTTTTTCTGTGGGAAGTTTTTAAACTGCAGCATCGTTTTACAAATTTAGACCTACTCAGGTTATCTGTCTTCTTCAGTGAGCTTAGGTTGTTGATGTGTTTTAGAGAATGTGTCCACTTCATTTATGTTGTCAGATTTATTGACATAGAATTGTTTGTATTATTCTTTTCTATCTTTTTCATATTTGTAGCATCTGTGGTGATGTCTCCTCTCTCATTCCCGATATTAACTTTCAGTTTCCCTCTTTTTTCCCTGAGGTTTATCAATATGATTGATCTTTTCAACAAACCAACTTTTCATTTCATAGATTTTCTGCATGGTATTTATCTTATCAGTGTCTGCTCTGATCTTTATTATTTTCTTTTTTTTTTTTTTTTACTGTGGGTTTAATTTGCTTTCTTTTTCTTAGTTTTTAAGGTGGAATCTGAGGTCATTGAGACCTTTCTTCTCTTTTAACATAAGTAATGTTATAAGTTCTCCTTTAAATACAGCTTTAGCAACATCCTACAAATTCTGATGTTGCATTTTATGTCACACATTTCATTTCGATTCAAAAGAGTTTCTACTTTACGTTTTGGTTTATTTCATAAATACACTGTTAGTAGGTATCTTTCAGTTACATCTTCTTTGGGTTGATAATTTCAAACATGGTATTTTCTCCAAGTGGCATGCTGGCACCTGCTTTCATCTTCGTTTTTCTTCATGTAAAGTCATGACTGCATTTGTACGTACCCACCTAGACTTACCTCTTGGACTTAGAGCCACCTGTTTGTAAGGTTCTTGCTGTGAAGTCAGAGATGGCTACTGCAGAAGGACCTTCTATTCTTCCCTAGTGGGACTGATCTGATACCCAAGTCTTTTGCTTTGTGATGAGAGATGCTGCTTGGCATAGCCATCGACTCTACAAGATTTAGTGCATCTATTACCCTCCCATTTCAAGACTGCTGGACCCAGGGGCAATTTGGGAATGATAAAAGCTCTCAAGATTTCTCTTTCCTGAAAACTAAGCCATAAAACATGATTTACCAAACTTCGTACTTGGTATTTCTTAAATCTACACTTTAGTGATAAAGAAGAGGTGCCTATTATGTATTCCTTTTCATTCCTCATCAGCATGCTGTCTTCTAGAATCTGTCTGATGCTCAGGATGCCCAAGGACGCTTTCTGTTGGGTAGGGAGAGTTTCATTTAATCTTCAACTTGACATAAGAGAGCCTTATTTTCCCCAAAGATCAAAGGCTCCCTAGTTTGCTGTAGAAGGTGCTCAGGTCAACGTTCTCACTGCACTTAGGTTCTGCATTTGGATACATAGAAAAGTTCCCCCACATCTTGGGCTTTAGCCTTGAAGGTAGGGGTGGAAGTATCCTTCCAGTATGTGCTTACAAGGAGGGAACAAGACTGGCAGAGCATAAGAATAAGGAGGCTCTGAGGGGCCAGGCTGGGAGATGAATCAAGGGACAGCTGGCCTTCCTGGTGTGAATCAGCACCCAGGTCACCCCAGGCCTGGTGTCAGGGACAGCCTTACAGAATCTTCGTCTTGCCAACACTGGGCTGGGTCAAAAACAGCTCTTCAACCCCTAGGGAAGTCTCCTGCTCTCAGTCTATTATGTTGGCCTGTTTTCTCCTTCTTCCTGTTCCTGCCTCTGTGGATGCCCTGGCCTGGGCCACCCTGCCAGGCCGACTCCATGGTTTTCATTTCCAGAATCATCTGGGCAGCAGCTTTTGGGTAATGGATTTACCAAACAATAGCTAAACAGGCAACTCCCATGTCTCCATTCCCAATTGTCACAAAACCCATCTGCAAGCTTAGGATTGTCCTGTCTTTGTTTGCGTACTCTTAAGACTTGTTTTGTATTCACAGACCTTTATGGCTTTACTTGTTCAGTTTTCAGTCTGGTAAGCATTTTACAAGTTAGAGGACAATTTCGTGTCAAGGACCAGAACTTGTGCAAAGAGAACATATTTTGTCTTAATTTTTGGAATATGTTTACTAATATTATAATAAGATTGTGGCTTGCCAATAGGAAGTGAGTTCTTTTAAATTAATTTATTTATTTGAGAGAGAGAGAGAGAGCATGAGCAGAAGGGGCAGCGGGAGAGGGAGAGAATCTTAAGCAGATTCCCCGCCAGGTGCAAAGCCTGATGCAGGGCTCAGTGCCAGGACCCTGGCATCACGACCTGAGCCAAAATCAAGTCAGATGCTCAACCAACTGCACCACCCAGGTGCCCCCAATAGGGAGTGGGTTTTAACTGCATCATCTTTATCTGCCACCCGGCTATCATTCCTGTAAAATTTCATGCCCATCTATGGAGCAGCCAGACACCACGTGTATTGTCTTCAACATGGAAAACACTTCAATGTTTTCTGTTCATGTAAAGTGCTGGAGCACATGGGGAAAACACCCGTGTCCAGAAGACTCATCAGAGATCATATGGCCATCGGGCAGAGACAGGACTCAGTGGCAGGTCAACAGAGGCTAAGGCCCCCAGCGATCTTTCTAGTTCATAGTGCGCTTTTTGTCTTCACAATACTTCACCGCTTTCACATCCTTTTTATTCACAGAAATATTGTTTGCCATATGACTGAGATAAAAAGGAAGATTCAGTGTCCTTTTCTGCTGGGCATGTTTCTATCACATTTTATAGAGCTATGACGTCACACAGGTAGGTACTACACGCATGCTCTGATGGTGGCCTCAGCAGGGACACTGGTGTAGGAAAGTTGTTGGTGTTCGAAGCCGATGGCCAAGAAAGAATTCTTGAGACGTCTTTGGTGCAAAAAGGTGGCTTTATTAAAGCACAGGGACGGGACCCATGGGCAGAAAGAACTGCAATGGGGCCAGAAGAAGTGGCCCATTATATACTTTCAAGTTAGAAGGGGGTTAGGATAGGGTAAGTCTCTAAGGAATTTGGAAACAAGGTTTCTGGGACCTTGAGGGGGCTAGCTATTGTTGGGAAAAGGTCATTTATTACCATCTAATAAAACCTGAGTCATGAGACCCTTCAGATAGATGTATATCGGTGGGCCGTATGCTTGGGGGATGACTGCCAACATGTATCTTGGGGGGAGGGTAGAGATAAAGGAAGTTTCCAAAGGAATTTTTATATGTTAAAGGAGACTTACAGGATCCTGGGGGTTGGGCTAGGATTGCCTGTTGCCCTTAGCAAAGTGTCAACCTCAAGGCAGTGAGTCCCTAGAGGAATGTCACTCTGCCCGTGTCAAGGACTTGTCATCGGGCTGTAGGGAGTAAGGAAATTTAATAATTTCTCTTCTGCCTTTGTTCCCCACATCAACACCAGCACGACTTGGGGGCAGCAACACCACGTGAGGGCACAGACATTTCAGTCGAGTGTCCCAGCCTGTTTTGGGAGTCCTGGGAAGTGTTCCCTTGAGGACACGTGACTGTCACTCTCCTGTGAGTGCCGTCTGGAGTGATGAGCAGCACACGGCCAGAGTGGGGGGCAGCTGCTGGCTGGGTGAACCCCAGGAGGAGCCCCAGTCAGAGAGGGCACTGAATTCAGGAATCTTCTATAACGAAACAGCCGTGACCTCCAGGTCAGGAGCTCAGCCCACCTGTGTGGATCCACCCTGCGGGTCCTGCTGTAGACAGGAGCTAAGGGGGCCCAGGGGCCCTGCTCCCCCTGCCCCTGCCTGGCCAGCCCTCCCTTGTCTTGAAGTCTTAATCCAATGTCACCTTCTCTGGGGAGCCTATCTTGTTGTCTCCGTCCTCTCTCCCTTCCCCTAATCCTGTTAATCCATCTTTTTTCTTTCTTTTTTTGTGGTTTTGCTTCCCAACCCTATTTATTTTCTTATGTAGCTCTTAACCATTTTACACTGCAATTGCTCTGCTTATGAATCCCTGTCCTCTGCCAGGTGGGAACTCCCAAAATGCAGCAGCTGAGCTTCCACAGGAGATGGAGGGCCAGCAGACCCCAGCAGGGGCTGCGCCCTGGGAAGGGAGAGGGGGTGTGGTGTTGGACCGAGGACGTGGGGCCCCACACACAGGTGACAGAGTGAGCCGGTGGGCACCCACCGCACTGGTTGCCGGGAAGTGGGAGTGGGCAGCACCCAGTGGAGTCGGTGAGAACCCAAGGCCCCGGCCCTCGGGGGGGTAACTGGGACGGAACAGTGACCCCACAGACAGGACTGCCAGGTTTGGAACATTTTCTTGCTAAACACGACTGTACCTCCTGGGTTTTGCGTCCCTGGGACTCAACCTAGAAGCCAGGGATGCAGGAAAGAGCGGCTGGCTGGGCAGTTCTCCGAAACTGGGGCTCATGGAGTTAGTGGGGTGGGAACCATGGTGAAGACCTAAAGTATTTATGTTTGCTACCAAACAAACCAAACAAACTCCAGCATGTGTTGCTCTTGTTTGTTTGATTTCTTTTTTTTTTTTTAAAGATTTTATTTATTTATTTTGACAGAGAGAGAGAGAGACAGCGAGAGAGGGAACACAAGCAGGGGGAGTGGGAGAGGGAGAAGCAGGCTTCCCGCCGAGCAGGGAGCCCGTCACGGGGCTCGATCCCAGGACCCTGGGATCATGACCTGAGCTGAAGGCAGACGCTTAACGACTGAGCCACCCAGGCGCCCCTCATGTCTGTTTGATTTCTTGGGCTGGTTTTGGCGACAGAACCTGGGATGGGGGAGAGCAAGCTGGGTCCTCCTGAGGAAGGAGGGTGAACGAAGGAGGGCGAAGCCCACCTCCACCTTACTGGCTACTGTCTAACCTAAATTAGATGAGGCTTCTTGCTGCTCACCTCATTCAAATTAATGATCTAAACACAAGAAAGCTCCTCAGAACAAATACCTTGCAGGAATCCAGCTTTTGTGGAAACAGTCTCTTGTTTGGGGCCTTCGTTACAGTTGATGGAGATTTTCCTGGTGAGGTTTCCTGGGGGGAGATCTGGGAGGAGATGGGCTGGAAGGAGAGCCGCACAGAGGGGCCGTCCAGGCCGGGAAGGAAACAGTTCAGTGAGAATATTGATCTGAGGACCTTGGACAGCAAACGAAGGGGCCTTTGAGCACCATCTCCTGCTAAAAAACTCCCTGCCCAGTGAAGAGGTCTCCTCAAGCAGCGCTTTGACAAGAAAAACTCCCTGGGGCCGGTTGTAGTTCCTTCGGTGATAGATCCGTGTTTGTGGTTCATGCTTTATTCAGGGCCCAGAAGGAGACGATCACCACCTGAAGGTAGATTCTTTCCTTCTGGAGACAATTTTATGCCCTCCGGCTTGGGAGGAAGGGTGATTTCTCCTCAGAGGAAAATGATCTGTCCCGTAGGAAATACAACTCCGTGAAGTCAACAACACAACAGCAAAGCTCACTGCTGCCTGACAAAAATGCTTGGCGCTCCTGTCTCCTCCCCTCGCCACCTTGAACCCCCCTCCTCCCCGCGTAGGCAGGAGTCCTCACAAACCATGGATCTTCTTCCACTTTGATTTTTCACTTAACGCTAATTGGTATCACTAAGTCTGGCTTCATTTTCTTTGCTTGGAAGGGCTGGTGTTCCTTCGAGCGTGTATCAGGTACCAGATGCCCTGTGGGCAATCTACACTTGCCAGCTCCCGGACCCCCTGAGGGGCCTGTGGCGATCCCTGGTACCCACTTGTACCTTTTCCAGATCCCACAGCAAGAGGAGGGGTAGAGGATTATATTCTTGACCAAGGCAGAAAAGTATCTAGGGTGCAGATATTCCTCTGGGCCCGCAGCTCTGCAGCGTGGGGCTTTAGCACGGGCATCAGGAGTCCTGCGGGAAGCATCCTGCACACATCTGGTGGCCCTGGGTTGGATAGGAAGTTGGGTTGGCACCGCCCTGGTCCCCGCAGCATTTCCGTTACCATGGGCGAACTTCTTGTCCTCTTTCCCTGTCATGATCCAGGAACTTTCCTTCTGTGGAAGATGCCCTGTGACTGTTGGAAACACAGCCCATGATAAGGGAGGCTCGTTTCCTGATTTCTGCCCAAACATCATAACTTGTGTCAGACTTCTGAGGAAAACTGATGATCAGCAGAGAAACTGGAAATGGGATGTCATGGAAGAAAGATGGCTCTTCCCTGGCAAATTCAATATAAACCCATCCACGGCTTTGCACACCTGTGACCGGAGAATCCACTTTCCAAAGACACGCGGTCAGGTTTCATTAGGACTGAGACGCCCATTGATTTGCGGGTGTTGAGGGTCTCCAGCAGGGTCCTGTTTCCCTCTCCTGCTTTAGTGGTGATGTTCCTTCTGGACGTGCAAGAAAATAAAAGCCACGCTTAGGAAATTATGCTCTAAGTCCTAGCAGGAAAGCTATTGTTGGCTAAAATCCACCTTCCAATTGATAAAAAAAGGGGGGAGGGGACTTAGGGGTGCGGAATTAAGAATATAACCTTGATAAAGGACACGAGGTGAGGCAGAGTGTTGAAATGACAAAGGAACGCATAATTGTGCAGGATGCTTAAATTCTTGAGAATCCTGCGTTTGTACACAAGCAGCTGATAGAGCCGAGAAAAATCGTTCCTATCCGGTAATGAAGGCTGGTCTCCTAAGGACTTTTTCTTCCAGTAATTGGTCACCTGCTCCTTCATGACTGCATTTTCTCACAAGTAATAAGGCTGAACTTCTTTAGAAATAGTCTGTGGCTTTTTCATGCCGCCCAATTATTCTGAGCCTGTGACTTGGTAGAGCAGAGAGCTGTGCAAATGAGGGTATTGCTCTTTGAATCTCAGCAGGACGAGGCCTGAAGCACTTTGAGCCACAGCAGGCTCGACATCCCAGCACTTGCCGTCTCCCTTCCCGGCGTCTCTCTGCTTTCTACTTTGCCTCGGCGGGCCCCTCCACCATCACCCCTGCACACGGACGCCGGCCTCGGATTTCCTGCCCACCCTGGAAGATCTAGGAGCTCTTACTGTAGAACTTCTTCCAACCTCACTACCCTGGTACTGTTACCTCTGGGATTATGGGCTGCAGCTCCTGCCTGGCGGCCAAGAGAGACCCAGGCTTCTGCCTCCACTCACTTGGCTCTGTCCTCTGGGTGATGATAGCTGGTCTAATGCGGACTCGCAGACGCTTGTGGTAGGTCTGCCGCTGCCCGCATCCCTGGAGAATACTCAGACTCCTGGGAGATTTCATCTCCACCTGCCATCCTTCCTTAGAGACTTCACTCTGGTCACACGCACCGAAGTTAACTGCACTCTAAACAGCATTTTATCTGGGGGGCAAGAGTGAGGCTAAAAAAAAAATACAGTGCAGTCAAAGCATCTTTCATGGAAAAATGCAGTGCTTCCCGACTCTACCGTGCTTGGGGAAAGTGTTCGACATGATTAGTTAACAAGGGGGGGATCTCCCGTCCCATCGACCTAATGTGTCTAAACTACAACTAAAATGATTCAAAACTATGTCAAACTCTTTAGTAAATATATCCCGACAGTCATTAGTATTTGTAGATTCCTGAATTAAAAAAAAAAAAATTGCTTAAGTCATTTTTGTTAAGAAGATTAAATTATTAAAATGCATGTGTTGGCATGACTCACATAGCATGCTGGTATCGAGAAGAGACAGTTCCCCTCAGACGAAAACGGTAGTTACTCTGAAATGACTCACAGAAACCAATGGAAATGTTTCCTAGGCAAGGGAAGTAAATACATCCACTGGCCCCTCCAGGTCTAACTGGCCTCAGGAAATGAACGGAGCTGCTTGTCCCATTGCAAACTGTAAGTGGCAGTCCACAGCACAGCCTTGGAGGGTGGGGTGCCCTGGGGATGCTTCTGGCTTTTGTTCCTCTGCTGGGTTGGGCTGCCCCCATCGCTCAGATTCCGCAATGAATAATTTGACATTTTGCTCCGCTTTTGTATGTAGATGTAGCCAATGCATGCTTGCATGGAAAAATGATGTGATCCAAGTCTCTTACTCTTTTTTCCTTACTGGGAAAAAATCCTCTGGTATCTTTGGCTTTAAGTGCAAACCTAGACAGTCATGTCTAGGGTCCCTTATTACAAAAGCCGGAGCCATGACACCTTTGCAGCCTGGTTGCTGTTGAGTGGAAGACAATTGAGTAAGTGATGTGTTTGGCGGATGCAAAACTGAGCAGACTGCAAAATGGGTCGCAGTTAAAACAGAGAACTTTTCCACAGCGTTCTTGTGTTAGATGGTCGGGGAGGACTCGGCATTCCTCTTACTGAATCCCCTGCCCAGAAGGTCACGCTGCGGGACCCTTGGTGCTAACAGCTTGCCACTCTGCTTTACAGACCTAATGATGGCTAATAATTGGTTCTCACATGTCACAAGGATGTTGGGAGATGAAACAACCCCGGAAATGATTTCAGAACTTTGGATACAGGCACTTTATAAATTCCCAACCCCTGAGGAGGCTTCTGACCTCTCTTTTTGCAGGTAATCCATTGGTTCCACTAGGGCTGGAGGCGGATGTCTTTTCTGGACTCAGATAACTTTCACAAACCTCGCCCAGGACTTGCATCTTGGTTGTGCCCCAAAAAGTGTTAGTTGTGAGGCTGGTGTGCAAATGGAGAGCCAATTAGATCGGGGGCTGGAAATAACCCCCACAAGTCTAACTTCTGCAGGCTCTGTGCATTTTCCCCAAAGCTAGTCCATGCAGAAAAGTCCAATCGGACACATCGCACACTATTAAAATCTAAGCCAGTTTTGGGAAAGTAGAACCAGTTTCTAAATTTTAGAAAGATGTAAATAATTTCAGCTTTTCCTCTCATCCTCAATAGAATTGCAAGATAGCTAGATGGAGTCCTTAGGGGTTGGTTCCATTAGCGCTTCCTGGTCATCTCTGTTTTCCCCGATCATGGATTGCACTGCTGAACAATTACTGGAACTTTCTGACCACGTAAAGTATAAATGTTTTGCCAGACTGGCGATTCTTTAGACGTATTCCCATAAAATTGTATCATTTTGGAAAGTTGCATAAATACTAACATGCGTATCTACATTTCTATTGGATTTAAATAATTTTAGGGGGCTATTAAGAGAGAAACAATGTTAAATCAGAGAGTAAATAATAGCACTTTCCTTTAGAGTTTTATTTGCAAGGTTTGGTCTTGTTTTAATCATGGAGGGGGTGATAGGATACGTTTGTGTACAATAATGTGTCAATGAGCAGTCCACCAGCAGTAAGGTGAACCTACTTTCCTAGTTCCCCAAGATCTTCTGAATTTGGAATTATCACCATCTCCTGTTTAAATCTGTCGGTAACATTCTGTAGGGGAAAGAGAACATCAGAAGGTAGATACAGTTCTTGGAGAATTAAGAAAAACTGAAAATTCTCCTAAACCTCTTTAAGTTTATGAGAGTTGCTAGAAGCATTCATCAAGATTACTCCTTTCCCATTTTAATTTAGCAGCATCGATTGTGCTGTTACTGAATAATTATCCTCACCCGTGTGGCAGCATAGACTTCAAAAGTTAAGAAGATCTTATGCTTAGTGTGGTGACTTCACTTTGTTTGCAGGGCACACCATTTGAATTAAATCTTTCCCCGGGTGTCAGTGAAGAAAGCGGATAAGGCAGTGTTGCTCTGGTTGAGGAGGAGGTCAAGAGTCTTGGCCTCCCCTCCCCGCCCCTCCTCCCAGACCCTGAGGAGAGGGTCCCAGGCCCTTGGTGACAGTTCCCTTATTCCAGAGCTTCATCCCTACATCCCTCTGAGGTCTGATCCCCTGCGCTGTCGTGCTCTAGCTGAGACCTCCTTCTGCAGTTGGCTAATTATTCTTATTAAAAAAGAAAAATAATTATTCTTGGTGAGGGAAAAATACAGCTTCTAGTAGTTACATAGTTAAAGAACGAGACTTCTGATCCGGCATCCAACGAAAGGCATGGTGTGTTGATACGGCTAATTGCGAAGCCAGGAGATCAGAACAGCTATAGTTTGGGCCAGATTTAATCAAAAGTGTGGATTACTCCCCGCATACAGATGTGCTCATAGACAAGACGGCAGATTTTCCATGAATCAGATCAGAACTGCTAATTGACAGGAGGTCATGCCTCACCTGTCTATACTCTCAGTCTTAATCGGATCACTGCTGATTCCAGAGTCAGAACAATAAGACAAAGCCAATGCTTCCTTTAACAGGAAGAAAAGGGTGACATGTTGATGGAAATGT
Source organism: Phoca vitulina (assembly GCF_004348235.1). NCBI lineage: Eukaryota > Metazoa > Chordata > Mammalia > Carnivora > Phocidae > Phoca > Phoca vitulina. The sequence continues at coordinate 3,345,123 of NW_022589740.1, read as the reverse complement.
CTAACTTTAGAGTCGTAGTGTGATTCTCTGCTGTTATCAGAGTTTTTTCTATCATTATTGCTTTTTTTCTTAAATTTTTCAGCCACCCTGAAGCCTCCCCTCCGAGTTAGACCGGAGTCCATTCCTACAGCCACATCATACCCACGGTAACTGAGATCATCAGCCGGGATCCCAGGCAGCCCTGGAGAGAACAAGAGGTCACACTCCCCTCCATGGGAGAAGCTTCTCTAAGGATCTTTCTCCCGCTTCAGGGAGAGCATGAGATGGGGTCAGCCTTTCCATAGAAACTCTCCTGATAGGGTGCTATGCACGTCCTTGGCCAGTGGCCCTAAGAGGCATCTCCTCTATGCAGAGTCCAAGTACGAGTCCTGACCTCAGGATGCATTGCAGCCGGACACTGGGGCCAGTGGGAGCACTGGGCACAGCCTGGACACTGGACGCAGCGATGTCACTGAATCAAGTAATGAACGTCCTTCCCTTGTTCCTGATTTTTGGGGAAAAGCATCCAATATCTCACCATTAAACATGATATTGGCTGCACGTTTTTTATAAATGCCCTTCGTTAGGTTAAGATTCCCTTTATAAGGGCTAGGTCTGCTGAGGGTTCTTTTTTTTAATATATCGTGAATAGACATTAAATATTGTTAAATCTTTTTCTGCATCTAGTAAACTGATCATGTTTTCTTATTCTTTTTCATTTTTTCTCCAGTTAAAACTCAATCATATTTGCTCAATATTGGAAACAGTAGTACGTGTCACAATAAATATTTCTGTGTTTAGGAAATTCATTATAGTCCAACTAGTTTGCTCAAGCCTTATTTTTCATAATCTGTAAATAATGTTAGCATTACTTTCTCATTACAATAAATATTAAAGCTATTTGGGATTGAATATGCTAGTTAGTTGCCTGCATAACAAACTTATTTACATTGTTGGTACATATGGTAAGCAAACATCAAACACACTCTTCTGCATTTGGCAAACCAGGCTGATAGATCCCATATTATGATTGCACTTGTTTGGGGGTCAGAAGTCATATAATTAATACACTAATAAACTATTTTGTAGAGCTTATTTTAAGAAGCCCGTTACCAAATGCTTTATTTACTTATTTATTTATGATATAGTTGACAGATAATAATATATTCGTTTCAGGTATACCACATGATGATCTGATATTTGTCTGGATTGCAAAATGATCAACACAAAAAGTCTAGTTAACATCCATCACCATACACAGTTACAAAAACAATTTTTTCCTGATGGGGACAACTTTTAAAATGTGTTCTCTTGGTAACTTTCAAATATATAGTACTATATTGTTAATTATAGTCACCATACTGCACATTACATACCCATGACTTACTCATTTTATACTGGAAGTTTGTACTATTTGACTCTATTCACCCATTTCACCCAGTCCCCGCCCCACCCCCCCATGCCTCGGCCTCTGGCAACCACATATCTGTTCTCTGTGTCCTTGAGCTTAGTTGTTTGTCTCTTTGTTTTAGATTGCACACATAAGTGAGATCATATGGTATTTGTCTTTCTCTTTCTGACTGATTTCACATAGCATAAGGCCATCAAGGTCCATCCATGTTGTTGCAAATGGCAAGATTTCCTTCTTTTTATGATAGAATAATATTCCATTGTGTGTGTATGTGTGTATATCATACTTTTCTTATCTATTCATCCATCAGTGACCATCTAGAGTCTTCCATATCTTGAATATTGTCAATAACAATGCAAAAAATATGGGGGTGGATATATCTTTGTGAGTTAGTGTTTTCATTTTCTTCAAATAAATACCCAGAAGTGATATTGCTGAATGGTATGATAGTTTTATTTTCAAGTTTTTTGAGGAACCTCCGTAGTGTTTTCCACAGTGGCCACACCAGTTTACATTCCCACCAACAATGCACAAGGGTTCCTTTTACTCCACATCTTCACCAACACTTGTTATTCGTATTTTTTTTGAAAAGAGCCATTTTAGGGGCGCCTGGGTAGCTCAGTCGTTAAGCATCTGCCTTTGGCTCAGGTTATGATCCCAGGGCGTCTGCCTTCGGCTCAGGTCATGATCCCCGGGTCCTGGGATCGAGCCCCGCATCGGGCTCCCTGCTCGGCAGGAAGCCTGCTTCTCCCTCTCCCTCTGCCTGCCACTCCTCCTGCTCGTGTTCTCGCTCTGTCTCAAATAAATCAATAAAATCTTTTAAAAAAAGGTAATAGCCATTTTAACAGCTATGAGGTAGTATTTCATGTTTAGATTTGCATTTCCCTGATGATCAGTGATGTCAAGCACATTTTCATCTAGCTGTTGGCCATCTGTGTATCTTCTTGGAAAAATTTCTATTCACAATCTCTGCCTATTTTTTATTAGATTTTTGTTTTGTCCTATTGAGTTGTAGGAGTTCTCTCCCAACACCATTTATTGAAGAGACTGTCTTTCCCCTATCATATATTCTTGGTTCCTTTGTTGTAAATTAACCATATGTGCATGGGTTTATTTCTGGGCTCTCTCCTCTGTTTTATCTATGTGTCTGTTTCTCTGCCAATACCATATTGTTTCAATTACTGTACCTTTGTAATATAGTTACAAATCAAGAAGCACAATACCTTCAGCTTTGTTCTCCTTTCTCAAGATTGCTTTGGCTCTTTGAGGTCTTTGTGGTTCCATACACATTTTAGGATTATTTGTTCTATTTCTGTGAAAAAATGGCATTGCAATTGTAATAGGGATTTCACTGAATCAATAGATTGCTTTGGAGAGTATGGACATCGTAACAATATTAATCTTTGCATCCGTAAACATGGAATATCTTTTCATTTATTTGTGTCTTTTCAATTTCTTTGATCAATGCTTTATAGTTTTCAGTGTACAAGTCTTTCACCTTCTTGGTTAAATTTATTCCTAGGTATTTTATTATTTTTGATGCAACTATAGATAGGATTTTTTTCCTTAATATCTCTTTCTGAGAGTTAACTGTTGATGTATACAAATGCAACAGATTTTTGTATATTGAGTTTGTATCCTGCAATTTCAATGAGATTGTTTATTAGTTCTAAAAAATGTTTTGGTGGAGACTTTAGGATTTTTTTACATATAATATCATGTCATCAGCAAACGGTGACAGTTTTACATCTCCCTTTCCAATATGGATGCATTTTATTTCTTTTACTTGCTTAGGTGCTCTGGCTAGAGCTTCTAATACTACATTGAATAAAAGTGGTGAGCATGGACAGCCTCCTTGTCTTGTTCCTGATCTTAGAGAAAAATCTTTTAGCTTTCACCATTGTGGATGATGTTAGCTGTGGGCTTATCATATATGGTCTTTATTATGCTGAGGTATGTTAGCTGTGGGCTTATCATATATGGTCTTTATTATGTTGAGGTATGTTCCCTCTACATCTACTTTGTTGTATCATATATGGATGTTGAATTTGTTAAATGATTTTTCTGCACCTATTGAAATGATTGTTCAATTGTTATCCTTCATTTTGTGAAGGCGGTGAATCACATCAAGTGATTTGTGGATCGGAACCATCCTTTCATCCTTAGAATGTATCCCACTTGATCATGATCCTTTTAATATACTGTTGAATTGGATTTGCTAATATTTTGTTGATTTTTGCATCTATGTTCATTAGGGATATTGGCCTGTATTTTGTTTTCTTGTTGCATTCTAACCTAGCTTTGGTATCAGGGTAATGTTAACCTTACAACATGAATTTGGAAGTGTTTGTCTTCTTCCATTTTTTGGAAGAGTTTGAGAAGGATTGGTATTAATTCTTTGAATGTTTGGTAGAATTCACCAATGAAGCTGTTCTGGCCGAGGACTATTGTTTGTTGGGAGGTTTTTGATTACCGATCCAATCTCCTTACTAATAATCAGTCTGTTTAGATTTTCTATTTCTTAATGAGTCAGTTTGGTAGGCTGTATGTTTTTAAGAATTGACCCATTTCTTTTTGGTTGTCCAATTCATTGGCATAGTATTCATAGTATTCACTTATGATCCTTATGATTTCTGTGGTATCAGTCGTTATGTCTCCTCTTCCATTTCTCATTTTATTTGCATCCTCTTTTTTTTTTTCTTGGAAAGCATAGCTAAAATTACATCAATTTTCTTTATCCTTTGAAAAAAACAGCTTTTAGTTTTACTGATCTTGTCTGTTATCTTTTTGCTAGATGTTTTCTATTTGTCTTATTCTTTTTTTTCCTTTTTCCATTTTCTCAAAGTTTAATCCAACATTTTTATTATTTTATTTTTATTTTTATTTTTATTGACTTAGTATTCACACTTCTTAAAAAAAAAACTTTATGTGGTTGCCCTAGTTTTTACAATACATATATTTAAGTGATTTTGAGTTAATAATCAGATAATATTTTACTGCTTAAAGTGTGGCATAAGAAATGTGCTCATTTCTCATTCTTCTCTGCCATCCATTGTACATTGTTCTTATACATTTTAATTTGACATATGCTATAAACACCTAACAGCCTGACTATTATTGCTTTATATGCTGTTTCTTCTTGCAGGCAACTATTTCTCTCTAGATTTGGGGTTAGTTTGCCCTTCAACTTCAGTTCTTTGATGGGTTCAATTAAAGTCATCAATTTGCATGTTGCTCAACTTTTTTTTGTAATAAAGATGAGAGCAATGCTCTTTCTACTTCTCTATATCCTTGAAGGTTTCCTAACTTTCTTTTAAATATTAAGAAAAAGTTTCACATATTAAACTGCAAATTTGAATAAAAAATATACTTTTGAATGCGCAAGTGGTGGTAGGTGGGGGCTCTTTGTCTTCTTGAGAATGTGCAGGGTGGCTAATGGCTTTGTTATAATTTTAAAGCGCTCAGAGTTCATAAGTATTATGCTCAAGTGAACATTGACAAGTGGCCTAATCTTCTTAAGATATTTGTCCTCACCAAAGCTATAGCTCTTCCTAGTGAAAATTATTCCTGGCAATTTATAAATATTCTAACATATCCTCTGGAGTCTGAACCAAGGGTGTCAAGTATCTCTTCTCCTCCTTTGAAAAGATGTGCATGTGTTATTGAGATACCTTTTATATCTGGTTTCCTATGACATAAGTGCTCTTTAACTAAGGCATAATAATCTGAAAATAATATATCTGGAGTGCAAAAGAAATTGTAAATAATAAAAATGTTGCTTCATGCCTGCACACTATAAAGACATGGAGATATAAAGCAAGAAAACAACGTAAAGTTGCTCCTTTATTAAATATGTCAGCTTCTTAGTCATGGGAAGCATGAATCATGAATCAACACCATGATCTACTCTACTTTTATACATCGTCCAAGAGTACTAATTTTACTTTGCAATTTTTTTGTGCTTTCTATGTGTATCATTAATCCTACTATGGAGTCACAACTCAATAAAAATGTCTCATAATTGGTCTTATTCAACCAAAACCAAAAATGAACAACCACATTTATCCAAGGTACATGTAGATACCTTAGTTCCATTTAATTAATTAAAATGCTTAAGGCACTGACCTCTTCCATAGTTAGAGCACCTGTCCCTTCCACTTGTGCATGTTTATTCTCCATTTCCTTCATTCAAGTTGTGTTTATAACACATCAGTATGTCTAACAACCTGGCTTCCCTTTAGTATCAGCAGCAGAAACAAAATAAGAAAATAAGTAGACAGGAAATAACAAGAAAGTAAAAAAAAACAGGCTGCCAAATCAAGGCATATAGTTCCCGCACCCCGCCACAGCAAAACATCATTCAGAAAAAAACAATGGTGGTTAAGTGTAATTTACTTTAATTTTATATTTGTAGGGGTGGGAAAATTACAAAAGTAAATAAGTTTCCATATTAGTTGGCATTGAGCATGGCATTCTTCCTCAGCGGAACAGGAAGGACAATGAACTAGAATATTATTTGTATTTGGGAACCTGCATTCAAGTTCCAAAACTATCAGTTAAAAATTTCTTTACTTACCTGAGCCTCAGTTCTTCATGTCTTTACCAAGGTTATTCTGAGTTGTAAAACGTTTGAGAAAATGCATCATAAAAATAAAATGCAATGAAATTATGAGTTATTTTAATTTTATATGTCCTTGTTTAAATTTTTTGGGCAGCTATAATAGTGGGCTTATCCTGAGAACCAAATAATTTGAAGTCCAAAAATCCCGTCACTCTTTTTTTTTATTTAAATTCAATTAGCCAATGTATACTACATCATTAGTTTCAGATGTAGCTTTCGATAATTCATCAGTTGCGTATCTGTCACTCTTAAAAATATTAGTAATTACACTGATGTGGTAGGAAAATACTATTTCATTTAAGGTGCAAGACTTCACGGGGTAGAATCAGGAGATACCACCACTTGATTCTGACTCTAGTTACAAGCCAGAGTTAGAAACAATACACTCTTACTGTTTTATTTGTTTAGGTGCAGGATAAATGACCATTCGGAAGTGTACAGTAGCATTTCACCGACTCCCATGTCCAGTGATAGTACATAACCCCCGAGATTCCTGCCAAGAATTGCCTTCCAGTCTTATGGCTCAGAGATATAAATACGATTACGCAGGATTTTTAAAAAAATAACTCCATGTTTTCCTCATTGTGGTAGATAGATTAGCATCACTAACTTTGGTGATCTTATGTACATCGTTCCCACAGGGAAAAAAAAAATCTCTCATATAAGCTTTTTCTTTTGACTTGGATTATCTTTACTTCAAAAAGTCCTGCTAGGTTCCACTTTCGGTAATAACAGAGTAAGTTCATACTGGGTTGATTCTAAGATAAGTAACTATAAATATTGTACAAATTTAAAAAAAAACAAAACTATCTGAAGGCATTGGAGAGTGAGCAAAAGCAGGAAGTCAACAATTAGAAGGAAGTCAGCAACTGGAACAAGGGAGTGACAATGGATAAATTCTCCAGGTTTTTTCATGGTTTCTGTTCTAAGAGGTGGCACTAGTCAGCACTGTAGAGGAATGCTGATGAAAAATCTTGAGTCTTTCTGGCTTTAAGTATGAGAGGGAAGAGTTTGGGGCAAACTTAGCTACTAGAAATAAGGCAGGAGTAATCAAGGGAGTCATGGAAGTAGAGACCAAAATTCTCTGTAAAAACATTTTTCAAATCGCTGATTAATTACTAAATGATGCATAAATGGCGCAGAATCTAAGCACCTGTTTGAACTAGGCTCCGAAGAAGTAAGCTGGATGTGAGCTTGTACTGAAGAGACAGATTTTGCTGTTTGCGTCCAATTAACTTAATTACCTGCTCAAACAAATGAACCAAAAACCCAACAGTCTTTAGCAGACAATAACAGAGTCTCTGCAACATGAGTTTACCCTGTCCAGGATATGATCCCAAATCACTCGATTTAAAAAAAAAAGTTGCCTGTTATTAAGAGAAAAATCAACAGAGACACTGACCCAGAGAGTTCACAGATGTGGGAATTAGGAGGCAATGATTTTAAAGCTGCTATTGTAACTGTGCTCAAGAAGCTAAAGGAACTATGCTCAGAATTAATTTAAAAAGGAAATGTTTTCAGAAGAAAAAAACATGAAAAAGAATAAATAAAAATTCTGAAAATGAAAAATTCAATTTCTTAAGTAAACATACAATATCTTTAAAAGTTGTCAACTGATGGCCTTAACACTGGAATGGACATGATACAGGAAAAGTGACAGTCAATTTAAAAATAGGATGGTAGAAATTATTTCATCTGGCAAACAGAGAGAAAAAAACATTTCTAAGGAAAGGTGCAGATCCTCAGTGTTTGTGGAACAATATCGAAAGGTGTAACAAGGCAGCTGGAAAAAATAGTAGTATGCTGTATTCCTGTCTCTCATATTTTCTCCAAAAGCCGTGTGGAACAGAAGGGGAGATGAAACTACATGAAAACAATGTCCTCAGAATAACTTGCCCAAACTTCAAAATATCTTTAAGTAAACAGGAAAAAAAATCAATAAATTTCAGTCTGTCATTTCTCATGTTTTCACCTTACCCCTGAATTTAACAAGGCCACTTTAAAGGCTTTTTGATGAGCAAAAACAGAATAAAAACAAACTCTGAAAAAGAGAGAAAAAGAAAGCTATCAGAAGATGAAGTGTGATCTAAAATTATTGCCAGAAGGACTAGGTTTGTATTATATATTTGTATTATATACAAAAGTCCTAAAAATGTGTCTGGGTAGATGAGCCAGTGGGCCTCAGAGAAGAGACATACAAGTACACACTATTTGAAGAAGCGTTCCTCAAAACACAGAGCCGCCTTGGGGAGAAAAAAGGCAAACTGGAAGGAAGAAGCTTGCTTCAGCATTGAGTGGAAAAGGGGACCAAGCTAAAGGGGAATACTTAGAGTTCTTGAAAACAAAAGAGAGTCAAAGAAATAAAGGACATGCAATATTTTTTTCCCATGAAAAACAATAACAAATAACTCACTAAAGTATCTCGACTTGGCTAGACTGACGGACAAGCAAGTCTTTAAACTAGGAATTTTGTAAAATATCCCAAAGCTACAAAATTAACAAGGAAAAGATGAACCAACCCACAGGGTATTATTGTCAGGTCTTAGAAAACAAAATTCAACAGAAATCAACTGAAGAAAACTCTCCTCACAGAAATAATAATGGAAAGAATAAAACTTTAAGACAACATTCTGCATGGAAATAAATACATGCAAACAAACATCTGAGTGCATTGAAAAAAAAAAACTTGAATTAGAAATTGAAAAACAAAGAACAGACATGGACAAAAATGAAGAACTAATGAAAAGAGAGTTGATTGAAATCAGAAAAGAAAAGGAAGCAAAAGACAATTATGTTTGGTAGAGAAAGAACATAGAAAATATAATAAGATACACAAAATTATAAAATATTATGACAAAGGTAAGACTTAATATGTCACTTGTCTCAGTAAAGGTGAATGGACTTAACTCACCTATCAAAAGGAAAAGAAATATTTTCAATCTGGCTTATCAAGAAAGACCCAGTTACGTGATCCGTACAAGAGACAAAACTAAAAGAAATGATTCAAAGGGGCCAAAAACAAAGAAGTGGACAAAGTTATACAAAATAAATGGAAATTCAAAGAGGGCAGTTATCCTGACATTAGACAAAGTAAATTTAAGCCAAAAAGGATGAAATGTAATCAAGAAGCATACTTTCTTATCCAAAAGCCACAATTCACCAAGTATAATACGTATGAATGCTTATGGACCAAGTAATATAGTAAACCACATTATAAAGCAGCAACTTCAGGAGATGGGAGGAAATATGGCTAGAAACACGCTAATAATAGAAGATGTTATTACTCCTCTTGAAGAAGAAGGCAGATCAAGTGAGCAAACAACTTGTAGGAGGATAGAAACCTAACTAACATTATTAATTCAATAGATTTTACGGTTATATGTTGAATATTACACCCTGACCTCACAGTTGCTCTTATTTCTCATAGATGCATGAGACGTGTGTGTGTGTGTGTGTGTGTGTGGTCATATATAAAACATCCTCACGTTCTGATCTGCAATAAAACTAGAAATTAAAACACAAAGGCCTTTCCACTTGGAAATTAAACATTCTACCGAATAACCCTTGGGTGAAAGAGAAAATTAAAGCTGAAGTTAGAATTTTCTAAAACTAAAATGATGAGAACGCCACACCCCAGAAAACAATGATCAGGGGGAAATTAATAGCACTAAACCTATCAGCGTGAGCATTTACATAATTAAAGTTAATGAATTAAATTCCCAGCTCAAAAAAAAAAAAAATAGACAAAGACAACAAAATAAACCAGAAGAAGGCATGAGGAAGGAAATAAAAATAAAAACAATTCGTGATGTGCAGAATATAAAGCAGCAGACTTAATTAGTGAGAAATGCTGGGCTTTGGAAATATTTATAAATAGACAAATTACCAGCCAACTTGATTAAGAAAATGGGGAGAAGGCCAAACATACAAAATAAGAAATGATAAGGACATCATCATTGGAATATACATATGTATTTCTATTATTTTTTATTGTATACTAAATATAATAAATATATATTTATTAAATACATATATATTTAAATCCCCAAACAGTACTTTGACCTCTATGAAAATAAATGTGAAAATCTAAGTGAAGTGGTTAAGCTGCCCTGTCATATGATATGATTTGCTGAAGAAAATGATTGTATTTAGAGTACCAATCCTCTAATCCAACTCCATCTAAGGAACAGTCAGTATTCAAGCTGCAGGCAGGTACAAAAGCCTCTCTCTGTGTCTAAGTGGCTTCCTTGGAGCAAAGAAAGATCTTGAATGTTTAGGATCATTATAATGAAACGATAATAGTGCTACATACATTTGGTTTGTCCCAACTTTTTGCTTTATTGGAAATTTGCTCCAATCCTCCCTGGGAAAGGGAAATAATGCGTCTCAGGAAGGCATTGCGGCATGCTGCTGCATTATTAAAAGGCTGCTTAATTTTTTATGTAAAGCAGCTACACGGAACGCCAAGGTTGTGGGGGCTGGCAGGACTCCACGTTCTGTTCTTCCAGGAGTTTTGAATATCAATGAAGGATTATGTATTAAACTGTCTGATGGACTGTTTTATACCTTTGGGCATGGGGTAGAGCCAGAACAATTTAAGTAACTGTATTAATCATTAAAGGGAACATAAGAGTTATGGCTGCTGGTGAAGGAGCCCTTTGTGACGAGCTAACGTTGACTTTGGCTTTGAGGGTCACCCAGTATCACACACCTGAAATGACCAGGCTGTTGTTGTTTGCACCCACCACTAATAAACACCCCATCAATAAAAGCCCATTATTGTTTGTCTTTATTGAAATGTGACTTGTCATACGTTGTAAACATAAAAGAATAATCAGAATCCAAAGAGCAATGAGTCATCTCCCAGAATAAACTGGCCGTATCCTCTGCTCACAAATGCCAACATAATGAGGCATCAGAAGGACCCCAAGTGAAAGGCTCGTATTTGCTGCCGTAGGCACACTTCATTCCCACAGTTAATTTATAAATGGAACTGATTTGGAAAAAAAAAAAAAAAACAAACAAACTAAGGGACAGATTCATGAACACAGAACCTTTTGAAAGATGAATGAATGAAGCCCCAATCACATTAATGCAGCTTGAATGAGAGATCTTTGTGCCTTGCTTTATGCTCCTTAGACACAAGCCACATCTGTTAACCGTGTGTCCCCCCAGGACAGAATGCCCAGCCCAAATAGGAGTATCAGCAAATAGGACATAATCAGAACGGAGCAGTAGCTTTGGCATGACTGAGGGACGTCGCCACAGGGGACATCCGCCTCCTGTGAGCTCTGAAGCATATGAAGTAAGCAAGATGATTAATGAACATTTTCAAAACTCAACGGTAAGGTACACAGCTAGGTTAAATCATTTGGAGGAGAGCTTTCAGTTAAAACAGTATACCCCTCATTAGGGTTTAACTCAATAACCTCAATTTATGCTTCATTTCAAACTCAGGCTGAACCACCTTAATCTCATCAACACTTGTGATGGCTCCTATGGGTCTGAAGCTTCCTGTCCCCCTTCCAATTGTTTCAGCTAACCTGCCTCCAGCTTCTTGCGACCTGTGCCCTTGGGGATCTCTCCATCCTTCTGGGCTTGTCTACCCACTGCGATGATCTCCAGCTGGGACCACGGTAGCTATGGCTGTCTTACCTAGAATCGTTCCTGTGTTGACTTCCAGCTATTTCGATCACAATAGTCCCCAGTCCTGAGTGACCTCATGTCTCTCCTCTCTAGGGTTTTGGCAAAAATGCCAAAATATATAAACTGCAGCAAATTCAGTCCTCTGCAACTTTATAATTTCTAGTATCACCTGCTGTCACAGTTTTGCTCAACATATAGAACTCAAACTCTGTTGTGGGTTTTTTTTTTTTTTTTTATTCCCTGGTAATTCCAACTACATCGTCTTCGTATCTTCCAATTCATGACCACTTTCCTTGCTCCGCGATTTCCTAAGATGAGCACGGACCTGAACGTGTTTCCTCAAATTCCATTCTTCTAAGTTCAAAATGCTCAATGGTCTCCTTTCGCAGTAGCTCCTCTTCCTGAGGAAGATCTCCAGTCATGCCTGCTCTTCTCCACATGCAGTTCTGTTCATCCTGTTTCCTCCTGTCAACTCTTAAAATTTGCTCCATTCATTATCCCAGATATCACATATTTTATCTCATCCCTCTCTCACTGTTGACTCCTTTTATTCAGCCTAGAAAACAAATCACTCACTTGCACAACACAGATATCCATTACCAGCTGATAGTTTATGTCCACCTCAGAAAATAGAGTGCCTTAGGATACATTACCTTCAATAAGATTTTTAGACAGAGTTTTAATATTGTTATATGAACCTGAAAATTGATAATCCATGTAACATTAATATAACTCTCAATCATAAAAAGGAGAAGAAAATGCCCTTAGTTATTCTGGGAAAATATAAATTTCCAGCAGACACTCAATTTTATTTTATTTTATTTTATTTTATTTATTTATTTTTTTTTTTTTTAAGATTTTATTTATTTATTTGAGAGAGAGAGAATGAGAGAGAGAGAACACATGAGAGGGGATAGGGTCAGAGGACGAAGCAGACTCCCTGCCGAGCAGGGAGCCCGATGCGGGACTCGATCCAGGGACTCCAGGATCATGACCTGAGCCGAAGGCAGTCGCTTAACCAACTGAGCCACCCAGGCGCCCCCAGACACTCAATTTTAATACAAAATTTATAGGGTAGATTTTATTTGGACTAGGAAGTTGTTTATGGCTGAATGCTGTATAATATCCGTTCACTTGTCATTTCAAAAATATTGCTTGCTGTATCAGGAGCACATATTTGAAAGTGCAAGAAAGTTATATATTCTGTTTGCTAATTTAATTTAATCTTTAGTTTAAAATGGCAGTTGTCATACAGTGATAAACATCAAAAATTGGATTTTCCGAAGAGAACATATAGCTAAAAAAAAAAAAAAAAAAAGAACAAATCTAAAGGAATTAATATCACTTGACCTACCAGGCAATGAATCTTTCCTCAACATATATTTGTGTTTTTAAAGTGTAATTTAAAAGTTAAAAGGCGAATTTCTCATTCTTAGCAAAGAATATATGCATTGACATTTTCATCCCTATAATGCTGAACTTTTATAAACTAGTAAACATGCATTTCTTAGGCTATTTTCAAACAACCAAATGTAAAGGCATTTGACTGGAACGTACACTGATGAGTGATGTTCCTGTTAAAACAAAGCCTGTTTTTAATTAGCAATTCTATTTTTTCTTTTTCATTTGTGATCAAATTGTCTTAGATCAGTGGAAAGTTTTTAAGATTGTTGTTTCTGCACTTTATTATTAAATACAGGAGAAGCACTCTGTTATTTCAGTAACTTGAGGTTTTTTTTGTTTATTTTTGAAATTTTACTATAGAATAAAAAGCCAACAAAAGAAGCTTTTAGGGTTGACATAGAAAACTTCTTAGGCACTTAAAAATAAGAGTAGGAATGATCAGCTATCAACAAATATCTAAACACTGTGTTAAAAAACAAAGGGAGGGGAGTGGTCCTACTGTAGTTCGGTTAGGTAGTAAGACTCCACTGACTGACGTGGGTCCTTAACGTAAGTGACATCATTCTGGGCCTGTGGTTTTCTTTTTAACAACTGGAACATGTATGTTTTTTGACAATGAAAATTTCAGCACTTCAATAAAGTGAAAGTTTGAGGCAAATCATTAAGTCAGGAAGTTTGTGTACTTCTTGAGAACAGCTTGAATATTTCAAAACTTAAAATTTCTCTCAATAAGGAGGAAATAATATTCTTCAAATATACTTATCAATATAAGGACATGGAGGGCACAAATGATGTGTTTGCTCATTTTACTTTCGTGCATCCATTTTCAATAGATTTTATTTGTTTTATCATGCAAATATGATAATTATGTATTTTTAAAATATAATGGAATGTGAAATATAATACTGATAATATGAACTCAATATAGAGAAAAAGATAAATCCGAAATGTTCTCTTTTTCCATCTTTTCCTGCACACAATCCTACCTCAGAGGTAAGCCAGACACCCAGCCATTTCCCACCCATATACAAACCAGCACATCTACCCACACACCAGCAGGATCATACTGACCCCTGACACCGTGTTTCTTATCTTGCTATCTAGCTATCTAGCTATCTTGCTTAAAAAAGGAAGCAAATAAAAATAAAATTTATTTGTCTTCTCAGAGTCCTGAAGGTTAGAAGTCCAAGATCAAGGTGCTGGCAGGGCTGGTTCCTTCTGAGTCTGTGCGGGGATATCTGTTTCAGGTATCTCTCCGAGATCCTGGTGGTTTGTTGGCAATCTTTGGTGTCCCTTGGTTTGTAGACATGTCACCCCGATCTCTGCCTTCATGTTCACGTGACATTCTCCCCCTGTGCCCGGCTCTGTATCCAAATTCTTCCTCTTTATCAGGACACCAGTTATATTGGATTAGGGGCCCCTGCTACTCCCCCCGTGACCTCACCTTAACTCTATCTACAATACCCCATTTCCAAATAAAGTCACTTTCTGAGATACTGGGGATTAGGTCAACAAATTTTGGAGAGAATCCCAATTCCACATAGGACCCTCACCATGTGTTACTTTTATGGAGAGAATAGAACTGGTGCACAACAGAGCTGGGCCAGCCACCCATACATGCCTGTCCTGAGCAACCATGGGACCAAGCAAGGGTGGGACAGATTTCTTGCACCTGTTGCAGTGCCCATCAGAAAATGGTGGGAGCACGGGTGGTGGCAAAGGAAGGCAGCTGTTGTCATGTATGGTAATGATGGGGCCTAGGGACAAAAAGTCTTTTGCATATAAAATCTAAAGTCAAATCGCAGACATGACAGTTCTTAAGAAAGTGAACAAAATTTATACTTGTATTCAATCCCATTAACTCTTGCTTGAGGAAGCTGTTGGCTGTGATCACCTTTCTTTAAGCACGTGTATTGTTTAAGCATAATTTGTGCATGCAAGAGTAGAGACATACATATATATACAGATATATGAAGGTATGTATATATACACGTGTATTTCTACACAGCATTTTCATGCTTCTTGAATGTTTGTTGATCTGTAATTGCTATACTTTGACTCGTGATGATATTGCGTCCAGTGGTCCTTTAATTTGCTCTGGTGGGATTGCCAGTCCTATAGCTGCAACATGAAAATGTTTGACTCTTGGCAATATTCTCAGTTATCTACAAAATTTTGGTTTGAGAGAAATTTATGAGTTTTTTAAAGTAAGAAGTCCCTGATATAAAGAATTGGGGGAGTACTTTTAACAACAACCTGATGGAATTCATATGAATTTGGGTTGAGGGTTAGGAGGATTGGTTGTACATGGTTAGAATTTTTTGGTTTGTTTTTGGTAACCTCTGAGTTTCCTTTTGGGCTTTACAGGGTGCAGGTTATTCATAAAGTAGCATCTTCCCTCCCAACTACCATAACATAAGGAGGCATATTTTTTTCTTTTAATTAATGAACTTTAGTTTCTAGAGCAGTTTAGTTCACAGCAAAATGAAGCTGAAAGTACAGAGATTTCCCACATACTCCCATATACTCTCCCAACACGCACACATAGCGCGTCCCCATTACCAACAACCCCTAACGGGGTGATACATTTGTTAAAATTAATGAACCTATATTCACAAAGTCCATACTTTACATCGGGGTTCACTCCTGGTGTTGTATATTCTATGGGTTTGGACAGATGTTTGCTGACATATCCATCACTGTAATATCATACAGAATAGTTTCGCTGCCCTAAAATTCTTCTACATTCTGCATTTTGATCCCTCCCTGTCCCCCACATCCAATCCCACCTTGGAGGTACCCCAGCCATTTTCTACCCATATCCAGCTGACACGCTCACTCATATACCAATGGGATCATATTGTGTATGATGTTCTTTATCTTGCTTTTTATAGCCAATAATATATAATGGAAACATTTCCACATCTGTATAATTTTTAAAAATATTAACCTTAAAACAAATCCAGCAGACTCTCAGTGAACCTTCCCTTCAGTAGCTTCAGAACATGGCCCAGAGCAGTAGGAGTGGGGTGAATTCTCTGGGATTCCCAGTGCTCTGCCCTAAGGGCATTTCAAAGGCTTGAGCTTGGACCCCATTTTCCTTCCCTTTCTTGTCTTGTTTCTCTGCCAGAGAGACAGAGCAGAGGCCTTGGGGTGGTGGCCGATGTCAGGAACTCCTCCGTCTCATGGTCCTGTGGTGACTTTGAGGGTCCTAGACACTTCTGCCTCTGTGGACGCCTTCCTTCAAAAATAGTATTAAAAATTATGTTTCACAATCACATTGGTATACAGACTGGCTGGATTGTAATCTAGGATAATAATTATTTTTCTTTTAATTTTAAAAGAAATTAAAACACATCATGGGCCCTTCGAAGTATCATGTGCCCCACGACCTGTGCCCACTGCGTTCGAGAGAGCTGTCAGCTCTGCTTCCTTGCTCTGAAGAAGTGCCAGCAAGACCATATGATCCAGCAATTGCACTACTGGGTATTTACCCCAAAGATACAAAAGTAGGGTCCCGAAAGGCTACGTGCACCCCGATGTTTATAGCAGCAATGTCCACAATAGCCAAACTGTGGAAAGAGCCAAGATGTCCATCAACAGATGAATGGATAAAGAAGATGTGGTGTATATATACAATGGAATATTATGCAGCCATCAAAAGGAATAAGATCTTGCCATTTGCAACGACGTGGATGGAACTGGAGGGTATTATGCTGAGCGAAATAAGTCAAACAGATTAAGACATGTATCATATGACCTCACTGATATGAGGAATTCTTAATCTCAGGAAACAAACTGAGGGTTGCTGGAGTGGGTGATGGACACTGGGGAGGGTATGTGTTCTGGTAAGCGCTGTGAATTGTGCAAGACTGTTGAATCTCAGATCTGTACCTCTGAAACAAATAATGCAATATATGTTAAGAAAGAAAAAAAGAAGAAGAAGAATGCAGCAGGAGGGGAAGAATGAAGGGGGGGAATCGGAGGGGGAGACGAACCATGAGAGACGATGGACTCTGAAAAACAAACTGAGGGTTCTAGAGGGGAGGGGGGTGGGAGGATGGGTTAGCCTGGTGATGGGTATTGAGGAGGGCACGTTCTGCATGGAGCACTGGGTGTTATGCACAAACAATGAATCATGGAACACTATATCTAAAACTAATGATGTAATGTATGGGGATTAACATAACAATAAAAAAATTAAAAAAAAAAAAAAAAAAAAGAAGTGCCAGCAAGGCTGAAAACCCAGGTTCTCACCTGGAGCTTGCAATGTGCACTAGGTAGGTAATTCCGGAGGGATTCCACATTGCCAGACATTTAGGTTTCTCCCAATGTTTTATTGCTACACGTGTCATGGAGGGAAGAAATACTGATTTAGTTATGTCTTCCCCATTTTTAAATTAATTTCCTCGTGTGCTTTTTTTCTTTTTCTTTTTTTTTTAATGAAATTATTCTTCAGAAGAGTATGCTGCTTTTAAGACCATGGTATGTCGCCAGAAGCATATTTTTTCACCAGAAATTATGAAATTTGCTCTTTCATGCATCAGTATCAAATTTTCATCTTTTAAAATTTGACAGGCAAGACATACATTTCTTTTGAATGGATTTGCACTTGTTTCATTTCAGCCTGCTCACGTGTGTGATGCGACGTGGTTATTCCTCTGTATTAACTCTTCTGCAAGGTTTCCGTTTGTATTTTTTCCTCCTTATTCCATGCCATCTGCTTCCCCTCACTGCTCTGTTCACAGCGTCTGGTCTCCTTTCTGCTCCATAGAATGTGACTTTTATTTCTGTCCGGACTGTTTTTCTCTTCCATTTTTTTCTTGAGTCCTTTTAATCTCTTCCTGTGGTCTTTTTTAAAAAAATTTTTTATGTATTTATTAGAGACAGAGATAGCAAGAGAGAACGAGCAGGGAAGAGAGGGAGAAGCAGGCTCCCCGCTAAGCAGGGAGCCCAACGTGGGGCTCAATCCCAGGACCCTGAGATCATGACTTGAGCTAGAGCAGACGCTTAACTGACTGAGCCATCCAGGTGCCCCACGCCTTTTTTTAAATTTCTTCAGGTACTGGAAAAGTCTCTGTTTATAACTTCTGCCTCCTTCAGATCATAGACTTTCTGGTGGGTAATTGGGTCCTCATCTGCCTTATTAGGATAGTCTCTTGATTGGTCTTCATGGCTTATGCTTTACCCCCTTTCAATCTGTTCTTCCACAGCTTTCACAAATCTATATCTGACCGTATCCTTGTCGTAATATTGCCAAAAAGGTGGTGTTCAATCTCCAAAGCGTCATGACAGACTGCTGCCCAGAGCCCCTCCTGTCAATCCCTGCCCAAACCAAACCTGACACCGTGGGGATGCCAGACAAGTCGTAAGCCCAGAGTCCCAGCGCACAGGATGAATTTGTACGGGTTGTGAGCTCTCCTGAAATGACCATCTCCTGCCTCCAGTCCTCACCTCCTCAGTCTGGAAGACGCATCCCTCGGGTATCCAAATGTTGCCCAGGCATCACCTTCTCTGGGAAGAAGCCTTGTCCTCTGCGGACAGTCTGCACCATGCACGCTCCTATGCAGTCTATCATGCTTCCATACGTGTTTTCTTGGGAGTAGCTGTATACGTTTCTGTCTCTTCATCTAGAGTTTGAGCTCCTTGAAGACAGGAACATGATCACATTCCTCAGCATCGGGCACAGAGCCAGCACTCCATGGGCAGGCCAGTGTTCGATGAACTGAACCCAATTCAGCTCAGTGGCGTAGAAAGACTAGGTGATGCTTTGTTTTATCTATTTTGACCATTACATTCTTTGGGCTATTTAATGAAAATTAATTTAATGGGAATAGGAAATTGTCTATTTCTTCCATGACAGCTCGGTTTATTAGAAAAGGGGCAGGTTTAATAAAACTTTTTGAATCAGACTATGTAGAAATGTACCAATATATGGATTGCATATAGTGCGCATAGATTGTGGAAGCATAGGTGATTGCTTTATATATATATTACTTTTCTGCTTTATCCTGAGACTCAACATTATAGAAATATGACCTTAATGATTAAAGGGAACAAAATAAATTTTATGTAACATGATGTCATATAGAGCTTCTTTTCTTAACTCCTGAATGAGCACTCAGGCCCCACAGCTAACACAAATAGGTTCTAAGCATCCTGTATTCTAAAGAGAGCCATCCATGTGTGGACGGCCCTTTCCCACCAATGACACGTAGTCATAAGAATCTCTCCCCGGTAAACGACTCCTCACCACATCCCTCCCTTTATTCTTTGCCCAGAGGTCACTGGTTGGAGAGAGATGGGAGATCAGGTGGAGGGAGCAGGAGTGAGAAATGTCCGAAGTTCAGTGTCATAGGCTTTGTCTCAGTCTCCAACCACCAGGAAGTGTGGAGAGATATTTGATAGGAATGTCTGCAAGAGAGGTGGACATCTCACTCTCAAGCTTAGCGGTTGCTGAAATGTGAACTTCATATGAAGCCCAGGCCATCCCTCGAGTAGAATGAAATGTGGGGAAGACATTCTTGAGGGAGTTTGGCCTGTGTCCCTGAGTGTCTGAGGGATAACTAGAGAGATTGGTTCCTGCGAATTTATGGAGACTGAGGCTGCATCATCTGCTCTAGTAGGGACAGCCTATACTCTGGTGCCATGTGCCTGGGAAAAAAAGAGAATGAGAGGACTGTCCCATTTCAGAGTGAAGAAAAAAATCTCAATGGTTCCAGTGCCCACCCAAAGGAAGTTAGCAGAAGAAGACGTGGGTGGCCGTAGGGAGGCCGCCTCTCTCTGGAAGCATCTGCCAATAACAGAGGGGCCAAGATAGAGTTGAATATCACCCGGGGAATCATGGAGACCATCATGTGGTCTCATCACAGAGAAAACCAAAGTCCAGAACCAGGCCAACCGTATCTCAAGAAATTACCAGTTCCATAAAGAAGTTCCTTCCTCTATTTCCCCCTATTGAGCTCCCACCCCCAGGAAGTAGGAGCGTATCAGAAGTGGACTAATGCCCTCACTCTCACCGTGTTTGAGTAGGAGGAGATGTGAGTGAGCAGACTGCCCACCTGTGCACTAACAGGGCATGAGCCACACGTCTGACTGTCCTGCCCTGGCTCACGGGAGTAGATAGGGTGGACCTGGGATATGAGAGTGGAGTGTTCAAGTGGGCTGTATCAGATTTGTAGAATCTGAACTGTAGAACACAGTTCTGGCTTCTGCTTAAGATATTTGTAGGGGATGAGAAAGGCTGATTTGATGATGGTAAAAGAGTATAAAGATGGCAAGATGAGATAAAGCTGGTTTACGGTAACACTTTCACTCCACAGGTTGCATTCAGTTTTCCTAAGGTAAAGTCTTATGTCTAGTCACCAGTTGAAGTCAACTTCTCCCTCAGGGAAGATCTAAAGACCAAATACTATTTTCTCCAGGATAAGTTTCTCCTACCTTCACTTTCAGATGATAATTAGAAGATCATTGATGCCTTATAGTTAGAGAAATTCCCTTAGAAGAAAGCAATAGAGGAAAGAAAGATCTTTTATATCAACTGAAAGTGATATTTTTTTTTGATACCTTAGTCTACGGAAGGCTCAATAAAACAGATTAAGAGCAATACACATGCCCTTTTCAAGGAGCAGCATTTTATTTCTGGACAAATAGAAATAGATCAAGAGCCAATGCTGCTCCTTGATTCTACTAAATCCATGTTTTAAATAAATAGAAGAATAGGAAGGTGAATTGCTGTAGAAAAGCCTGAATATCTTTATTGTGTTTAAGTTATGAAGTGAGAAAATTTTAGACAAAAATGAGGCGTAAACATATGTGCATGGCTGGCCTAGATTCTTTGACTTGACTTCTGTAAAAAGGAGCCTCCCTGAATTCCTACTGCTTACCCCTAGATCCTGTTATTAGTAATTTGAAGAAACTGTTATTTGGTTAATTGATTAAGAATAAGAAGAGGAGCACCTGGGTGGCTCAGTTGGTTAAGCATCTGCCTTCAGCTCAGGTCATGATCTTGGGGTCCTGGGATTAAGCCCTGCTTTGGGCTCCCTGCTCAGTGGGAAGCCTGCTTCTCCCTCTGCCGTCTGCCCCTCCCCCCACTCATGTTTTCTCTCTCTCTCTCTCTGTCTCTCTCAAATAAAGTAATAAAATCTTAAAAAAAATCAAAATAAAAAATTAAAAAAGAATAAGAGACATAAGGGATTTTATCTGTGTTTCCTTCTCTAGTACCCTTCCTTTATTTATGTAGATCCAAGTTTCTGACCAATATTTTCCTTCTTCCTAAAGAATTTCTTTTAATATTTCATGCAAGGCAGGTCCACTGGCAACAAATCTCCTTAATTTTCATTTGTTGGAGAAAGTATTTTTTCCTTTATCTTTGAAGCATAGATTTGCTGGATACAAAATTCCAGGTTGGTGGTTTTTGTTTCTGTTTTTGTTTTTCCTTTCAACACTTTAAATATTTCACTTTCTTCTTCTTGTTTGCACAATTTCTAAAGAAAAAATCCAACACAATTCTTTTCCTTGCTTCTCTGTACATAATTATTTTTTCTGCTCTTCCTTCTTTAAAGATTTTTATTTCTGTGATTTTCTGCACTTCAAATCTGATATGCGTACATATGCTGTTTCGGGTGCTCATCTTGCTTGGTGTTCTCTGAGCTTCATGGATCTGTGGCTTCATGTTTATCATGAATTTGGAGAAACTCTCAAAAATTATTAATTCAGACGTTTCTTTGTGCCTTTCTCTCTTTCTTCTGTGTCTGTTATTCCCATTAACTATATGTTACACCTTTGTTTATTTATCCTTTTATTGAAATGTAAGTGACATACTGCATTATCCACTGAAGTATCCACTGGCTGCATTTGCAAAAAAATCAGGGCACCAGGTAAGGGTTTGAACTCTTTTCTAGAAATGCCTTGTTCCGGGGGAGACTGCAAAGATGGTGTTCACTGGCTTCCATTCCCTTGAACACACCTCCTTAGACTTCTGTAAGTATGACAGAAGCTTGCCCCTGAGGCTAAAGCTTGTGGACAAGCAAATAAACCCCTTTCTCCGAAAGACTGGAGTGTGTTTTGTCTGTCTGAGCAGTGCACTGGGAGTCTGCCCAGAACGCTCTTCCATTGTTACAGTCCCATGGGACCCAGAAACACAAGCTCCCTGGCCTCCAGAGCCAGGCGATGTAAGGGTGGCCCCTAGGTGGCAGTCACAAAAAACTGGCCCACCAGACATAAAAACTGGGGCACCAGATGTCTGCAAAATCTTCTTTCTGGGAGATACTGCACAGCAGGGGAAGAACACAAAGGTGGTGCCTACTGGCTGGAGCAAGAAGATAAGGAATACAAACATGGCATCTTCTGAAAAAAGAAAAAGAAGAGAAAAAAAGAAGTGAAAAAAGATAAAACTGTTTTAAAAAGAGAAAAAGAAAGATGTTGCCTGTCAAGTTTCAGCAAGGTGAAAGATTACACCCACCAGCTGGAGCATAAAGATGGCACTCCCTGGAAAGGAAAAAAATGACACCCCTGGCTTCAGAAAAGCAGAGGGAGAGCAGAAGATGGTGCCTACCAGCCTCTGTCCCTAGAGAGTTTCCCAGCAGGTGCCTGGCCCTCAGACTCACATTTTAAAAATAGCAAATGTGTCCCTTTCACAGAAAGCCTGGGTGCTTTTCAAAGAGCTGCTTCTACACAGGGGCTGGGACTGGCTGAGTCTGTGGGCAAGCCTGTTAAGAGCCATTTCTTGGTCCACCACAGCCCTGAAGGTCTCATGGGCACAAGCCCCATTGTTCATCAAAGTCAGATGGTTTGGGTACCAGTCTTTAAAAGTTGGGTTCCCCAATGTGGGATTGAACCCTTCACCCCCAAGGGAGAACTCTGGGTATTGCGTTCCCTCCCAATTGTGGGGCGCCACACCAGGGGTGGGGTTATGGTGAGATCGCCTCGGTGTGTTTTACTTACTGATCAAGTTCTTTATTTATTGCAGGTCCATTCCAATGTTGTATTTCTTCTTGAGTCAACTTGGGTGGCTTGTGTGTTTCCAGGAATTTTTCCATTTGATCTAAGTTTATCTACTTGGTTGGCATACATCTGTCCCGAGCATTCCCTTGTGAGTCTTACTTCATTTCTGTAAGATTAATAGGGATACATCTTTATCGTTGTTGATTTCAGCTAAAGTTTCAGCTGATGTAGCTAAAGTTTTATTCATTTTGTTAATCAGACAGAGAAAAAGCTTTCAATTTTAATTTTTTGATTTAGTTTTAATTTTGTTGATTTTGTCTCTTTTCCTATTTTTAAAATTTTATTTCTACACTATTCTTTATTGCTTTTTCCCATCTTCTAGTTTGGGGCTTAGTTTATCTTTCTCATTTCTCAAGGCAAATATTTAGGTTTTTGATTTTTTTTCTTTTTTAATGTAGGCATTTATAACTGTCAATTTCCCTGTAAGCACTGCTTTCTCTGCATCCTATATGTTTAGGTATGTTGTATTTTTGTTTTCAGGCATCTCAAAGTATTTCCTAATTTTCCTCATGATTCTTAATTTGATCCTTTTGTTATTCAAGAATATCTTGTTTTGGGGTGCCTGGGTGGCTCAGTTGGTTAAGTGGTTGCCTTCGGCTCAGGTCATGATCCCAGGGTCCTGGGATCGAGCCCCACATTGGGGTCCCTGCTTAGCGGGGAGTCTGCTTCTCCCTCTCCCTCTACTGCTCCCCCTGCTTGTGCTCTCTCTCTCTCTGTCAAATAAATAAAATCTTAAAAAAAAAAAGAATATCTTGTTTAAATTCCACTTATTTGTGAATTTTCCAAGTTTCTTTTGATTATTGATTTTTAATTTAGTTCCATTGTTGCCAGAGAGCATACTCTGTATGATTTCAATTTTTAAAAGTTTATTGAGACTTTTTTTATGCCTAACTAGATGGTCCTCTTGGAAAGTGTTTCATGTGCGTGTCAGGAGAACGCATAGTCTGCTGGTGTCTGGTGCAGTGTCCTACAGATGTATGTTATCTTTAGTTGGTTTATTCCTTTGTTGATCTTCTGGTAAGTTGTTCTCCCCATGACTGGAAGTGAGACTTTGATGATCTCTACCCATTATTGTTGAACTATTTCTCCCTTAAATTCTGTAAGTTTTCCTTCATATATTTGGGCTTCTGATTCTGGGTGCCTGTACATTTATAATTGTTATATCTCAGAGAAGGATTTACTCCTTTCTCATTATAACATATTCCTCTTTATCTCTAATAAAATGTCTTTCTTTGAAATCTATTTTGTCTGATGGTAAAATAGACATTGCAGCTCTTTTATGGTTTGCTATATGGATAGTATACCTTTTCCTATCCTTTTGCTTTCAATCCACTTGTATATTGAATCTTCAGAATTTCTACAACAGAGAGCATGTAGTTGGATCTTGCTTTTTTTTATCGAATCTGAAAATCTCTGTCATTCAATTACCTTGCTTAATTCATTCATATTTACTATTATTTATGGTTGAATTTACATTGGCTCTTTTGTTCTCTTTGCCTATGTGTATTATGTCCTTTTTGTTCTGTTTCTCATTTATCAGCTTCTTTAGTGCTGGGAGGATATTTTCAGCTTTAAAATAGTAATTCTTTTAATGATTTTCAACTGTATGCTATTAAGTTAATTTAAACTAAATTAACTCCAGTTAGATTTAGATAATTTGATCCTATATAGCTCTTGTTGTTATGCATATAATGTCTACATATTATGATGGAAGGACCCATTTTTATAATTGTTGCTTATAATTTTATAAAACTTGGGGCGCCTGAGTGGCTCAGTCGTTAAACGTCTGCCTTCGGCTCAGGTCAAGGTCCCAGCATCCTGGGATCGAGCCCCGCATCGGGCTCCCTGCTCGGCGGGAAGCCTGCTTCTCCCTCTCCCACTCCCCATGCTTGTGTTCGCTCTCTGGCTGTGTCTCTCTCTGTCAAATAAAGAAATAAAATCTTAAAAAAAAAAAAAAACTTAATAAAGCTAAGAGGAGAAGAGAGCAAATATATATTTCTAGAATTTGTTCTATTAGCCTTCTATTTACCATTTCTTTTCATTTCTTCCTATGGATCTAAGTTACCACCTAGTATTATTTCTTCATTATGATACAACCTTGTTCTCACCTGCCTCCTTTTTGCTGTTGTCACATGTATTACAGTTTAAATTTTATATTTTATAGTCCCAATAATACATATATAATGTATACTTTTTATTTATCTATTTATTTAGAGAGCAAGCATGCGAGCGGGGGTCAGGGGGCAAGGGAGAAAGAGAATCTCAAGCGCGCTCCCCACCACCCAGCGTGGAGCCCAAGGCAGGGCTCAGTCTCAGGACCCTAAGATCATGACCTGAGCCGAAATCAAGAATCAGATGCTCAACGGACTGAGCCACCCATGTGCCCCGTGTGTATTTTTAAAATTAGTTAATAGAAGAAGGGGGAATAAATGTGCAATTATATTGTCTTGTATAATCATTTACATAATTATCTTTACCTTCGCTCTTCGCACCACCACCCCCCCGCCACGGAGTCAATTTACTGTCATATTTCTTGCATTCAGCCTCAAGAATTTCCTTTAGAGTTTTGTGTAAAACAGATTGACTAGTAACAAGTGCTTTCAGTTTTTGTTTATCAGAAAATGACTTTATTTCCCCTTCACTTTTTTTTTTAAAGATTTTATTTATTTATTTGAGAGAGAGAGAATGAAAGAGAGAGCACATGAGAGGGGGGAGGGTCAGAGGGAGAAGCAGACTCCCCGCCGAGCAGGGAGCCCGATGCGGGACTCGATCCAGGGACTCCAGGATCATGACCTGAGCCGAAGGCAGTCGCTTAACCAACTGAGCCACCCAGGCGCCCTCCTCCTCACTTTTGAAAAATAATTTTATGTGATATAAGATTCTTGTCAAGTTTTTTTTTCCTTTCAGTTCTTCAAATAGACCATTCCACTGTCTTTTGGTTTCTACTATTTTTGATAAGAAGCAACCTGTTAACTTTATTGCAGTTCCCTTGTACATAATGAGTTGTTTTTCTCTTGCTCTTTTCAAGATATTCTGTGTCTGGTTTTCAACATGTTGAGTCTGGTGTGCCTGAGTGTAGATCTCAGTCCCCAGAACTATCAGGAAACCTCATTCTAGCTTATTTAAAGAGGTAAGTGGTATGATTTTATGAAAAAGATTATTGTTGGCATAATCTTATCTTCCAACAAGGTAATCACTTTCTTTCTTACGGGAAAACAATACATACTTGATAGCAGCTCTGTTTTAGCCAATGTCACAGAGTGTCCCATTATTATGTCTAGCTGAAAATAGTTTTGTTTTTGTCTTTTCCCTTGGGAGACCTGGGTTAGAGTTTATGCATGGGTCACCCCAAGGCAAATATTCAAGGAAAGTACAAATGGCAATTTTTTAAAAATTAAAGTAAGTCTATGCAATATTACAATGTCAAGTGTAATATAAATGATTGCAACTCTAATGAAAAGTTGATTATCCCATTTAGCAATAAATTTAAAGACAATTATTTTAAAACGTTATGGGGTTTAAACAAATTGCAATCGTATTGAGGTTATGAAAAAAACAACAATAAAGTTTGCAAAATAGCATCATAAAAATCTGGATACCTACTTAATTGGATATGGAACCGCTTAGTCATGTAAGTGATAGTAAATGAGGTAACACTATGCTCTAATTACTCTATATGAAATAGTGCATAAAAATCATTATGTCTAGTTGAATCAATGTTTAAAATTATTTAGAATCAATGTAAGGTATTTTAAAAATTACTTTCTATTGGCTTTTCATTCCATCGCAGATAATTTAAGATTTTATGTTAGATTATTGGTGTTTAATTTAATAGATGTTAAATTAATACATTGGAATAATGTAAACCTAAGTAATTTAATCTGCATATGCATTGATTTTTCTTTTTAAAAACCAAGTTCCTGATGTAGTGGTCCATGATTCATTGTTTGCATATAACACCCAGTGTTCCATGCAATATGTGCCCTCCTTAATACCCATCACCGGATGATGTACTGTATGGTGACTCACATAACATAATAAAAAATAAATAAAAATAAATAAAAGTTTCAATCCCCCATAAATAAATAAATAAATAAATAAATAAATAAATAAATAGATTTAAAAAACCAAGTTCCAAAAAACTTTTTTCTAAAAAACTTTGATTTTTATAAAATAAAATCTAGCAACTGCTGTTATTGTATTATCTCAGAATTTTTAGGTAATACCACCGCTACTTGTAACATCTCCAATATTCGTTGAAAACCTGCTAAATTCCAGGCATATTACCACAGAATAACCATAGTTCATACTTTGAAAACTGTTAGATTGTTCCGGGCATCACTCTAAGCATTTTTTCATGTATTAATTTCTTAGTCTTTGTGTTATTATTACCGTCACATAAACAAAACAGACACAGAAAAGTTAGTGACCTGCTCACTGTCACACAGCAAAGCCTACATGCAAAACCAAGGCTGACCAGAATCTAACCACAGTGCAGTCCTGCCCACCCTGGGGTCGTGGAGATTTGAATCTGACCACTTGTTCTGCTATTCACGAGGTCCGTAAACTTGCAAATCACTTAGAAGCCCTGAGCTCCACTTAGTTCATTTATAAGATGGGTGTTAATAAGAACAATAATGACACCCATCTGATAATGCCATTAAGAGAAGGGACTAAGATACTGCAGTTAAGATACTGATCTTATTGCCTAGCATAAGGTTAGTGGTCAGCATCTGCCCGCCTTTCACTATCCTTGCTTGTACTTATTATTTTCCCAAAGTCTTCATGTTGATATTTTGTCTGTTGTTCTCAGTCTTGCCAGTCACATACTTTAGATATCCAAAAACCATACCACTTCTCCAGAGCTTTCAATTTCCTTGATTTTGAAGACATCATTTATGACCAGAACAGTACAAAGTTAATAATAGTTGTAAAGGAACAGGAACAAGGGAGTGAATAAGAAATAATCCCCTTAAATAGACTTATTGATTGTAAAATGCATCTCAGTTTCAAGAAAGACATTTATTGATTGACTTGAACTTTTTCCTGGATATGTGAATTGTTTGTGTAAATTAGGAGGTTGTATTTTCTTTTTTCTTTTTTTTTTAACTTTTTAAAAAAAATTTTTTTAATTTATTTATTTGACAGAGACACAGTGAGAGAGGGAACACAAGTAGGAAGAGTGGGGGAGGGAGAAGCAGGCTTCCTGCTGAGCAGGGAGCCCGATACGGGGCTCGATCCCAGGACCCTGGGATCATGACCTGAGCCGAAGGCAGACGCTTAACGACTGAGCCACCCAGGCGCCCCTTTTTTTTCTTTTTTTTTTAAATTGAAGTATAGTTGATACCCAATGTACATTAGTTTCAGGGGTACAACATAGTGATTTGACAAGTCTATACATTATGCTGTGCTCACCACACGTGTAGCTGCCATCTGTCACCATACAACGTTATCATAGTACCATCGACTACACTCCCCATGCTGTACCTTTCATCCCCGTGACTTATTCACTCCATAACTGGGAGCCTGTATCTCCCACTTCTCTTCACCCATTTCGTCCATCATCCTGACCTCCTTCCCTCTGGCAACCACCAGTTTGTTCTTTTTATTTATGGGTCTGTTTCTGTTTATCTGTTTCATTTCATTTTTTAGATTCCACATATAGGTGAAATCATATAGTATTTGCCTTTCTCTGTTTGACTTATTTCACTTAGCGCAGAGAATGGTATATTTTCTTTCCAGTGGTTATAAAGTTTTGTTGTTTCCTATCTCATTCTATTATATTAAATTAGTACTCCCTAATCATAGCATTTACAAGTGGTCTTCTTAAATTTTATGAAAATGCTTGATGTTTGTTATTTAATATGGCTACTCTTTTCTACATTAAAATAAACATAGCAAAGGCATCTTATATGGCTGTAAGTCATACTATATAAAATTCCACTGATATAAAGAAGTTCAACATTCTAAACATATGCCTATCCTATATAGAATGCCAGAAAATCACAGATATGCTATTTTTAGGTCAGAATTCTTTGAAAACAACGGAAACAAAACTCAAGTGAGTTTATGGGCAAAAGAGAATGTATGTTTATTTAATTTAGAAGTCCAAGGGGTATCAATTTGGCTTCAGGAACATTGATATTCAGGGGTTCAGTAACCAGGTACCTTCACTCTTTGGATCTCTTGGGTTTTGTTTTATTTGGTTTCAGATGGTTCCTGGCAGCTCCAGGCCATAGTCCTTGAGATTTAACATTTTGGTCTATCCTCCATTTTATGTTACATAAATGCTCCATATTTGTGGTCTGTTTCTATTAGAGTTATTTGTACTTTATATTTTTAGTTACTCCATTTCAGAAAAGTTAACTCTTATGATTTTCAATTTTAGAACTAATTACTTAACATAGTGTGAGCATGTTTGCCATATTGTTTGTTCAGGAAATGTTGTGATATATTTATCAAAAGCATTTGAAAAAGTGTACAAGATTTGAAATATGAACAATTGGCCTCTATCTGGAATCTGATCTGTTCAAAAAAGAACTTCAACCACTGTAAAACTCAATGCATCTGCATAAGTGAAAATCAATTCAATTGATTTTGACAGACTTGCACCACTGCTTTCAATTCAAAACTCAATTACACAGAGTGTTCCAGAATAAGATAATTCCAGTGACCAACAGAACCGGGATTTTTACTTAATTATGCAAAGGCCTTGCCTTGTTTGAGTTTTCAGTGAAATGAAGTGTTTTAATTTAATCTCCTAGAGCATAAATCTACAATATACTTACACTCTGCCAGTGTGAGGAAATCTATTCTTCCATTGATGTGAGAGTAATTTAAATGGACAATTACCATCACTAATGGCTCTGCACTTCTTCTCCATGCATTTACAGCCTGTGCGCTTACTGTGCAAAGGGCTTTGATGAGTGTTGCACAAGCAAGCTGAAGAATTTGACATCAACATTCCAGCACACCTGGAGGAAGGGAGTGAGAAGCAGGTCTACAAGCCATTTTCTCCTGTTTCGGGGAAAGAAAGAAGGCAGGTGACACAATCCTATCAACTTATAAACATGCTGCTAAGAACCAACCAGTACATTCCTTTCCTAGCAGATACTTTCGGCACGATATTCGTTGTTGTTTAAAATTTCTCATTGTTTTAAAAAAAAAAAAACCTGAATTCTACTCCTGAAACCAATAGTACACTATATGTTAACTAACTAGAATTTCAATAAAAATTTGAAAAAAAAAATTATACTGGAAAAAGTCAGAATTTTGCCAAAAAACCTAAACAAAACAAAACAAAAAAACAAAAACAAAAACCCAACATGCAAAACAAAACAAAAAAACCCTGAAATCTCTGGACTTATTGAGCATAGTTTCCTGAGAAATGTGATATAAGCTATGCAATTAAGTATAAAATGGGGATAATTCACAACCCAAAAGGCCTTTCTTATGTAAGTGAAGTGACCACATACCTCGGTTAAGACCTAATATGTTGGGGCGCGTGGGTGGCTCAGTTGGTTAAATGTCTGCTTTTGACTCAGGTCATGTTCCTGAGGGCCCTGGGATTGAGTCCTGCATCAGGCTCCCTCCTTCTCCCTCTGCCTCTGACCCTCCCCCTGCTCATGCTCAGGCTCTCTCTCTCAAATAAATAAATCTTAAAAAAAAAAAAAAGAGACCTAATATGTTAATGTGAACCACAGCATGCTCAATGCAGGAAGAAAGAACTGAGAAAGCATCATTACAAGTCCTTGATTATCTAAGGAATGTTTATTTCCTCTTCAACTTTACAGGTTTTGCTAGACAAAGAATTCTTTGTCAGCAGGCTTTTTTTTTCTTTTAGCACTTTTATCATGTCATTGCAAAGTCTTCTGAACTTCATTATTTCTGATAAGAAGTCAACTGTTAATCTTCCTCAGGTTCCGTTGTACATTATAAGTTATTTTCCTCTTGTTACTCTCAAAACTTTGTCTCACTACAATTCGACTATGATGCATGTAGACGGAGACTTCGTTATGTTAGAGAGAACTTGAAGTATGTGAAGCTTCTTGGAGTTGTAGATTAATGTTTTCCATTAAATTTGGGAAGTATCTGACTGTTTTTCCCTTCAAATAATTTTTCTGCTCTTTTTCTCTCTTTTCCTTCTGGGACTCCTATTACATCTGCATTTGTACACTTTATGGTGTCCCACACATCTCTGAGTCTGTGTTTATTTTTCTCCCTTTTTTCCCTCTCCATTATTCACATTGGATACTCTCTATTGATTTATCTGCAACCTTGTGATTTTGTCTTCTGTCAGCTCAAATCTTTTGTTGAGCACTTTTGTGATGTTTTTCATCTAAGCTATGGTATTTTCTGAGTCGACTGCACAATACTGTGGGTCTACAAAGAGGAATCATCTCAGACTCCACTCTTCAGAACATTGAAGTCATTAAAACTGGAAAGACAAAAGGACCTGAGAGATAATTTAGAACAATATTCTCATTTTACAGAAAT
This sequence comes from Phoca vitulina, assembly GCF_004348235.1. NCBI lineage: Eukaryota > Metazoa > Chordata > Mammalia > Carnivora > Phocidae > Phoca > Phoca vitulina. The sequence continues at coordinate 3,313,561 of NW_022589740.1, read as the reverse complement.
AAAGATGGGAGATAAGGTCCAGTAATTTATTTATCTAAGAATCATACACCTGAAAAACTGCAGAGATTGAATTTGAGTTCATTAGTCCTGAGTAAAGTGGGGAGGTCATTCCAACATGCAGTATACTGGGAGATGTGACACACGCACAGATCGTTAGCAGAAAAATATTAAGTCATTCATGGAATGAGAAATGAGTAAAGTGATAATACCCTTCATGTTACACTTAATTTATCTATACACTTGTTCAGTGCAAACTTTCAGAACACCTGCTGTGTTAGCAACTTACAGAATCATAACAGCTAATATATGGGCATTTATAAATCTGTGGAATACTGTCCTAAGCACTCTGTATGTGCCCTCATAAGATAGATATTGTTAAGTCCCATGTTAGGTGTGAGAACTAAACCTTTAAGAGGTTAATAATAATAGCATTATGTAGCACTGCGCTGGAACCAGGTACTGAGTGTTCATTGAATCCTCATAATATCCTTCAAAGGTAGGTATTATTATTTATGGCTATTTTTTTCTGCATTTAACAGATAACAAACAAAATCACAGATAAGTGAAATAACCTGCGTAAGATCAGACATGGAGGAAGTGGCTGAGTTGTCCTTTGAACCCCAGAATCTGGCTTCTTAGCGATACCACTTAGCTACCATGAAAGGCTTGCTTGCACTCTTAACAGCTATGCCGCACCATATGTATGCAATACCTGTCTGTGGGGTAAGTACTACAACAGCACCTAAAGCTACAAAATTAGTTTCCTGGGGCTGCTATAACAAAATACCAAGAACTAAATAGCTTAAAATAACAGAATTCATTGTCTCATAATTCCAGAGGTGAGAAGTCAGAAATTAAGGTGCCGGCTGGGCCATGCTCCATCCACAAGCTCCTGGAAAGGGTCCTTCCCTTGCCTTCTGGCTTCTGTTAGTCCCAGGCATTCCCTGGCTTATAGCAGCATGACGCCAATCTCTGCCTCAGTGTTCACATTGCCATGGTCCTTCTGTGTGTCTCTCTCCTCTTCTTATAAGGACACCAATCATACTGGATTAGGAGCCCATCCTACTCTAGTATGACCTCACCGTCTTTTTTAACTTTTAATTAATGAATGAATTTTAGAGAGAGAGAGCATGTGCATGAGCAGAGAGAGGGGCAGAGGGAGAGAAGAGAATCTTGTGTAGACTCCACGCTGAGCACGGAGCCCCACGCAGGGCTTGATCTCATGACCCTGAGATCATGACCTGAGCTGAAATCAAGAGTTGGTCGCTCTACTGACTAAGCCACCCAGGCGCGCCCAGTGTGACCTCAACTTAACTTAGCTAATGACATCTGCAACAGCCCTACTTCTAAATAAAATCACATTCTGTTGTACTGGAGATTAGAACTCTAACATTATCTTTGAGGATGCAATTCCACGTAATAGCTGCTGAATCAGAATCTCCCTCTGATGAGGTCCACAAGAGTACACACACACACATACACACACGCGCACGCACACACGCACACACACACTCTTATATTGTATAATTACAACATTTGAGAAGTATGTTAGGGTTTTCTTTTTCCTATTTTTAATAATTTTACTTTTTTATTTTGGTAAGTACACCCTTACCAAGAACTAGAGATCTACCCTCTGCAGACTTGTAAGTGCACAACCAGTGTCGAGGATGCAAGCACGAGGTTGTACAGTACATCTCTGGAGCTTATTCGTCTTGCATAACTGAAACTTTATACACATACAGCCGAGAAATTAATACATTTTTTAAAAGGCTGAAAAATAATTGATGAATTTACGACCCCAACAAAACCCCTATTTTTAATTTTGCTTGGTCTATGTGCAAGTCAAAAGACAGTAAAACTATAATTTATACGCTACTCTTTACATATTTCTCATTTTTATGCTTCTAAAGAATCTTCACAGATAACAAATGCATGACTTTCTGTTTATGGCTTCATGTTTTATTGTTTTTATTTTTATTCTCTCATTATTAGATATTTAGTATCTTTTTATTATTTTGACAAAATAGGTAGGACTATCATTGACATTTTCAAAAATATATTTATTGCTTTTAAATTAATGCATAAGATAAATTCTTAGGAATAAGATTTGACGAATAGGAACATTTCTATAAAATATAATGAAGCACCGTTACATACCTGATTTATTGCGCCATTTTGAATTGCCAAGAGCAGGGCATTTTCACCATTTCCAACTTGGGTATACGCTTCCCAAAAGAAATGAAAACATACGTCTGCACAAACACTGGTATTCAAGTGCATTATTCATAATAGCAAAAGGGGGAAAGACTCCAAATGACCAGCAACGGGGGAAGAGATTTTTAAAAATGTAACATATTTATAGAATGGAATATGTTTGGGACATGACGGAAAGGAGTATGGATACCTGCTACAACATGGGTAAAAGGGAAAGAAGCCGCACACAAAAAGCCACAATTGTATGAGTTCTTTCATAGGAAATGTCCAGAGTATGCAAATCCATAGAGATGCCAAGTAGATTCCTGGTTGCATAAGGTTAGCCCAGGGGTGGAGGGTAGAATGAAAAGCGGCTGTTGATGGGCACAGGGATTTGTTTTGGCAAAGGCAAAAAGGCTTTAAATGTAGATGTTGGCGAGTTCGCACTCCTCTGTAATAGACTAAAGGCCACTGAGTTGTACATTTTAAATGGTGTAATTTGAGAATTTATTCCAGTAAAGCTGTAAAAGAAATGCTCTGTGAGTACGGACAATGCCAGTTCTGCCAAGGACCCCAAATCAGGAGGAAGGAAGTTAACCTAAGCCGAGAAAGGCTTCTTTTTTTTTTTTATTTTTTTATTTTGCGAGAGAGAGAATGAGAGAGAGCACGAGAGGGAGGAGGGTCAGAGGGAGAAGCAGACTCCCTGCCGAGCAGGGAGCCCGATGCGGGACTCGATCCCGGGACTCCAGGATCATGACCTGAGCCGAAGGCAGTCGCTTAACCAACTGAGCCACCCAGGCGCCCCCCGAGAAAGGCTTCTAATGCATTCTCTCTCCCCTGTTCAGAAAGTCTTTACATCCAGGAAAAGCTGAGAGTAGGGACGTTTGTGATAAGGAAGAGAAGGGACACTCATTCCACACTAAGTACTGAATCCTCTCCAAAAAATCCTTGGGAGTTACACGGAAGTGGACAAAGACTGTAGCTCTTGAGGGCAAACCATGCTCTTCTCTCCCCAGGATTCAAGGACCTTCACCAATATCTACTACATAATAGGTGCTTAGTAATTTTTTACCTGAACCGACCTCAGTTTAGAATTGTTTTTCTAATTTTATAGACGGTGCCATGTCCTAAAAAACAATGACAAGTGAAGGCATAAATTTAGATGCTAAAATACCTGCTTATAGTTCAATTTAAAAATATATCTTTAATTCCTTTTCTTTATTATTGATAGGGAAGGCTGGGTTAAGGTTTTATTTTTCAAATTTTTGAGAAATCAACGAATTGTCTAGAAGAGTTTGTAAAACAGGGTTTGTGATTACAGATGGCAAAAGAGTCAGAAATTAGAACACAGCAGTTGGCTCATGGGTATTTATTAAACATCCAGGCACTCATCAAGCATGCAGAAAAGGAGACTCAAGATTGCCAAATAAAGAGTTTCTATCACGTCTCAAATGTTTGGTTTTGAAGAATGCAGTAATTCTGCCTGCATGTCTTATGCAAATGAGCATGATTATTCTTAATCCATTGGGTTCTTTATCAGGAAGACGTTGGTCTCCTCTAAGATGTCAGCTCTATCAAAATGGCAAAGATACTTAAAGGCAAATCCTCCTTTGGTTGCCCAAAAAACACAAGATGTTTAAATTATGTCCCCGTATGCCTCAGGCCAATCTCCCTCTCTGGCTGGGTCAGCTCAAGGGGTCTCACTGAAAGACAGAAGAGGTAACCAAAAGAGGTAACTAGTCCTCCTCAGCCTTAGAAACTGAGAAAAAAAATCAGATAAGAAATCCGTGTTTAGAAATCCAGAGGTCCAACTGGGTTTCTAAATGATGAAAAGTATTTGATGTTGCCTTAATGTATTAGTAGTTGCTGAGTTTTACCCATTAACAAAGACACTATATGGAGAAATTCTCCATCATGCCTTATCTGGTGTCAATGATCTTAATTGTAACCTGGAGTCTCATATTTAAGAAAAATTTAGGGGGAGCGAGAGAGAGCTAGCAGAGAATGAGGCTCAGGTGAGGTGGACCTTAGGGAGAGTAAGTAGATGGACCCACTGAGGAGGTCAAGAATACATGGAGGGACCCAAATATAAAGAAAGTAACAAGGAGACAGAATGAGGGGGCCAAGACAAAATAGAGATGAGGAGAGGCTGAGTAGAAAAGCTGCTTGATTTTTTTGTAAGTTGGGGCTCCTTATTCTTTTTCCAGACATGTTAGCTCTAGGTTCCTACTGCCAAGGAGTTAGGTGGGCCGAGGCCCAGAAAGGAGTGGAGTGCTGCTTTTCAATTTGGGGAATGGCTTCCGGGAAAAGCATGGACCACACCTCCTCATGAAGAGCACACTTATCCAGAGCTGAGCCCAGAGAGGAACTGTCTGATGAAGTGGTTGGGGAAATTATTTGTGGGCAATATAAAATAAGGCCACTAAAAAAATCCATTAAAAAATGGTAGGAATTGAACAGATAAAGGGGACTGTGGTGGGGATCAAGAGGGGCCAACACATGAAGGCAGGGAACTAAGCTGAAATAATCATTGTCACAGAGCAAAGAATAAACAGGTCACATTGATTGAAAGGCATAAGTTAGGGAATCAAATGCTACACCTGGATAAATTGTAGAGGCATTTTGACACGAATTTGTGCTATCAGTGCATTCATTAATTTCATTTGTAAATAAGTGCTAAGTAAAATAACTTAGGAAAAATACTGAAGACAGTGCCGGGTACATAATATACTCAAAAAAGAAAGTAAATTGTAATTTTTTTCACATATAAATTCAGACAAGCCAAAATAAAATATTCAGACAAATTAATACTCCAAGTAAAAATAATATCAAAATACTGAAATTCACAAGAAGATTTTTCCATTGTTGTGTAGAATTTACATTAAGAGATACTCTCCCCTGGGCGCCTGGGTGGCTCAGTCAGTTAAGCGTCTGCTTTTGGCTCAGGTCATGATCCCAGGGTTCTGGGATTGAATCCCACGTCCGGCTCCCTGCTCAGCGGGAAGTCTGCTTCTCCCTCTGCCTGCCGCTCCCCCTGCTTGTGCACGTGTGCTCGCACTCTCTTTCTCTGACAAATAAATGAATAAAATCTTAAAAAAAAAAAGAGAGAGATACTCTCCCCAAAGCTATAGGACTTCTTTCTTACTCAGACTGAATAAATTAATACAGTAATTCTTAAATTCGTATATTGTTTAACACTTTCCAAATCTGATGCTATTTCCCTGGGTTGATACAAGTCTTTTGGAAGAAAATAGGACAGGAATCAGGGGGTCATTTGAATAATTAAAGAAAGTAATTTACAGAGAAACTGTCCTTATTTAAGGTGACAAATTTAATAAGTGACAAAAAGGGGATCAGACTGAGATTGTTCTATAATTTTTGTTTGCTCAGATTTAGTATTCTCATCTTCCTGTTTAATAAATCTCTTTCCACTAAATCCTGCTATAGCTTGTTTCTAAAACAAAAAGTGGTAAAAGATTTCTATACATATGAGTGAAAGGTTTTAGGACTTGAGTCTCCTGTGCACAGGTAATGCCAATTTGAATAGAAGAACATTTTTTTTTTCCGGTAAAATCCCCGATGTGATTGTGGGTGAGTGCATTTATCTCAAATACAATGAGAGGATTAAAGGAAGGCCACCTCCTCATTTTATCGTAAAACTGCTAAAATTAAAATGAAAACAAATAACTAGGGTATTACTTCAGATTTAGTCAAGACCAAACAAACATTCAGGGGAAAAAATTTTAAAAACTGTAGGATTCTGCTGGGGCCCAAGACTTATGGGTTCTCATTTAAAATTAATAGTTCCCACTTACTTAGTTATTACTTATGGTGTAAACAACAGAAGGAAATAAATAGCTTTTTTTCTACATACGTGCATCTTCCCTTTGTGTCATGAGCAGTGTGCCACGAATATGGAATTATTTGATTGTTTTTAAATCCTCATTTTCACATTTTTCAGCAAACAAAACCTAATTAAGAACAAACAAAAAGAGAAAAAAAGAGGAAAAAATTGTATTTGTTTTCCTTGTTGAAGCATTTAGAAATGACAAATGTGTGTTCAGATTTTCTTCATGTGCCGTGATTTTGGTTCATAAAAAAGATAAACTATTTTGTCAGATCACCGGTTAGGAACACATTTCAGTGATGTGTTCACTGAGTAGAAATCACATTTTTCTACTCCCCATAAAAGACACTTGTTTCTTCAAGAGAGAATTACACCATAGAAATTGGTTTAAATGATGTTTAGCGGGACAGCACTTCCACTGACAATTCTTAGAGGTATTAATGAAAGAATAAAAAGGGGATAAAAATGTAGATTTTTTAGTGTTGTAGGGAAATTAAAATATTAAAAGGGACAGATTATCCACCAGTCATGGTGCCTCTTGTCACCCATGTGTGTATTAATTAGCTATTTCTGCATAATAAATTACCCCAAAACGTACGTAGCCGCTTCAGACAACAAATATATAATGGCTCACACAGTTCCTGAGGATTAGGAATCTGGTTCTGGTTCAGGATCTCTCATGAGGTTGTAGTCAAGATGTAGTCAAGGGCTTTGGGAATTTGAAAATGTGGTTGAGGAGCCCCTTCCCACGTCCCTCCCTTAGCTGGGGGCGAGAGTCTTCAGTTCCTCACCTCTCCACTGGCTGCCTGACATGGCGGCCAGCTTCCCCAGGGAGAGCAACATGAGAGAGAAAGCCAAGCTATACCTCCTGTTACGATCTAGTCTCCAAGCCACACCACCACTTCTCCCTTACTGTCTTTGTTAGAGGTGGGTCACTGAGCCCAGGGAACACTCAACAGAGTTAATCAGGTAAGGGTGTGACTAGCAGGAGGTGGGGATCATTGGGTGCCATCATGGAAGCTACCATGTGCAAATTGTTTAAGCAGCCTAGAGGAATTAAAATACTAACCATGGTCCCTGAATACAAGAAATAGCATAGTCATATTTAATTAACTTCCTAGTTTAAAAAAAAAAATTGTTTGTTCTCATCAGGTCACGTGCGTTTAATTTTTCCCAAATGTGAATTGTGCCGTACGAAAAGTTTGTTATTCCTGAACTGGAACATTTACCTCTGAAATAAATCTTAGACCTTCCAGCTTACATAAATTTCTGCTGTAAGTAAGCATCTAGTGAGACAGTTTTAATCCTCATTAAACTTCTCCTGGTATAAAGACCCTTGATTTTAAGATAAACATTCTGTGAAGGAATACACTGCAGAGAATACAGACTGTCACAGATATTAAGCTCCCATACCACTGGCATTTAGTTTTTCTCAAAGACCAGCAAGGCCCAGAAAGGCTATTGGAAGCACTTCGTTTCTGTAATAAAGATCAAATTTCAATGAGTAGGTTTGAGCTAAATCTCCTTGCAGTTCTTTTAAAATGGTGGTATGTGATGTACAGGTTACAATTTTCCACTCTCCAGCTTCCTCTGTAAAATAGAAGTTGGTGACTTTGGTTAAAATAGATAATTAACATAAGTGGTTGATACTATCTTAGGAGAAACAGTGAATTGTACCTATATGCAAGCTTCTGTTTTTAAAGAAGAGCCATTTTATCTTAAAGCAGTGGTACTCGGGATTTTTTTTTTCTTTTAGTCCCCAGGTTCCTTCACATTCTTAATGCCTTTTAAGGATCCCAAGGAACTTTTGTTTGTGTGGATTCTATCAATTTTTACTATATCGGAACCTGAAATTGAGAATCTTAAAATTTTTTTATTGATTGATCCATTTGAAAATAACAACAATAAACATTTTGTGTTTGTAACATGTTGGTATTACCATGAAACGAATTCTGATCTCGCAGTCACCCTGATATCAGACATAGAGGAAAGTATCAGTTCCTTTGGGAATATAAAAGAGCATAATGAAAGATAAAACTTGGAAAGGGACTTTGTTTGCCGTGCCTTATTTACCATAGTTCAAAAAACTGTGAAAGGTGTTAAAGTCTTAACAAGCTCTGTTCAGTTATGATGAACTTGTCTTTGCCTACAACATGAATGGTGCCCAATTTTCTGTTGCCACCAGGGCATCTAACCACACACTTAGAGGCTTCCAGGAACAAACACCCGTTTATTATCTCATAGTTCTGTAGGCCAGAAGTTGAGTCACAGCATGGCTTATCCAGTTCTCAGTTTAGAGTCTCCCAGGCTGAAATCAAGATGTTGCAGGGCTGCATTCCTTTCTGGAGAACCTGAGGGAGATGTAGCTTTTAAGCTTATTATATTTTTTTAAAGATTTTATTTATTTATTTTTGCGACAGAGAGAGAGAGAGAGAGCGAGTGTGCACACGCACATGAGTGGGGTTGGGGGGCAGAGGGAGAAGCAGGCTCCCCGCTAAGCAGGGAGCCCAACATGGGGCTCGATCCCAGGACCCTGGGATCATGACCTGAGCTGAAGGCAGATGCTTAATTGAGCCATCCAGGTGCCATTTTAAGCTTATTATTAATTCAAATGTTGGCCAAAATCATTCCTTGTGGTTGTAAGACTGAGTTCTCTGGAAGTTCTTTTCCTCTCTGGAAGTCAACTGGACGTTGATCTCAGTACCTAGAGTTTTTTAAGACAGAAGAAAATCATATGGGTCAGAAACTCAGAGCTACATGAAGAAAGAAAAAACACCAGAGAATAAACAATTACAGGTTAAATTAAAAAGTTTTTATCTTTCTTATCCTCAATTGATTTAACAGATAACAGTTTAAAATAATAATGGGAAGTGCATTTAATTATGTATGTTTTTGTATACATAAAAGCATATGGTAATATATGCCTCTGTATAAATGAAATAAATAACAGCAATAATACAAGGTATGGGAGGGAGAAATTAGACATTTTTTTGTTATTATAAGGTATTTGCAGTACTAGTGAAGTGGGGGCAGTATTATTTGAAATTGGAATTGAATTAGTTGTAAGTGTATATTGTGAACACTAGGACAACTAAAAACTGTTTTTAACAAGAGCCATAACTGATATGTTTAGGAGAGAAAATGAAATCATGTTATGCTCAATTAAAACCATGAAAGGCAAAAAAAGAGTGGAAGACAAAAATAGGAACAAAGAACAAGAGAAGAATTAACATCAATCTTTTTCAAACTCTTCCAAAAATTAGAGGGGAGGGAGGATATCCTAACTTATTCTATGAGATGAGGTTTACTCTAAAACCAAAGCCAGGCCAAGACATGATGAGACAACTGTAGACCAGTATCTTTTGTCAATAAAAATGCAAAAGATCCTCAATAAAATACAAGCAAAATAAATTTAGAAAACATTATTTAAAAATTATACACCATGGCTAGCTGGGATTACCCCAGGAAAGCAAAAATGGCTCAACACATGAAAATCAATAAATAAACTACACTACATTAATAGAATAAAGGAAAAAAGGGCACATAACCACCTGAATTTATGCAGAAAATATATTTGATAAAATCTAACATCCTTTAATGATAAAAACACTTAAAGAAAATTACATTAACATAACAGAGCTCGTATATGAAAACCCACAGCTAACATCATACTCAGTGATGAAAGTTTGACTAAAGGTTTTTTCTCTAAGGTCAGGAACAAGACAGGGATGTCTACTTTGTCTACTTCTTTTCAAAATAGTATTGGAATTTCTAGCAATCAGGCAAGAAAAAGCAATAAAGGACATTGAAATTATAAAAGAAGAAGTAAAACTACCCCTACTTATAGATGACATGATCTTATATATATACAAAATCCTAAAGCATCCCCAAATATCTATTAGACCTAAACATTGAAACCAGCAAAATTACAGGATATAAGGTGAACACACAAAAATTAGTTGTATTTCTATATGCTAGCAAAGAACAATTTAAAAAGGAAATTTAAAAAACTATTCAATTTATAATAGCACCCAAAGGAATAAAATACCCAAGGAAAAATATAATCAAGGAGATATAAATTTGTACACTGAAAACTCCAAGAGATTATTGAAAGAAATGAAAGAGGACCTAAATAAATGGAAAGACATCCCATATTCATGGATTAGAAGATTAAGTATTGTTAAGATGGCAATACTGCTTGAAGTGACCTAAAGATTTAATGCCTATGTACAATGGGATACTATCAATGGGATACTATAGTGTCATAAATAAGAATGAAGAATGGATACTTGCAAATACATGCTATGTAGATAAGTCCTTGAAAACATTATGCTAAGTAAAAGAAGCTGGCCACAAAAGACTACATATTGTATGATTCTATTTATATGAAACATCCAAAATAATTAAATCTATGAAGACAGAAAGCATATTGGCTGTAGCTAGGATCTAAGGGGAAAAGCAATTGGGGTGTGACTATTTAATGGGTATGGGATTTCCATCCGGGCTGATGAAAACATTTCAGAAATTCATACAGGTGGTGGTTGTACAACATTGTGAAAGTTTAAATACCACTGAATTGTAATTTAAAAATGGTTAATTTTATGTTATATGAATTTCACCTACATTAAAAAATACAAAGGAAAACACAAACCAAAACAAAACAACAAAATATACAAAATCTCTAAACAGATGGAACTAGCCTCTCATTTTCTTTATCTCTTGAGCTTTCTTCTGACTTCTCTGGTTCACTGGACAATTTATGTGCTTTCAACAATTTTATAGATTAATAAGAAATAAAGAATTATATGAACAAGTTTCACTACAAGTTAAATAGCGATTATTCTCACAGAAGAGGGGAAGATTATTTTTTGGCACTGGGATGAGTGAAGACACACAGGAGATGTGACATTTTACTAACTTACTAAATGAAAAGTGTGAATGATCAGTCTCATTTAAACAAACATGGGGGAAAAGGGGATAAGAGAAGGAAAAGAAGATAAAAGTATATTTACAGATGGGAAAGGCAGAGACCTAGGGAGAAGAACCATCTGACATTCACCACGTTAAAAATAAGATTCACAAATGCATTTGCTTCTTCATTCCAAAAGATCAAATTATATTTTAAATGGCATAATAAAGGTTTAAAAACATCTGAAAATTCTTCATATTTCCTCATTGACTTGTGTCCCTTATTTTTTAAGGTTGATGATACTGGCTTGAGATGGTTGTCTTTTAAGTTGAACAGGAATATATTATGACTTCATCTAGTGCTCTCCTGTGGGAAACATTCTTTCTATTTTTTCCTGTTCTGTATTTCAGCCAGCATCACGGTGACTCTGGTAAGTGATGCATAAGAACTCAAACGATAAGCTTGAACTTTGGCTCATGGGAGTAGGGGAAAATCTCACATCATGCTATCAGAAAATGAACCACACTGAATTCTTAACATTTAAAATGTTCACATTATAAACTATATTTTGGTGGGTCCCTGAGATAAGAATTTAAGTAGACTTTTACCTGGAGCTATAAATATTTTGCTTGATGACTAAATGTATACCAACAAAGAAGTCACTTCAATAACCTGAAGTTGAAAAGGGGAAATCACTTAAAACGTAAGCAGGCAGAAAACAAAACAAAATGCATTTCTCTCTTCATGTCCTTTATTAAGCCTAGAAAACAGAACAAAAATAAAAGACTTTAGAAGGAGGTAGGAGAGGAATTAGAACCAGAGAGGCAACATAGAGGCTCCCAGATGGTTTCTACTAGTAGAAGCTTCAGTCTGTTAACTTCTGGATGGTATAAACAATCTGGTTGAGACTGATTGATCGCTGGTTTGCATATATCCAACCACACCCCATATACTTTTATGGAGCAATCGACTGCTGCCAAGCCATGGCTAATCCTCTGGATGTTAGCATCAGTAAAATGTGAATCACCACTTCCCTCCAGGAACTCACAGTCATCTTGGGAAACCTTCACATAAACAAGATCCTATCATTTTGGCAGTATTCCTCTAAAACTGATGTGTGAATTTCCATGTTTTCCTATGATGCAGCAATTCCTTTTCTGAGTATATTTCCCAAGGAAACTCTTGCATGAGCACAAGGAGATGTGAAAAAATATCCATAGCAGCCTCGTATTTAACAGTGAACAACTGGCAACAACTTACACATTCCTTAACAAAGCAACGGATGAATTAAATGAGGACACAATCATAAAACAGAGCACATTATAGCACTTAAAAAAACATATGTATATATTTATTTTTATGTGTATACATATATTTACATATATGTTTAAATGTATATATATATTTTTTGAAGTTCTTTTTTATTTTTTTATTTTATTTTCTTATTATGTTATGTTAATCACCATACATTACATCATTAGTTTTCGATGTAGTGTTCCATGATTCATTGTTTGCATATAACACCCAGTGCTCCATGCAGAATGTGCCCTCCTCAATACCCATCACCAGGCTAACCCATCCCCCCACTCCCCTCCCCTCTAGAACCCTCAGTTTGTTTCTCAGAGTCCATCGTCTCTCATGGTTCATCTCTCCCTCCGATTCCCCCCCCTTCATTCTTCCCCTCCTGCTATCTTCTTCTTCTTCTTTTTTTAACATTTAATGTATTATTTGTTTCAGAGGTACAGGTCTGTGATTCATCAGTCTTACACAATTCATAGCGTGCACCATAGCACATACCCTCCCCAGTGTCTATCACCCAGCCACCCCATCCCTCCCACCCCCCCACTCCAGCAACCCTGTTTGTTTCCTGAGATTAAGAATTCCTCATATCAGTGAGATCATATGATACACGTCTTTCTCTTTTTGACTTATTTCTCTCAGCATAATACCCTCCAGTTCCATCCACGTCGTTGCAAATGGCAAGATCTCATTCCTTTTGATGGCTGCATAATATTCCATTGTATATATAGACCACATCTTTATCCATTCATCTGTCGATGGACATCTGGGCTCTTTCCACAGTTTGGCTATTGTGGACATTGCTGCTATAAACATCGGGGTGCACGTATTTATTTTTTGTATATTTATATGTATTTATTTTATATGTATTTATTTAGCTGCATTTATGTTTTTTATGTATATTTATACGTATATATGTTTGTGTAGACATATATATACCTACACAAATAGATTTTAGTAATGTAACACTTATTCTTTAAAAGATGTTCTTTTATGTAACTTATGTAAATTCATAACATAAAAATAATATTATTTATGATTTGTAACTATCCATATATCAGGGTGCCTGGGTGGCTCAGTCAGTTAAGCGTCTGACTCTTGATCTCAGCTCAGGTCTTGACCTCAGGGTTGTGAGTTCAAGCCCCATGTTGGAGCCCAGTGTGGAGCCTACTTAAAAAAAAAAATCCATATATCTAAGTATTAAAATATACCAAAAGGTTACACATCAAATTCATGATAAGGTTGCCTCTTTATGCAGGAAAGATTTCACTTATTCCAGAATTATTTAATGAGATCTTGGGGAGAGGGCGCTGAAGTCAGGAAAGATCACATGGAGCTTGTATGTGAGAGTGGGGACATGGATGGACACTCATGAGCAAAGATCAATATCAGATGGTGAAGAAATAACACAGGACCCTGTACTCAAGGGAAACTGCAGGGCTGCTTCAGATTGAGAACCTAGGAAGAACTACTGGGAAGGTGGCTTGAGAAGAGGGGCATCAACCACATTAAAACCTAGGGGAGGAGCACTGCAGGCAGAGGGGGGAGCAAGCACCAGGAGCTCAAGTAGGAGGTTGGCCTGGATTGGGCATGAGGAGCAGGGAGAAAGTGGGAGAGGAAGGCCAAGCCCAGGTCACAGTGACTTTGTGGGCCAAGCCAGCAAGGAGAGGTAACTCCCATCTGAAGTGCAATAGGAGGTATGGGGCCCTATTTAGCAAAGGAATGATAGGACATAATTTATGTTTTAAAGATTCACTCTGGTTGCTGCTTGAAGAACAACTTTGAATGGCAGTGGGACGCCTGGGTGGCTCCGTTGGTTCAGCATCTGCCTTTGGCTTAGGTCATGATCTCATGGTCCTGGGATCAAACCTGCTCAGCGGGAAGTCTGCTTCTCTCTCTCCCTCAGCCCCTACCCGCAGCTCATGCTCTCTTTCTCTCTAAGAAATAAAAATTTTTAAGAAAGGAAGGAAGGAAGGAAAGAAGGGAGGGAGGGAGGAAGGAAGGAAGGAAGGAAAACAAAGGCAGTGGTTAGCAGGTTATTACAAAGTCCACGTTGCAGGTTGAGTGGTTGAACCTGAGGGACAGGGCTGAATAGGAGAGAGGTGGATGGGTGTGGTATTTGGAAAAATGCCAGATAAATTGAATTAAGAGAGGATGGGACTGTGCTCCCCAGAACCAGACAGATGGATCGACTCTCCTGAACAATTCGGGCCAACAGGTTATGACTGGAAGTGACCTCTGTCACTTCTGGACCAAAGCACTGAAAAGAGAAAAATTAAGAAAAACTCCTGGTTTTTGGCTTGGGTGAAGGGGTGTGTCCTGCTATACTGGGGACATGGCAGGAGAACTGGGTTTTGAGACATGGAAGTTAGGAATTCTTAGGCTATGTTAAGTCTGAGATGTTTACTAAATATCCCCGTGTAGATAGGTGTGTGAGTTGGATGTCGCGGTCAAGGTAACAAGAGAGAGGAGGGGAGAATCATCAGCACACCAGTGATAACTGAAATGTAGTGGTGGACAAGAGCACCAGACAATAGTGAAAATTTAGAAATTTTCTAAAGGGGTCTAGGACCCAGACCTTCTCCAACAGCTAACCATTAAGCAAATTGGACAAAAGAAGAGGAGCCATCAAAGGAGGTGGAGATAAATGTCCAGGCAGCAAAAAGGACAGCCAGATGTTTGGGACATCACTTAAGCCAGGAGGAGAAAGAATTTCAAGGGAGTGGTCTACTATGACACAATGCTGTGGAGATGTGGAAAGATGAGACTGGTCACCTGTGGCAGGGGACCCAGGAGAGGGGGTTGCAGGGAGAATGTCAGGTAGGGGAGTGGAGTGGCAAGTGCTGGAAATTCTTTCAAGATTTTCACCAAGAATCAAGTAGGGAAATGAGGCAGTAGCTGTAGGGAAATAGGGCATTAAAGAATTTTTTAAAATCTAGTAGAGACTATGCAGGGCTGTATTCTGTTAGCAATGATTCACAAAGACGGGGAGCAAATGATCATGGGGTAGAGGAGCTTGAAATGGAAACTCAAGCTCCGTCTATAATGTTTTGTTTTTCTTTTCTTTTTTTTTTTTTTTTAAAGATTTTATTTATTTATTTGACAGAGAGAGACACAGAGAGAGAGGGAACACAAGCAGGGGGAGTGGGAGAGGGAGAAGCAGGCTTCCCGCGGAGCAGGGAGCCCGATGCAGGGCTCGATCCCAGGACCCTGGGATCATGACCTGAGCCGAAGGCAGACGCTTAACGACTGAGCCACCCAGGTGCCCCTGTTTTTATTTTCAAAGACAGGCTGCAAATACGACAGAATGTTAAGGGTAAATGGTGGAAATAGCAGTATTTGGCCCATGTTGCCCTTTTCTGTATTTTATACATTTTCCCAAAGGGACAGCACATGTTTGCACACACGTATAATTATGGGGTGAAGGTGGGTATTATTTTCTGTGATGGACCCAGAAAGCTGGATTGAGTTTTAAGAAAGTAGTTCACAACTGCATGAAGAATGTTTCAGTGATGTTATGATATTTCTAGGCTCCTAAGTATTTCCAATTCTCTTCCTCTTCCTGAAACATAAAAGACTGTGCTCCCCAGAACCAGGCAGATGGATTGACTCTCCTGAACAATTCAGGCCAACAGGTTATGACCAGAAGTGGACCAAAGCATTGAAAAGCTGGAGAAGCTCCCTGTGTTATTCTTCTGTTAGAGGAAATCTGATGTTTTGTGTGAAATGAAGGTGTCTTGAGAAGCCCCTGGCGATGCTGAGCTGCCACAGGGAGACTGGTTGCCCTGGAGATTTGCTCAGAATCACAATGAACTCTGCGGGACCAGAAAAATGGACTTTCTTATGTTAAGCTACTAAGATTATGGTAGTGTTTGTTATCAACCCAACACAACATAGCCTAAACCTATGTCTTGTGAATTAGCTTGTACCTACACCATGGCCTAGCCTCTACCATGGGCCACAGAAAGACCCAGCAGAGAAAGATGGCTATCATCCCCTGTAAAGTCAATTTCTTAATAACCTGCCTCGATGTTTATTTTTTTATCTCTTGACATTCTCTCTTCTCTGCCAAAATCACATGGACTGGATAAAGAGGCTTTTCCAGAATGATATATGAAGAAACCAGAGTCTGTTAAGGCTTGAGAGTCAAGCAGAAAGGTAATAGAATTTGTGTGATCCCAAGGCTTCCGTCAGCGGAATGGTCCTCAGGTGTTATGGGTTGAATTGCATCTCCTAAAATTCCTGGGTTGAAGTCCTAACCCCTCTACTGCAGAATGTGACTGTACGTGGTATGAGAACCCTGACTGACTTCTGCACCCCGTGGTCACCGTGGCCTGAGCGACAGTGAGCTCAGTGTCCTAAAGCCTGGGAGCTTCTGGGCTCCTGGAGCAGGAAAGGCCATACTTTCCCACTGCACTGAGCCTAGCCTGACAGTGGATCAAGGACAAAGTAGGGTCTGGGGAAGCAGAGATGAGCGGAAGGACCCAAAGGACTGAGCTTTTTCTTGTGGGAAAATAGTGGACGGGGCTAGGGTCTCACAGCCTGGTGCAAGTCTGTATCTGTGTGAACTTGCACACATCCTGGATCTGAGTCTCACATCCCATCAGTGACAGGAGTAAATTCCAATGAGAAATCAGTAAGTTGTCTATGGAAGTTTCCAGCGACCCTACAAATGGAGACATGGTTCCCAAGGCAGTTCTCCACACATAGAAAGTGGATCTCTCCCAGGTAATCTGTGTTCTTGCTAATTAGTATTTTCATGCTCAGGTTATACATGAGACAAGCTATTTCAGGGGCTCTTAAATCCATGAAACCATTTCCTGTGGTTGCTTCAGAGGTAAAGTCTATTGGCAGCTGATTCTACAGATGCCAATTACTGGGCTGAAGGCTGACCCTTGGGTTCCAACCTGCCATGTGTGTAACTCTAGGACCTGGAAGAGGGTGTCTGAGGGTGCAAAATCCCATCAGGGAAAATGAGTCACAACCATTTGTCTTAATACCTTATTTTCTCAATGATTTGTTTCTGGCTACATGTCACCTACTGTTTTCTTCTTTGTCTAGTGATTTTATTTAAAATATGTTCATTATAATAATTTTAATATCACATTGGCATAGGTTTAAACCATCTTAATTATAACATATTATTATAGCTCATTATCATTTGCTATGTTTTCTTTTGTGCTCATTCTCACTAAATAAAGTAAAAATGTATAATTTTAAAAATACACTTTCTAGAGCAGTTTCAGGTTCACAGCAAAATTGAACAGAAAGTACAGAGAATTACCGTACACCCCAACCCCGTAAATGCACAACCTCCCCTGCTATGACATCCCGCCCCAGAGTGGTACATTTGCTACAATCCATGAACCTACTAGGAACCCACTATGCTATGAACCAACTGTGTCAATAGTTGAGTGTATTCATGTGGGTCTATGTGCTCTTTGTTCTG
Organism: Phoca vitulina; assembly: GCF_004348235.1. Lineage (NCBI taxonomy): Eukaryota > Metazoa > Chordata > Mammalia > Carnivora > Phocidae > Phoca > Phoca vitulina. The sequence continues at coordinate 3,295,864 of NW_022589740.1, read as the reverse complement.
TTTTATGGATCTATTTTTACATCAATACCACACTGCCCTGAGCAGTGTATCTTCATAATAAGTCTTTAAATCAGGTAGTGTCAATCCTCCAACTTTGTTTTTCCCCTTCCGTATTGTGTTCATGTCTGTAATTTTCTTTAAAATATTTCTTCAAAGACAAGAATTAGAAAAGACCATTATGGCAAAATGTTAATGGTTGTTATATCCAGATGACAAATGCTTTCTATGAAGTTTTCATTATAAAAGGAAAAACGACAGAGAAGTGAGAAGAAATATCATGGCCTTGGCACTAGGGTTTGGAAATTGATAAATGGCTGACAGAATTTGTTTTTAATAGCTTTTTATTTTGGATATTTTTAGACTTGCTGGAAAGTTGTCAAGATAGTAAAGTTCCAATCTGCCTTTTGCCCAGCTTCCCCCATGTTATCCTAGCTAACCAGCATTTTCCAAAACCAAAATGAAGAGACTAGCATGGGTATGATGCATGGGTATGATGTACTAACTAACCTACAAATTTATTTGAATTTTACCAGCTTATCTTTTTTTTTCTTTTTAGTATTCTGGGGATCCACATTGCATTTAGAGTTGCTTAGAATTGTGGGGAACATCAAAGTTTTTAGCATCATAGGAAAAGGTTTGAGAAGCCTGCTGGTTGCATGGAGCTTGCCTCCTCAGTTAAAGTAAGCGAAGAATGTAATTAATCGTCAGCTACTGGGTGATTACTAAAAGCAATTCAAGGATAAGAGTTTAATAAGGTGAATAGTAACTTTATAAAGTAAAATTGGAGATTGTTTATATTTGAACAAATAGACCAGAAGACCACAGGACCACCACCACTACCAACAGCAACAGCAACAAAAAAGAGAAGAAAAAAAAAAAACCACCTTTCAGATTTACAAAACATTTGGCCTTTGCTTTTTTGGTTTTTGGTTTTGGCTTTCCCATCACACAAGGTCAAGACAGAAATAAAATAGAAACTCTTACCTGTCCATGGAAGTTTTTCAGTAAATATCTGCACTCAGTGAAACTAAAACCTAAAATACGAGCAAGTGAGCCTTAGTTTTCTGCTTTCTGCAAGTCAGCTTAAATTTAATGAATGAAATCATTACTTTCAAAATTGGTAATGAACAAAGTCAACAGATAAGCCTGGAAATTTCTACATTAAAAATTCTTTTTCAAGGACAATGCCTAAAGAATTAACATCTTTATTTCATTTGGAAAAAAACAAACAAACAAAAACATGTATTCATACTGAATACAATATCATTACAGAGCTCTCATTTTACTGGTCCACGTGAGACCACACCTGCCTACAGGGGAAGGGGGTGACTGCTTTAATCCTTTCCCTATGTGACTTTGACAATGGATCCTCAGGGGGGTACATTTCTCAATATTGACATAAATTATAATTTCTGTCAAAAGACTGACATGCTGGTCGGTTTAGAAAGGTTTATTTTTGAAATCAAGATAGGCTTGGCAGGTTTTGACACCAAGTCACATGGTCAGACACTGTCCTCTTTGGAGTCTGAGAGGTCCATCGTGCTGGAGATGTGGATTTAAAGCTTACCGGTGTGAATTTGAAGCCTGATTGCTTTACAGGTGCAGCAGCTTGACAAGGCGGAGTCCTCAACTGTCCAACAAGAAATCACATTGCTGTAGACGATGCACAAGGCCTCACTTGCAGGCCTCGTGAGCCTCAGGGTTGAGTAAAAGGAGACTTGATGTGACTCTTACATTGTTCGAAACCAATAGAATGGCTTTTATTTTCAGGTCTAGCACTAAGACATTATTCTGTCAAGACTAGCATTTTTGTCAATTCCTAGTGTTTGTTTCCCCATGGTGATTCCATGCCCATATGAGAAGCAAAAAATGGCATAATAATTAAAATTACAATACAAGAGAACTATTAGAGGGGTCTCCCCTATTGAGAGTTAGATAAAATTTAATGAAATGCTCAATTCTATGCTCTGTGGAATCTCAAAACTTTCCTCCAAAGTCATGAATTTTCCAGATGATGTAAGACCCCATAATCTTCCTGGATGAGAATTTCTGTTTCTTCATTTCATACATCACTTTGCATCCATGATACATATATATTAACTCATAAATGAAACTAATTCCCTTCCTCAATTTCACCAATCAAGCTAATGAGGAAATCACAAGACTTCTCTTGAAGCCTTCTTCAACTGAGGGCCACAAAATATGAACAAAGCCAATTGGACATCTTGGAAATGTAAAATGACATTGAAATAAAAATCAGGTAACCCTCAAAATAGATGAATAGAAAATTAGCAGAAAGAGTCAATTATAATAGAATTTATAATTTTAAAATTTATTCTGAAAAAAAAATAAGTGCAATTTATTCTGAAATGAGATTTAATGTATTGTAGCTAGAATAAGGACTACACTCTGAACACAGTACAGTGATATTAAGAAATAGAAAATTAAATAAAAGAGAGATTGAAAATGTCACTTGAGATAGACCAATTAAAATTTACTAGAGTTTGAAAAGTAGAGAATAGCAAAGAAAGGGGCATTATTTTATTTTGTCTGCTTAATTCCAAAATACATCAATTAATTTTGAAGTAACTACATGCTCTGCTCTCCCTCAGTTCATTTTGTTCTTGACCTGGCAATGAGATCGCCTCAGCATTTCCTTATGATCTATACTATGTCTCTCTTTTCTTGTAGATTTCTTATCTGCCAGTAGAAGTTAAAATGAAACAATGTTGCTCAAAGTGTGCTATACAAAAGGATATTGCCAAAGGCTGTGATGAAATACAACAAATCCACAGTCAAACAAATTGGGAAATTGGTTCTCATGTGAAAGGCTATGGGAACTCCTACAGGAAAGAAACATGCCTAAACCAATTGTAAATTATGTTTCTGAAATGACTTCATTTTGGAACTTCTTTCTCACTTGTAAAATTGAACCATGTCAGACCTTCCACTTCTAACAGAGGAAGAAGGTCTGCCGCTCCCTTCCCACAAAAGCAGCTATAAATGAGCAAAAGTAACAGAACAATTCCTTCAGACAGCTGGGCAATCAACCAAAGTCTTGAAACAATCGGAGAACTGTTCATTCTTGGAAAAGTGCTACATCTGGGGTAAGAACAGAGGACTCGCTGGACTCGCTGGTGCTCTAGCCTGGGGCTCAGTGGGTGCAGACATGCCGACATGCCGTGGTGGGCCGTGACGACTGCCAGCTTCTCTGTCATGGTAAACAGGGCTCACTGGCAGAAAGAAAGGGCCCCAGTTAACCACAAATACGGCAGATCCCAAGGCTGTGTTCAGGCTCATAAAGGAGGGGAACGGGTCCAGCAGAAAGTATAAGCAAGACTTGAAAATGGCATGAACTTTGAACTTGCTCTTCCACCCACACCTAGATACACGGGCAGAGAACAAACGCATCACGAGCTTGAGGTGTTTGAGCACAATCTCTGTTCAAGCCTTGGTCTATTCCTGAGCAATGCAGACACAGGGGTAGTCCTTAGGAAGTCAGAATTATAAATTAAGAATATAAAATTTTCTTGAGCAGGGACATCAGCTTCTGCACACCACAGAACTCACAGTCTGTCAAGACAGGATAATAAACAGAGAAACGAGCAAGTGAACAAAACCGATAATAACAGCAACCTAAGGGGAAAGTCGGAATCTGTATTTGATATGTGAAGTGTTCAGTTTTTAAACAAGATTAGGAGACGTGAAAAGAAAGAGGGAGCCATGGCCCACGCTCAGAATGAAAGGAACACATCAGTTCATATATTCCCAGATGGTATACTTAGGAGAGACTTCAAAGCAGCTATGACAAGTATGTTCAAACAAGTAAAGAAAACAGGGTTTAAGGAATTAACAGTGTGAAAATAATCTCTATTTGAATAAACCAATAGAGATTCTAAAAGGGATAGAATTTATTTTTTACAAAAATGATCTAAGGAATTTCTGCAGTTGGATAAGGATAATAACAGAAATGAAAAAAATCACCTAAGGGGTTCAACATCAAATCAAGATGGCAAAAGGAAAAGCAAGGAATAGCATATAGATAAATAGCAATTGCCTTATCTGCAGAACATAGGAAAATGACAGAAAAAATCTAAACAGGAGAAACCCGTGGGAAACCACTGAGTGCACCGACCTGTAATAGAAGTCTCAAAGGAGAGCAGAGAGAAAAAAAGCAGAAAACATATTTCAAGAATGAATAGCCAACAATGTACCAAGAAGCTCAACAAATCCCAAAGAAAATAAATACAGAGATCCACACCTAGACACATCATAGTCAAAGATCCAGTCAAAGGTAAAGAGAAAATCATGGAAGAAAGAAAGAGAGAGAGAAAGAAAGAAAGAGAAAAGAAAAGAAATGACTCATCACACACAGGGAAGCATCGATGGGATCCATGGCTGATGTCCTACCAGACACAATGGAAGGCGGAAAATACTGGAAAGGCATATCCAAAGTGCTGGGGGACAAGTGGGACAGTCCACCAAGAATTCCATTTCCAGAAAAAAGATCCTTCATAACCAAAAGTGAAATAGAGACATTTCCAGATAAACGGAGTGAAAGAATTTATCGCTAGCAGAACGGACATACCGGAAATACTAAAAGAAGGCTTTTTGTCTGGGAAAAAAATTTACATCAGATGGCAACTTGAAGCTATAGGAAGAAATAAAGAGCTATGAAAACGGTAAATGTGTGGGTTAATATAAATATTCTGTAAGTGATTTTTTTCTTACTTCTTCTCTTAACTATGTTAAAAAGCACAAGATTGTGCAAGTGGTAATTATAACACTGTATTATTGGACTTACACAAAAGTTGAATATATATGACGATGATAGCACAGAGGTAGGTTTGCAAATGCATCTATAATAGAGAAAATTTTCTCTATTTTGTCAGAATTAAGTTCTTGTTAATCTGACCTAGGTTGTGAAAATTAGGAAATATTGTAATCCTTACAGCAACCACTTAAAAAAAATAACTCAAAAATATAGTTAAGGATCAACATAGTCTTAAATGCTACAGTGAAATAAATGGTGGCAAGAGGAAAAACAGAGGATCAAGAGACAGGATGTTCTCTGACTGCAACAGAATTAGAAACTGACAACAAAAAGAAAGCTGGTAAATCTAAACATGGGGAAATTAAAGAACTCACTTCTAAATGACCATTCAAAAATTTCACAAGAGAATTTGGAGAAGATCTTGAACTGAACGAAAGTAAAAAACATGACCTGTCGTTGTTTGGGGGTACAGCTTCTGCAGGGCTGAGAGAAAAACCTATACACGTAAGTGCTAATATTAGGAAAGAAGAAAGGTCTCAAACTGACCACCTAAATTTCCCCTCAAGAAACTAGAAAAATATGTAATAAAAAGTCTGACTTCGGTTTTTGATGTTTGACTGCTAATAACTCTTAGGTCTCACTGGCCTGGTTCCCATTCTGCCGCCATCTGGACAAGCTGATAAGAAAGCCCAGGTGCAACCTCCTTTGAGCCCATGGGAAGTTTAAATACACCTGAACATCCGCACCCAAGCTGCAGACCCTGATCACCCTCACAACCGCAGGCCGGTCTTCTCTCCTGGCTTGCTCAAGCAATTCTCTTTCCTGCCTGGGAGCCGATTTCCCTCTCAAGAAAGCATCCTTACGATAATAACAGACATTTCGTTTCCTCATGGTGGATGCATGTGGCATCGTCAGTTTTGACATCCAGACCAAATTTTGGGTGTGGAGAAGATAAAACGGAGTTCAGTGGAGGGGAGGAATCCAGTTAGTAGGACACAGGCAGTCTGGATGAGGAGGGACCAGAGGTCAGGCTGAGAGGATGGCAGCGTGTGGGGCCACAAAGTAGCCTGGGATCTGAGATAGGGAGGACTCAGGGATTCACAGGAAGTGCTCAATGTGGCATTTTACCTGAAATCCTCTACCTGCAGGTGGGAAACTCACAACCACCAAGATAAGCGCCTAAAATCTGGCTTATCTTAGCAGATTGATGCTTTGATACTATAGGTGCTTAAGAAATTTAACCAATGCAAATTGTGATCCGGACATGTACCAAAGTTGAACAAATTCTATCTAGTTTTTCTCTTGTCCCAGACAAGCTTGTAAAGAGGGTCCTCTTGTGGAAACTACTTCTTCAGAAGTGAGGGACTGCTCTTCGGGGTGTCCTTTCTGACAGTTCCATCTCGGCTGCGAATATTTGGGTCATCACATGGCTTGGAAAGAGGTGCCCGGATTGCTGTGGATTGTCACTGTGCTTTGGCAGCTCGTCTCTCCCCTGCGCCCCTGCATGGTTATAGGACCCGTTGTGGGGAATAAGTCATCAGTGAGCCTCCACCAATAGAGTTTATTGAAGCTACAAGAGTTATTTTATTTTTACAATCATCGATTCCATGTTTTCCAAGCAGACGTTTAGTGAAAATGGTCACCTTTTAAATGCATGATAAATGTACAAATATGTTCGCAACAACATTTAGGTAAAAAAAAAAAAAAAAATGAGGTACTGATTTATTTCAGATGCTAGGCAGTTGTCAAACGATATTAATGTCTACAAATCAATAGATGAGCCCAGAAGAATTGCAGCGAGGTCTGTGACACAGATGGTGACATAATGGAGTCCATCTTTCATCAACTTAACCAAATTCCTCCTGTTCCTAATGCCTCTTCCCTTAGGACGAATGGGCTTTGCTGTGGCTTGTGCACAAGCCGTCTCCTACTTAACAGCTGCTGAGGGATGCGTGCTGACAGTGAACAGCCAGATGGTTATTAGAGAGACCCCTTGCATGAATGACAACTCTATGCAGAGGACACAAGACATAGCCAGACTTTTCATCTACGTTTTAGAAAATTAGAGGAAACCGAGAGCTTACAAATCATACGGACGGACGCTAAATATTGGCCGCACTTAGTTCATGTTTGGCTAAGCAATTAACTAGGGGAAAGCCAAGCCCAGGTTCAGTGAGAAAGAGCCAGGAAAGCAAGCAGAAACCTCTGGGCAAGGCTTGGTGAGTGTGGCCACACTATGAGACAGGCTGATGGGTCAGGGCACACAGAGCCCCACGCTGCATGTTGAGCCTCTCTCCCAGGGCTCAACCAAATGTGGTTGGAGGGGCTTTATTGGCCAAGTTGCAGAAGAGCCTCAAAAGGACACTGCCCCCTATCATCCAGCAGGAAAGGGTGAGCCCATTCCATAAGAGATGACAGACCTGCAAGAGGCTCTACCATGGTTTCTCTTCTGTGAAATCTAAATACCAGTCAGTTCCAGGGAAGAGTCCATGGCCTCCACTCCAGCCTGCCCAGTGACTGTCTCCAGGGGACAGCACCCAGGAGTCTATGAGTAAAGCACACACCCTGTTTGATTCTTATGCCCCTGTATTTAAAGAATCATGAGATTTATTGGGGATCCGGAAGACAAAGATAACCATTTGACAGCATTTCTTAACTTAAAAAATCAATCCCAAAAGTTACTTATCAAAGCAGATTGCATATTAGTCGTTATAAGGAATTTAACAGATACGCACAGCACACAAAACTCCCAAGGCCCAGAAGCTAAATCAAGACATAATGAAGAAGATCAGGAGAATATCAACATCTGAAACCATATGTTTTCATGCAAAGAGAAGCAAAGCCTAGGGAAATGAAAGCTAGAGGGAGCGATGCAGAAAGCAAAAGAAGAGAAAACCCAACTTTATATTTTGTGTGTGTAAGAGTGATAAATATCCCTGCCCGCCATTCAAAGACAAAGAAAACAATAAAATACACTTAACCTGGCAAACGGAACAAACCATAAATCACTCATTCAAGAATCCTACCCAAACTAGGAAGTTAGTGACATATAGTTTAAAGGAGAGTTCACAAAGTACTAATTACTTTCTGGGTGAAAATTTAGTTGTGATTAAATCCAGTTTCTAATGCATGATGAATTATCATGCTATAAAATACTGTGCTTTCTAAAATCACTTTCCTTCATAAAATGTGAGGTTCACAACCTCAAAAATTCCTCTAGAGACAGCTCATTGAAAAATGGGACACAGAATATAAGATAAATGATGAAAACACAACAGGTTTATTCACATGAAGTTAGACAATCAGGAGAGACATGAACACAATTTGATGTCACTGAGGAAACACCAAAAACTTTATGTTTTCTAAAAAAAAAAATAAAGATGTTTATGACCCTATACTAGAGAAAGAGAGATAGTATCCCACAGGATTTTTTTCTTTTAGAAGAAATTTTATTCTTAAGTGTACTATTTACAATATAATCTAAGCTTCTGGTAAAATGTTTTTTTTTTTAAATAATAAACCATCATTTATTAAAATAAAGTAAAATGGAATGAAAATGCATAATTGTTAGTATTTACAATATTTTGATAGAGTTAATGGTGGAGATTCTGAATTTATAGACTTATTCATGAAAGTCTTCTTTATAGAATTTTGACTATATCACTTTTTCTTAGTTAGCCTGGCTGGAGGCTTGTGCGTTTTATTGATCTTTTCAAAGAATCAGCTTTTGGTTTTGTTGATTTTGTCTGTTGATTTCTTGCTTTAATTTCATTGATTTCTCTCTAATTTTTATTGTTCCTTTACACCTCCCTACTTTGGATTTAATTTACTCTTCTTTTTCTAGTGGATTAAAGTGAAAACTTAAATTATTGATTTTTAGATATTAGGTCTAAACATAGACCTATCTAGATGTAGATTTTTAGATCTTAGATCTTTCTTCTCTTCTGGAACACTCATTGAATGCTATACATTTCCTTTGGAGCACTGCTTTTAGCACCTTGTAGACTTTGATAAGTTATGGTTTCATTTTTACTTCTTTGAAAATTTTTAAAAAATTTCTCATGAGCTGTCTTCTTTGGCCCATGCATTATTTAGAAGTGTGTTGTTGAATCTTCATGTATGTTGGGATTTTCCAGCTATCTTTCTGCTATTGATTTCTACTCTAATTTCATTATGGTCTGAGAACACACATTGCATGATTTCCATTTTTTTAAAAATTTGTTAAGGTGTGTTTTATGGCCCATAATGGGGTCTATCCTGGTGACTGTTCCAGGTGAGCTTGAGAAGGATGTGTGTTCTGCTGGTGTTGGATGAAGTGGTCTATAGGTGTCCATTATGTCTGGTTGGTGGATGATGCTGCTGAGTTCAACTATGTCCTTACTGATTTTCTGCCTGCTGACATACCCAATTCTAACTGACAAGTGTTGATGTCTCCAACTGTAATAAGTCCACTGATTTATCTTATTCTCCTTGTAGTTTTATCAGTTTTTGCCTCACATATTTAAATGCTGTAAAACATACTTTATCATTATGTAATGCTTTTATTTATTTTAAGTTTATTTATAATCTCTACACCCAATGTGGGACTGGAACTCGTGACCCTGAGATTAAGAGTCATGTGCTCTACTGACTGAGCCAGCCAGGGGCCCCAGTGCTTTTCTTTATCCCTGATAAATTTCTTTGGTCTGAAGTGCTCTATCTGAAATGAATAGAGCTACTTCTGCTTTCCTTTGATTAGGGTTAGCATGGTATATTAATCTTAATCTCTCTACTTTTAATCTATATGTGTCTTTATATTTAAAGTGGGTTCCTTCTAGACAACATAAAATTGGGCCTTGTTTTTTGATCTACTGACAGTCTGTGCCTTTTAATTATTGATATAGTTGGATTAATATCTACCATATTTGCTACTATTTTCTATTTGTTGTCCTTGTTTCTATGTTCCTGGTTTTGTTTTCCACTCTTTTTTTTGCATTGTGTGGCTTAAACATTTAGTATGATTCCATTTTCTCTCCTTTCTTAACATATCAATTATACTTACACCTTCTCTTTTTTTATTAATAGACTTTTATTACTTCAATCACTTTTATTTCTTATTTTTATTTATTTTTTTACTTCAATCATTTTTAATTGGCTTTGTCATATTTATGCCTCTTATTGTAAAACCACCATAGGTCTCTCTGGAATTAAGTAGATATAAACGATTAATAAACGTAGAGGCAAATCAAGCTAACATATCAATTGCACGTAAGAAAATGAAAAGTCAGCTCTTTTATTCCAGGGAGAGATAAGAGGAAAGAAATCACCTTTAAAATTAAAAACACATTTTAAAAATGTAAATATTAAGAGTGGTATTGCAATTATATCTTGATTTTCTTTGGTTTATGTCATCCGGGGCATTGACCTCATGAGTCAGGGGAAAGAGAGAAGCCGGGGAGAAGGATCTTTAAACACCAGGGAGAAGAGAGTATCTGATAGTGTCAAAGTGTTCAGACAATCAGAAAAATCAGGGCTGAAAATATGGCGCTGGACTGGGAAAGTGGTGGGCCATTCATCGGCTTGTACAGAAACTGGATGTTGTTCCCATAGGGACGAGGTCTCTCCTTTTGGAACATTTGCTGGGGCTCTGATCTCTTGGATCAGAGGAAGTGCAAAGAAAGCACCATTTGTCTTAATTGAACCCATGCTATTCAGGCTTTTCCCACTTCCCATGAACTTGGATCATATTTATAAAATACTAGAATTAGTACCAAAGTAAAATTTATGCGAGAATGACTATGCACATTTTTGAGAGACTTTGATGCTTAATGCATTTAAAAATTGCTTATCTTATTAAAGGAGATAAGCAAAAACTTATTATATTTAGTTGGATTATTTATTTAATGAACTTTGAAACTCACAGGGTTTTTTCTTTGAATTGGAAAAGTTTGGAAAACAGAAGTTTTGTGGAAAAGCTGTAAAGCTTGCATTTGACCTGAGCCTCAAACTCAAGAAATTATCTCATCTTAAAAGAACTCAGCTGAATAAAGAAAAATCCAAGACACTAAAAACATGGATAAGGTCAGAAGTAGCATCTTCTGAATGCAGAATTCAGCAGATAACGTAGACATAAGGAATGTGGTAAAATTCAATTAAAAATCTAGAAATATATTACTTTGACATTTTGCTTCCCCAACAGAGTCTTAGTGCAGAGTGTCTGCACTCGGGTTGTGTTTCTAGTAGGTGTATGTCCAAGTTCCTTAATATACATATCAGGGGAAAGAAGGAAAAAATAAAAGAAGTACCAAGGGCTTCCAATTCAATTCAAAGCATTGTAATGTTTATCTCTACTCTCTCACCAAATCTTTTTAAAAGGACAGTAAATGGATTTTAAGAAAGACATATACCCACAGAACTATGGTAAAATAGAGAAGATAACAGCAATATAATTTTGCAAGCAAGACAACAAACCCAAAGAAACCAACCCCAGGCTGGGAGAGGGAAAGCTGAGGACACCTAAATCCGTGTTGCCGAAGTCGCCGGAGCCTGAGGAGCTGGTGACAGCCCAGGTCCCTGGAAATCCAGGCAACCAGCCCTGCAGCAACACCCCACCCCAGGGAATGTGTCCAAAGTCGAGGGGGTGACAAGGGACAGTAACACCGGGCTGCAGAATCATCGGAGACCATCCTGGAGGCTGCCCACCTCAGTCAGTATTGCCTTCCCGAGAGAGAGTCTATGTGAGAAAAGACCATCTTTGGTAAGAATTAAGTGAAGTCAGCCTTAGAAATGAGAAATGTTAAATGCAGTTTTCAGAGCTTTGTCAGAGATGGAGACTGGAGAAAATAATAGAAAATAGAAAAATGCATTCATGCAAAAAATGAAGATGTTAGGAAAACCTTACAGTATAGGTAGTTGTTACTCACCTGACTGATTTCTTCCCCTCAGATCAATGGACTGACTTTCAGACTCCTAGACTCCCAAACGGCTATTTTAAGAGTTATAGATAAAAGTTCAAGGTTTGCGAAAGCTGCTTGGCCTCAAATTCTCTTGACATGTTGACATCGTTCAATTATTTTCATTTGTCATTCTGCTATAATGGTAGATCCTATCGTACTGAAGTTGATAAGTTGATCAATAAACTGACTTGTTATGTGTTGGTTAATTATTACTGCTGTGATATTATCCACTATTTACAAGTAACCATTATGTTCCTAAGCATCAGGTGAAACGTTTCATCGTGACTCTAAAAAATGTGCAAACTTGAACTCTGGGTATCCTCTTGTGGTCCAGACCATCGGCTTTTAGCGTATCTGAAGTGGTTCTGAGATCAGCTGAGCAAATGGCCAAGCCCGAAGCCTTGGAGCCCTCCCCCGCTGGATGGCTCATTTTTGCCTCTCATCAGAATGACAGCTGAAGACTGGTCCTTTCTTCAGTGTGGCTTTTCTGCTTTCCTCCGTGGAGAACCCACAAAGCTAGAAGACGATGCTAAGCGAATCATGTGGGTTCCACCGCTGTTGTTAATGACTTCTATAACAAATGATGCTCAGTTTTAAAGAGCAGCATGGGGACTGCACAGTCTCTGCCAGATCTTACTCACCAAAACCCACATAAGGCTTTAGAGGTAGCCAGCTGATTTATTAAACGGAAATGGGAAAAGAGATGAAGGGGGATCATTATTTCATCAGTAGAATGATGGATGAATACACAGAAGAATTTTGAATGAAGCTAGGATTACTGCGTGACAGAGGAATGGTACCTTCCCTCTTGCAGACAGCACTTTGAAGGGAGGAAACTCAGGCAAGGAGGAGAAGAGAACACTGAAAGAGAATAGGTTGGAGAATGGAGGCCAGTGACGGGAAATTGCCGAGCGGGCAGCACCTGCTCAGGGGGCGGGGCCTCGACAGAGACAAAGCACAGCCCCCACCGCTCCCGAGCACACCTGTCTCACCTCACCACCCCCTACACAGGACTGGTGTAATTTAAATTACAGAACGTCCAACAGTGTTTGCTCGACGGCCTTGGTGTGCATCACAGGTGACAATGGCAGGGGCAGGTGTGAGCCTAACCTGAAGGAAGAACACAAGAGGGTCCCATGGAAGCCACTGGAACCAGTGTCAGTGAGGACCATTGTATAAAAAAATAACCCAATGCTCTGATCTTTGACTTTTTTAGCACTTTTCTGAAAATACACTGCTTCTAATTGACTCAAAAATCAAGGAAGAAAATTGTAGTCACACCTCCAGATGGGAAGAAGAAAAAGGCAAGTCGAGACCTCAGGCCGCAGCCCCCTGGCCTGTCCCCCCTGCCGGGGAGCACGCAGCCTGGGTCTGCCCCAGACACACACGCTAGCTCCTACAGGACACGAGCCCACTTGAAGCTACTGAGCTGCACTCCCTGGTAAGTAGTGAGTAATGGAGGCTGAGGAGTTGTCCCCCCATCAAATGGCCAGACCCCAGGGAGCGATGGGCCTCAGTGGTGGAGAAGTTACATGAGGATGGGGCCTCTCTCCTTGCAATATATGACTGTGACCTCCTTTTTCTGGTTTCTAAGATTCCTAATTTAAAAATCCTTTCAGAGGGACGCCTAGGTGGCTCAGTCGGTTAAGTGTCTTCCTTTGGCTCAAGTCATGATCCCAGGGTCCTGAGATGGAGCCGCGGATTGGGCTTCTTGCTCAGCGGGGAGCCTGCTTCTCCCCCTCCCTCTACTTCTCCCCTTGCTGTGTGCACTCTCTCTCTGTCAAATAAATAAATAAAATCTTTAAAAAAATCTGTTTATAGCGTCTTCTCTTCTCCTTGTCTGGAGAGACAACATACCTAACATCATGGACGCTGTCACTGATTTGTGAGTAGAAGAAAATAATGCATTTTCATGATGATAAAGTACATATCCATACTTCAGTGTTTCAGAAAACAGGATTCTTCTTTCAAATAATACTTGCATTTCAAAGTAGTGATGTTTATTTTCTGATCTTTACTAAAAACTTATTTATTCTATGTTGTATCTTCCATTTTATGGTATTTTGGAATCTAGGAAACATGGAGGAATGAGGCTTTTTCTGGCCTTAAAAAAGTAAACATTTATTGTTGGGAGTGAGTGGGAAAAATAAGAAAACAAGGTCTGTGAATGTGGTCCTTGATATAAAAAGGATGATTGGAGGAGGAGGATGGGGAAGGCAGGAAAGCTGAAGGTTTTACCCAGAGGAAGAGGTGGGGGAGAAGGGGGGGCGCCCTGCAAAGCTGCTGGTCTCCCGTTGTGGAGGACAGATCGCTGTTAGGACAGGCAGTTGTGCGAAGTCATCCCTTAGCTGGAATCCATTTATGATCCATGGGGACATATTTAAAAGGAGAGTTGTTAGAGCTTTTGGACATAAAGCCATCCAGAGAGGGAAGGATCTTGAAACTTTAGGGGTTGAAACTCAGCAGCAGGGAGGAGAGATTCACAAAGAGGAGAGAGATGGAGAGCCACCATGATTAGCAGAAGGGACTCCATAGCCTGTTGGAGGAAGGGAGTTGGGAAGCAAGGAGGAGATGTTCTGCCTGAGGAGGAACCTGCTGTGAAGGATGGTTTCTGTCTGGGACGGCATGTGTGAGCACCAGATGTTCTGACTGCTCTGTCCACAGCCACATCGGGCTCAGGGAACAGCTCAGAGACCCAACACCAAAAAAGGCAATAAGCAGTGTGAAAGGCACGGGTGTGCACACCTTGGCGAGATGTTTTATTTTGCAGCCAGTGCTAAGCAAAGTGAGCCGTCAAGGCACGAAGACCACCAAAGGGGTCTTGCCCTCCTTGGTAAACCCTGCTTCCCTGGTCATTGGAAATCGGGCGGGAAAGAGACACTGTGGGAGAAATAATTAGACACAAAACTTGTTGCTGGCTGAGAAAACCTCTCACAAAGCAGAAGACAAAGAAAGCATCCTTATTGTTGAGGAAGTAGGGAGCTGCATGTCCCAGGCGGCCTGCTCAAGAGATTGCAGAGACAGAAGGAAATCTCACCCTTTCGTACAGCTGAGCGGCTACGCCCAGTGACGTGCACGATCTCAGGGTAAATGACAAGCTGCCCTCGAGGACGAGGACTGGAAAGCTCCATTTGTCACACGCAGTTCATCCTAAAAGCACCTGGCACTCGGGGTGGTCACCTGTGTTAGCTAGCTGCCTTTATCCAGAGGGAAAAGAAACTTCTCCTGTCTTCACAAGAAGAGATCATTTTAACATTTTGGGCCAAGCAGTTGTGTTAGTCTCCCACTTTCCCACTGAGATTGGGAGATGGGGCATCATCTTCCTTGATGATTACATTTTAGAGATGGGTCCTGGGTCCTTGAGAGTAACTTCCTTGGGATGTAAAGTAGCCAGAAGCTTGTTTAGGCTTTAGAACGATTTCCATTCATCTCAAAAGGGAAGAGCAAGACTTTATAATTACAAGTTTTCTAAAGTAAATGTTCTCAGAAAAGGGAAGGAGAAAATTCTTTTTCCTTCTTTTGCACCTGGGACAACTAAAAAACATTTTTAATTGGTATTTGCCCTATAGCACCTGAGGTTTTACTTCACCAAAAGAAAATTTCCAGGCCTTAAAAGCTCCCAAGCATGCTTTGTTTGCCCCATAGGGGACTATATTCATTTTTAAGTTTGCCGTCAAAATTTAAATATCAGAAGATGGCCCACGAAATCCAGACTTTCCGCGTCTCAGAGAATTCAGAGTATTTTGTGGCAGTCAGCTGGAGCTAAGATTAAAATATTAAAATGTCATTCCACTGTTATTTCAAAGTGAATTTATGTACTGTTAATGAGCTGCATGCTAGGTTAAAATCTATATTGCATGGCGCCGGGAATGAGGACATTTCTAGATACAATAAAAACGATCATTCGTTGAGCACCTGTCATGTGCCATGCTGTTTTAATCATCTCCTCTTCACCCCCTTGGTGAGGGAGGGACTCCCGCCCTAGAGGGACGGGGACGGCCACACACATGGACTGGACAGATGTGACTGACAGCAGTTGTGTAGTCACATATACTCACAGACTGGGCAGGGGAGGCCAGTGCACACACCACGCAGGGCCACACGGGGCGTGCACTCGGGAGCCAAGCGAGCTGGCAGGTTGTGGGAGGCAGCTTTGTGGGGACAAGAGGGTGGGGCACCCCCAGTTCCCACAGGAGGATGAGATGGGTTTCTTTGAATGATCCTGCAGTCTGGCAGGGAGTGGGAACCTGCTACTCAGGCAGAAGCAGCCACCTCACCTGGCCTGCTGGACAAGGAGGATTGTTTGCGGGCAGGGGCGGGGGGCACCTTACCCACAGGTGCAGAGTGCGGAGGGGAGCTTGAGGTCAGGCTGTCCGAAGCTCTGCCAGCTTCCCGTGTCACTTAATAATACTAACTTTAGATCTATCACCCACCCTTACATATTGACTATTTTAATGCTCATAGCACCTTTATGAAGTAGTCCTGCTCTCATGCCCACCTTACAGGTGGGGGAGCTGAGGTTTGGCAAGGGAAGAGAGTTAATCACAATCACAGCTAACTACAAGTAACTGGGATGAGTTAGGCTCCAGGGTCCAGGGCTCCAACGCCTATCCAAGGAAACTGATAAAATGACATTGTCTCCTGAGTTACATTTTACCAAAATACTTGTCTCTATTATTTAATCTTACTATTTTATTTTGATGTCGTTAAGTCATGTACCAAAATGTACTATAGGCTTTGACTTCAATGAATCAAAGTGAAATGAAATCTGGAGTGGTGGGGGGTGGGAGGGATGGGGTGGCTGGGTGATAGACACTGGGGAGGGTATGTGAAGTGAGCGCTGTGAAGTGTGCAAGACTGTTGAATCACAGATCTGTACCTCTGAAACAAATAATACAATATATGTTAAAAAAAAGAAGAAGAAGAAGAAGATAGCAGGAGGGGAAGAATGAAGGGGGGGGAATCGGAGGGGGAGATGAACCATGAGAGATGATGGACTCTGAGAAACAAACTGAGGGTTCTAGAAGGGAGGGGGGTGGGAGGATGGGTTGGCCTGGTGATGGGTATTAAAGAGGGCACGTTCTGCATGGAGCACTGGGTGTTATGCACAAACAATGAATCATGGAACACTACATCAAAAACTAATGATGTAATGTATGGGGATTAACATAACAATAAAAAAATTTTAAAAAAAGAAAAGAAATTTTTACAGTGTCTTCAGTAATAAACCAGTAATTCAACCTTTAAAAATGCTATAAATAAAAATAAATAGATAAACATTAGAAAAACCATCTTTGCCTCTTGAGGTTAATAGATTTCCAGAGTAAGGTGCTTTGATTCCAAAAATTGTTTTTACTTGTATTGAGCCAAGACCGCTAAATGATGAAGCCAAGCACTGATCTATGAATGGTTCATGGAATAATTACCCCAGAATGCTGGTAGTTCCCAAGAGCAACTGTGAGGAACAATTGAGAAAGACTTTGAAGTGGGTGAAAAAGATTATTGGGTGTCATGTTTAACACATTTTCCGTTACCTCTGTCTTTGAGCTATTTTATAACGCTTCAAGTTGTAGAATTTTTATAGTAATGCAAGTATTCTTATCCTTAGAAATGCAAATTAGTTCCTAGAAATGCAATTGAGAATTATCATGTGGACATTGAGCAGCTTTGCATCTATTTCATACATTTATTTGTAGCATTCCTGATGACCTGTAAATGTTTATGTGCTTTGAATTCTCTGTTTAACTACTTGTAACATTGTGAGAAATAAAACCTTTGACACGTTTATCTTTTCAGTTATATGACTGTCATGATTTACCTCTTTCTTTTTAAAAAAGTATCGTTTAATACAACTAACTATTAAAATGTTGCCTTTGATCATTGAAATTACATGATACAACTCTGTGGTATGGATGTAACTTAAATTTGTATGAGCAAATGGTAACCTGCAGTTAATCAGAAAATTGATTCTCTTTGGTGTTTTAAACATGTCAAAACTAGTTCTGGCCCTTAAAACTGAATATCTAAGAATCAAAGTCAGTAAGGCACATGGGAGGATGAACTTTTCACTGTAATTTAATTTCAAACTTGGGGAAGAGTTTTGAGAGTAAGACGAAAAATTGCCCCCTCCCCATATTGTTATGGCTGGTCTTTGTTTTCTGGATTCAAATGTTGTATTGGCCCTTTTTCCCTTAAGTACTTTATTAATTCGGTATTTCGGTATTTATTTATTCGGTATTTCCAAAGAGCACAGACATTCTCTCATCTAACACTGTACAATGATCAAAATCAGAATATTTAACTCGACACAATACTGTTCACATTCTGCAGATGTTGGCGACAGTGTCCTTGATAAGGATTTATTTTCCTGTGCCGGCACCCAATGCAAGATCACAAATTGTCATTATTTGCTTACTTTTCCTTTGATTCAGAAGAGCTCCTCAGCGTTTGTTGCCTTTCTTGACCTTGACATTTGTAAAGATCACAGGCCACTCATTCTGCGGAGTGTCCCTCATGTGGTGATTGTCAGATGTTCTCTCATGAGTGTCAAAATGTTATGCATTTTGGACGTAACAACACAAAAGCCATGTGTCCTGCGCTATATACCGTATCAGAAGGCCCACTACGCCAGTCTGTTCCTATATTGATCACTGGTGTAAGGTCAATAAATTTCAATCATTTCATATAGACAGTGGAAAAAGTTTAAGGATCTCATGATCAATCATCTTTATCAGACACAAGAAATGGCCATTGGACACCAAAAATGGCATTTGATAAATCTATAATATGCCAAAGGAGATCTCCATCCCCTTGTCCTTGAGGCACGTGGGCAGGGCTTCCGGCTTCACATGGAAGGCGTGACCACTGGAGCGTTCCTCCAACCTCACAAGTGGCATCCAGGAACGCTCCGTGGCCAAGTTTAGCATACATACAATACCAAATGAATTATTGCCTATGTGTGTGCAGAATAACAACCAGAGAGTAAATGAGAAAATTTTTCACTGTAATGAAAGACCTTACGAAGCTGGTTTCTTTTTTCTCATTTTCCTTTTTTATTGTTTTTGTGTTTGTTTGTTTCTTCCTTTTCCTGCCTTCCTGTCTTTTTTAGTCTAATGTAAGACTTTCTTTATAGCTATTTCTTCAAAGTAAAACACTCTTAAAATACAATTATGAAATAAAAAAATGCCACTTGCCACACGTCTATGCAAATCAATTATGACTATAGATTGTTCTATGGTGGTCTTTAAAAACAATTCTTAAGTTTTGCTGATTTGCACTGCATTTACTCTGCAAAGACAAATAGCGGTTGTATTAATTTTGATTTAGGATGATGTATTTTGTTCTGATTCAATCTGAGAAGCAATGAGTCTTTCTTCAATATGTATCATGTAAGACTGTGATTTCACCAAGAAAGCCCAGCACAGCAACTTTCTTCATATTTATGAAATATTAATTAAAAGTAGTCAAATATATTTTGCTTCCAACAGTGTGTAGAGAGAGAGAATTAGTTTTCCAATGTACCAGTTTTGAGCATGTTAAATAGCTAGATAGTCATAAAAGTTTATGCAAATAATGGTTAGGAGCTAACTCATAGGATATTATATATGACATACCTAAAAGTGGATATAAATTACATTCAGCTTTCTGGTGGTATCTGGGGAATGAATTTCTGATTTCATTAGTTCTATAATCTCTATTTCAGAATTTATAAGTATTGAAAATCATCCAATGGTTGCAGATAGCTTTCAGCTGATAGAACTTTATTCAATTTAGTGCCTAACATTTTGAAAACAATTTTGAACTAAATATGATATAACCACATGAGTCATCTTCTCTAAACTTTTTGCTAATAGCCTTTATTTTTTTTTTTTTAATTTTTTTTTTATTGTTATGTTAATCCCCATACATTACATCATTAGTTTTAGATATAGTGTTCCATGATTCATTGTTTGTGCATAACACCCAGTGCTCCATGCAGAACGTGCCCTCCTCAATACCCATCACCAGGCTAACCCATCCTCCCAACCCCCTCCCCTCTAGAACCCTCAGTTTGTTTTTCAGAGTCCATCGTCTCTCATGGTTCTTCTCCCCCTCCGATTTCCCCCCCTTCATTCTTCCCCTCCTGCTACATTCTTCTTCTTCTTTTTTTCTTTCTTAACATATATTGCATTATTTGTTTCAGAGGTACAGATCTGAGATTCAACAGTCCTGCACAATTCACAGCGCTTACCAGAACACATACCCTCCCCAGTGTCCATCACCCAGTCACCCCATCCCTCCCACCCCACCCCCCACTCCAGCAACCCTCAGTTTGTTTCCTGAGATTAAGAATTCCTCATATCAGTGAGGTCATATGATACATGTCTTTCTCTGTTTGACTTATTTCGCTCAGCATAATACCCTCCAGTTCCATCCACGTCGTTGCAAATGGCAAGATCTTATTCCTTTTGATGGCTGCATAATATTCCATTGCATATATATACCACATCTTCTTTATCCATTCATCTGTTGATGGACATCTTGGCTCTTTCCACAGTTTGGCTATTGTGGACATTGCTGCTATAAACATCGGGGTGCACGTAGCCTTTCGGGTCCCTACTTTTGTATCTTTGGGGTAAATACCCAGTAGTGCAATTGCTGGATCATATGGTAGCTCTATTTTCAACTTTTTGAGGAACCTCCATACTGTTTTCCAGAGTGGCTGCACCAGCTTGCATTCCCACCAACAGTGTAGGAGGGTTCCCCTTTCTCCGCATCCCCGCCAACATCTGTCATTTCCTGACTTGTTAATTTTAGCCATTCTGACTGGTGTGAGGTGGTATCTCATTGAGGTTTTGATTTGGATTTCCCTGATGCCAAGCGATATTGAACACTTTTTCATGTGTCTGTTGGCCATTTGGATGTCTTCTTTGGAGAAATGTCTGTTCATGTCTTCTGCCCATTTCTTGATTGGATTCTTTGTTCTTTTGGTGTTGAGTTTGATGAGTTCTTTATAGATTTTGGATACTAGCCCTTTATCTGATATGTCATTTGCAAATATCTTCTCCCATTCTGTCAGTTGTCTTTTGGTTTTGTTGACTGTTTCCTTTGCTTTGCAAAAGCTTTTTATCTTGATGAAGTCCCAATAGTTCATTTTTGCCCTTGCTTCCCTTGCCTTTGGCGATGTTTCTAGGAAGAAGTTGCTGCGGCTGAGGTCGAAGAGGTTGCTGCCTGTGTTCTCCTTTAGGATTTTGATGGACTCCTGTCTCACATTGAGGTCTTTCAACCATTTGGAGTCTATTTTTGTGTGTGGTGTAAGGAAATGGTCCAGTTTCATTCTTCTGCATGTGACTGTCCAATTTTCCCAACACCATTTGTTGAAGAGACTGTCTTTTTTCCATTGGACATTCTTTCCTGCTTTGTCGAAGATTAGTTGACCATAGAGTTGAGGGTCCATTTCTGGGCTCTCTATTCTGTTCCATTGATCTATGTGTCTGTTTTTGTGCCAGTACCATACTGTCTTGATGATGACAGCTTTGTAGTAGAGCTGGAAGTCTGGAATTGTGATGCCGCCAGCTTTGCTTTTCTTTTTCAACATTCCTCTGGCTATGCGGGGTCTTTTCTGGTTCCATACAAATTTTAGGATTATTTGTTCCATTTCTTTGAAGAAAGTGGATGGTATTTTGATGGGGATTGCATTGAATGTGTAGATTGCTCTAGGTAGGATTGACATCTTCACAATATTTGTTCTTCCAATCCATGAGCATGGAACGTTTTTCCATTTCTTTGTGTCTTCCTCCATTTCTTTCATGAGTATTTTATAGTTTTCTGAGTACAGATCCTTTGCCTCTTTGGTTAGATTTATTCCTAGGTATCTTATGGTTTTGGGTGCAATTGTAAATGGGATCGACTCCTTAATTTCTCTTTCTTCTGACTTGTTGTTGGTGTATAGGAATGCCACTGACTTCTGTGCATTGATTTTATATCCTGCCACTTGACTGAATTCCTGTATGAGTTCTAGCAGTTTTGGGGTGGAGTCTTTGGGATTTTCCACATAAAGTATCATATCATCTGCAAAGAGTGAGAGTTTGACTTCTTCTTTGCCAATTCGGATGCCTTTGATTTCTTTTTGTTGTCTGATTGCTGTGGCTAGGACTTCCAATACTATGTTGAATAGCAGTGGTGATAGTGGACATCCCTGCCGCGTTCCTGACCTTAGGGGGAAAGCTCTCAGTTTTTCCCCATTGAGAATGATATTCGCTGTAGGTTTTTCATAGATGGCTTTTATGATATTGAGGTATGTACCCTCTATCCCTATACTCTGAAGAGTTTTGATCAAGAAAGGATGCTGTACTTTGTCAAATGCTTTTTCTGCATCTATTGAGAGGATCATGTGATTCTTGTTTTTTCTTTTGTTAATGTATTGTATCACGTTGATTGATTTGCGGATGTTGAACCAACCTTGCAGCCCAGGGATAAATCCGACTTGGTCGTGGTGAATAATCCTTTTAATGTACTGTTGGATCCTATTGGCTAGTATTTTGGTGAGAATTTTTGCATCCATGTTCATCAGGGATATTGGTCTGTAATTCTCCTTTTTAATGGGGTCTTTGTCTGGTTTTGGGATCAAGGTAATGCTGGCCTCATAAAATGAGTTTGGAAGTTTTCCTTCCATTTCTATTTTTTGGAACAGTTTCAGAAGGATAGGTATTAATTCTTCTTGAAATGTTTGGTAGAATTCCCCTGGGAAGCCATCTGGCCCTGGGCTTTTGTGTTTTGGGAGATTTTTGATGACTGCTTCTATTTCCTTAGTGGTTATAGGTCTGTTCAGGTGTTCTATTTCTTCCTGGTTCAGTTTTGGTAGTTGATACATCTCTAGGAATGCATCCATTACTTCCAGGTTATCTAATTTGTTGGCATAGAGTTGCTCATAATATGTTCTTATAATTGTTTGTATTTCTTTGGCGTTGGTTGTGATGTCTCCTCTTTCATTCATGATTTTGTTGATTTGGGTCATTTCTCTTTTCTTTTTGATAAGTCTGGCCAGGGGCTTATCAATCTTGTTAATTCTTTCAAAGAACCAGCTCCTAGTTTCGTTGATCTGTTCTACTGTTCTTTTGGTTTCTATTTCATTGATTTCTGCTCTGATCTTTATTATTTCTCTTCTCCTGCTGGGTTTAGGCTTTATTTGCTGTTCTTTCTCCAGCTCCTTTAGGTGTAGGGTTAGGTTGTGTACTTGAGACCTTTCTTGTTTCTTGAGAAAGGCTTGTATTGCTATATACTTTCCTCTTAGGACTGCCTTTGCTGTATCCCAAAGATTTTGAATAGTTGTGTTTTCATTTTCATTGGTTTCCATGAATTTTTTTAATTCTTCTTTAATTTCCTGGTTGACCCATTCATTCTTCAGTAGGATGCTCTTTAGCCTCCATGTATTTGAGTTCTTTCTGACTTTCCTCTTGTGATTGAGTTCTAGTTTCAAAGCATTGTGGTCTGAAAATAGGCAGGGGATGATCCCAATCTTCTGGTACCGGTTGAGACCTGATTTATGACCTAGGATGTGATCTATTCTGGAGAATGTTCCATGGGCACTAGAGAAGAATGTGTATTCCGTTGCTTTGGGATGGAATGTTCTGAATATGTCTGTGAAGTCCATTTGGTCCAGTGTGTCATTTAAAGTCTTTATTTCCTTGTTGATCTTTTGCTTAGACGATCTGTCCATTTCAGTGAGGGGGGTGTTAAAGTCCCCCACTATTATTGTATTGTTGTCGATGTGTTTCTTTGCTTTTGTTATTAATTGCCTTATATAATTGGCTGCTCCCATGTTAGGGGCATAGATATTTACAATTGTTAGATCTTCTTGTTGGATAGACCCTTTAAGTATGATATAGTGTCCTTCCTCATCTCTTATTACAGTCTTTGGTTTAAAATCTAATTTGTCTGATATAAGGATTGCCACCCCAGCTTTCTTTTGGTGTCCATTAGCATGGTAAATGGTTTTCCACCCCCTCACTTTCAATCTGGGGGTGTCTTTGGGTCTAAAATGAGTCTCTTGCAGACAGCATATCGATGGGTCTTGTTTTTTAATCCAATCTGATAGCCTGTGTCTTTTGATTGGGGCATTTAGCCCATTTACATTCAGGGTAACTATTGAAAGATAGGAGTTCAGTGCCATTGTATTGCCTGTAAAGTGACTGTTACTGTATATTGTTTGTGTTCCTTTCTGGTCTATGTTGCTTTTAGGCTCTCTCTTTGCTTAGAGGACCCCTTTCAAGATTTGTTGTAGGGCTGGTTTCGTGTTTGCAAATTCCTTTAGTTTTTGTTTGTCCTGGAAGCTTTTTATCTCTCCTTCAATTTTCAATGACAGCCTAGCTGGATATAGTATTCTTGGCTGCATATTTTTCTCATTTAGTGCTCTGAATATGTCCTGCCAGTCCTTTCTGGCCTGCCAGGTCTCTGTGGATAAGTCTGTTGCCAATCTAATGTTTCTACCATTGTAGGTTACATATCTCTTCTCCCGAGCTGCTTTCAGGATTTTCTCTTTGTCTCTGAGACTCGTAAGTTTTACTATTAGATGTCGGGGTGTTGACCTATTTTTATTGATTTTGAGAGGGGTTCTCTGTGCTTCCTGGATTTTGATGCCTGTTTCCTTCCCCAAATTAGGGAAGTTCTCTGCTATAATTTGCTCCATTATACCTTCTGCACCTCTCTCTCTTTCTTCTTCTTCTGGGATCCCAATTATTCTAATGTTGTTTCGTCTTATGGTATCGTTTATCTCTCGAATTCTGCCCTCGTGATCCAGTAGTTGTTTATCTCTCTTTTTCTCAGCTTCTTTATTTTCCATCATTTGGTCTTCTATCTCGCTGATTCTTTCTTCTGCCTCATTTATCCTAGCAGTTAGCGCCCCCATATTTGATTGCACCTCATTAATAGCCTTTTTGATTTCTACTTGGTTCGATTTTAGTTCTTTTACTTCTCCTGAAAGGGTTTCTCTAATAACTTCCATGCTTTTTTCAAGCCCAGCTAGTATCTTTAAAGTGATGATTCTGAACTCTAGATCTGACATCGTACTAATGTCCGTATTGAGTAGGTCCCTGGCAGTCGGTACTACCTCTTGTTCTTTTTGTTGAGGTGATTTTTTCCGTCTTGTCATTTTGTGCAGAGGAGAATAGATTAATGAGAGAACAAAATGCTAGCAGGGTAACAACGTCCCCAGAAAATATACTCTAAACAAATCAGAAAAGACCTGAAGCAGTGGGAAAAGAAAGGGAAAGAGAGAAAAAAGAAAAGGAAAGAAAAAAAGAAAAAAGATAAAGATAAAGATAAAAACAAACAAAAGCAGAACAAAACAAAACAAAACAAAAACAGAATGTGATCAAATATGATCAGGCTGGATTATAGATCAGTGCCACACACTAGATTTTGGGTGTATTTTGGTCTGTTAAAAGAAAGTCCCTCCCAAAATTTTAAAGAAAGAAAAACTTATATATGTACAAAAATAAGGGTTGATATGATGAAGGGATGGAATATGACTGTAAAGATGGAAATTATAAAAAATTTTAAAAAAGGATTTGATAAGTTGTTTGAAAAAAGAAAGAAGAGGATTAAAAAAAAAAGAAAGAAAGAAAGAAAAAAGGGAGAGAATGTGATCAGGCAGGGGAGTAGAAAAAAACCATACACTAGAGATTTAGAGTATATTTTGATCTGTTAGAAGAAACTATCTCAAGATTTTAAGGAGAGAACAACTTATATATATATGCCAAAAATACGGGTAACTACTATGAAGGGATAGAATATGACTTTAAAAATGAAAAATAAAAATGTTTTTTTTTAAAAAAGGGATTGATAAGATGTTGGTTGAAAAAGGGAAAAAGAAAAATTCAAAAAAAAAAGAAAAAAGGAAAAAAGAAAAAAAGACAGTTAAAAAAAATAATTAACTTTGAAAGACTAAAGAATCATGGTAAAAAAGCCATGAATTCTATGTGCAGTGTTCCCCTAGCGCTGGAGTTCTGCCGTTCTCATTGATCGGTAAACTTGGTCTTGGCTGGCTGTTCTCGCTGATCTTCTGGGGGAGGGGCCTGTTGCCGTGGTTCCCAAATGTCTCTGCCGGAGGCAAAATTGCCCCGCCCTTGCCGGTCCGGGCTAAGTAATCTGCTCGGGTTTGCTCTCCGGAGCTTTTGTTCCCTGCAAGCTTTCCGTACAGCTTTGGAGGCGGAGAGTGAAAATGGCGGCCTCCCAGTCTCCGCCCCGGCGGAGCCGAGAACTCGGGGTCCCGCTCCTCAGCGAGCCCCCAGAGAAAAGCAGTCAGTCACTCCCGTCTCCCCGGTCTCCGGCCACACTCCGCGCTCACCCGGCCTGTGACCGCGCCCTTCTATCTGGCACCCGACCCCGGGTGGAGTCTCCAAACCCAGCAGATCCCCGCGGTGCACTCTCGCGCCGCTCCTCCCGGGGGAAGAAGGGGAGTCTCCCCGGATCTGCCGCTTGTTGGGTCCCTGCTGGAGGAGCAGTGGCCCGACTGTGCCGCGGATCACGGTTTATGACAACCCCGAGCTGAGAGCCCGCGCCTGGGCTCCGTCTCTGCAGCCGGCTTCCCTGCTCCGATCCCTGGGAGCTCTGCCGCACTCAGGCACCCCCGGTCTTTCTGTGACCCCGAGGGTCCTGAGACCACACTGTCCCGCGAGGGTTCCACCCCCCACTTCGCCACCAGAGTGACGTCCCTCAGCGGAGCAGACTCTAAAAGTTCCGATTCTGTGCTCCGCGGCTCTATCACATGCCAGAAGCGGCCGTCGGAGGCCCCTCCCCCGCCGTCTATCCTCCCGAATATCGCCTCGGATTCACTTCTCCGCACGTCCTACCTTCCAGAAAGTGGTCGCTTTTCTGTTCAGAGAGTTGTTGCTCTTCTTTTCTTTGATCTCCTGTTGAGTTTGTAGGTGTTCAGAATGGTTTGATCCCTATCCAGCTGAATTCCTGAGAGGAGACGAAATCCAGGTCTCCTACTCCTCCGCCATCTTGCTCCGCCCCCTGCTAATAGCCTTTAAAACACAACTATTTGAAGTTGTGAGAGGAAACATTTTCCTTTATGTAATAAAGCATAATGCATTTCTCATTAATTGCATGTAAATCCCATTCACTGATACTTTAAAAGTAATGATTCATGGGAAACAGTGTCTTATAAAGTGAAGAACGTGAGGTTCAGCCTTTCTGATGCCCACACGCTAAGAAAACGCTATACTAAGAAACACCAGCGTTGCAGTGAAATTTCTCTTTGACGACGTGAAGGAGCACAAGTATGTCTATTTCAATTTAAATTGTCTCTCTCCCTTAACCACTGTGCTACTACAAACACACTGTAATATCTTTGGGGAAAAATCTCTTTGGGCTCTAGAGGTAAAGTCTGAATATTTTTCTTTAATAGACTGAGTTACATACCCGTCTAACTCAGCAATGACTTTGTCAGATGTGATGGGAACTCAGTGGGACTTATCCATCCTTCAGTGATGCCAACCTCTCATTTTGAAGCCACATTTCAGGTTAAGGGGTTGCCCACCTTGCTCTGTTTTTCCTGCTGCCATCACTCTCCCTTGGTCCCCCACCTTCCAGCGGTACGACGTTCTACCTGCCTCGGGATAAAGGGGTCCAGGGGGAGGTGGGAATTAAGGTTAGCTGCCTCTGTCTGTCTAGATTTTTCCAACAAGCCGGGTAGCTGCTAAAACAAGACGTCATCTTGAGAGAGACAGAGAGAAAGAGAGAATCCTTGGCCCCGATGATAGGTGTCATTTTTTTTTTTTTTAATACTAGGAGTCACCTAAAAAGATTCTCCAGGGAAAAACTATCTATCTGGTCACATTAGGAAGGCAGGTACAGCCCGGGCAGCAGAGGGGCTGGTGTCATCTGCTTGGACCCAGGAAGCTTGTCCCTGTGTTAAGCTGTGTCACCCGGCGGGAAATGACTCCCACTTCCTTCTCAGAAAAGCCAGCTCAGGAAGCAGCCATGGCGGCCCAAGTAGGCACACACGTCCCTTGATCACCAACCCCTTGGGCAGATCCCTACTGATACCTCCAACGGACCAGGAGCTGTGGGGGCACCTGGGCACGCGGAGGCCTGGACACCACATGCCCTGTCATCCCACATGCCTGCTCTCTCCTGAGGAGGTAGACACTGACAGCTTTCCTTTCAGACAAAAGTAAACGCAGACGACAGTGTAGACACAAGGAGCCCGGGGATCGGTCCAGAAAGGTCAAACCAATTCACTCAGTATGTCTGGAGTGTTCAGTCAAGGAGGGGATGTAAGATGCACGCGCGTGTGTGTGTGTATGTGTGAGTGTGAGTGTGAGTGACGTGGTGTGTATCATGGACGTATGGGCGTGTGTGTGTGGTTGTGTGTTGTGCGGCATGGGTTTGTGTAGGTGTGTGTTGTGTGGTGCGGCTGTGGGGAGGGGAGTGGGACTGAAGGTGGGACCAGAGGACAGGTTTGTGATTCAAATAGTGAGCGTTTACTGAATTTGCATGATACAGAGCTCAGATTTTTATTTTAGGCTAGTTTGTGACATTTGGGGTAGATATTATAGAATAAACATACCATTTCTTCTCTGCCGTGCTTTCTTCAATACAAATCATGCCAGTTGCTCTGGTGTTACTACCGGTATTTCTAATTATTCCACAGTTTAGTGCCTCGGTTCAGGCAGATGCAGGAAACCTCTTTAATTAACTGCATCTAAGGACATTCAGCTTAGCAAAGTCATGACAAATACAAGACAAGGGCGTCCGCGCTCTCCTGGTCCGTCCACCAGCCTCGCCTCCTGGCAGGTCTGACCTAGACTGTGTGCTTCAGCTCGTACACACTCGGAGGGGAGGGTTTGAATGGTTTTCTGACCTGTGGTCTCCAAACTTCTCCCCTGGAGGACCTGGCCAGTTGTGCGCTAGGGCTAAGACCCACCTCCCAGAGCCCCCTCCCAGGGCAGAGCTGGAGAAACTGCGAGTCCCTATCTCTTAGCCTCTTATTTCGGTTTCTCTTCCGATCAGATCCCTGTGTTTACACATTTTGTCTGCAGGCATATGAAGACCATTAATTAGACTATGCTCTTTTTATAACTTATCAGGATTTAACTAAAAATGCTCCTCGCTGTTTTGTCTTCTTTTCCCCTGGGATGATGGGGTGGGGATTTTGTTTTCTGTGGCTATGCGGTATGTGAACTGTCACCCTCTGCTTGTGAACCCCAAAACTGTGTGAACCCCAGAAGCCTAAAGGAAGGCATGGGCTTCCCTCATCCCTCCCCCTCCCTCCGATTCCTGGAAGTGACCCTCTGTCAGTTGGATGCCTCCGAAGCAAGAGGATCACAGAGCACTTGGAATTCATGCTGGGGGCAGGGACGGGGCCAGAGCACTGCGGTGCTTCTGTGCCCCCTGCCACACCCCTGCTTAGAGCATGGCACAGACTGGTGCCTACAGAAGGGGGAGAACGTTGGCTGAGCCCTAGCCTTCTCGTTTATCTGTGAGTTGTTCAATACTATTCCAATTAATTTCTTATGTTGCTCTGGAGACCGTTCCTGTGGCTGATAGTCAAGAAGCCCTATGTTTGCAGAATTTGTCTGTGGTGCGGGTGATCTCATCCACTGGGTCAGCCACTGTTGCTTTACTCATTTCACGTTTGGAGTCCTGGGATGTGCATCGTAGCAAATGCGTCCTGATTTTGCAGATTTGAAAATGTCTTGTCAGGGTCACAGAACTATGGAGCCTCAGAACCAAGATTTAGACGTGGGTCTACCAACCTTAAAACCTCACATTTTTCCCTGAATTTGCTTGCACAAAAAAATGGTAGTGGTTGGAAAACTTTTATCAGGATTTATCCTGTTCTCTCTTTACAGTACATTATCAATTTCCCATACTTAAATAAAAATAATCCATAGAGGCTCGGTTTTCCACATTGTCTTTCAGCCTCAACTATATGTGCTTAAGCATCTATTGAAAGAATTAAAAATATAATGTATTATTTCCTAGCTAATGCAAATATCGATGTTGATAAGAAGTAGAGCGTAGAGCCAAGCTCCTTCTGGGAAAAAACAAAACAGAAAAACAAAAACAAAACACACACACACACACAAATAATGGGCCTAACAGAGTTTCTAGCTTATGCCTATTGCAGCCACCCCGAACAATTTCATTACCCTGCAAATTTGTCTACCTCTAGGAAATTTTGTGTCTCTCTCTAAGTTAGCCAATGATGCTTCTATGGGGCCCCACAAAACCTAAGAGACATTGAAAAATTGGACACCCAGTGTCAGATTCGCAATAAAATGTAACATCTATTGGGGAAAATGAATGGGAATTGTAGTGAGCAGGCTTGGAGATGGCCCCCAGTCCTCCCCATTTCCCAGCACTACTCCCCCCCATACTTTGTGGAATCTCTTCCCCCTGAGTGTGAGCTGGACGGCCTCACTTCCACAGCCCAGAACACAGCAGAAGCGATGGGTGCCCTTCTCACACTCCATCCCAAGAAGACCAAGACATCTAACTGTGGGGCTTCTCTCACTCTCCGTCGGGCTACTGGCCAAGCTGTCAGGTGGCCCAGGAGCGATCTTGGAAGCCGAACTTCTGAGGCCTGCAAAGGCCACATGCAGGACAAGTGGACACAAACGCTTCAGCCCAGCCAAGCCTGAGACAGGTGATGGTGGCAGGGCCACCAGCTTGACTGCAGGTCCCTGGAGACCTGGGGCCAGAGACCTCCGGCAAAGCCACGTCCAGATATCCAACCCACAGAACTGTGACATCACACATGCTGGTGGATTTTGAGCTGCTACATTTTAGGGAAATTTATGACAGAGAACTAATTTTGATAAAGAACTAATAATAGAGAAATTCAGACACAATTAGTAGCTCTCCCTCAGACTTGGACTTGAGAAATGATAGGGCACTTCACCATGGTGGAAACAGGTCCTGATAAGCATCTTTGTTGAAGACCAGTCTTCAAGGAAGGACAAACTTAAAACCAGGGCAGGGGTCTCAGTAGCAAGTTGAGTCATGCAGACAATGCTGCAAAGGACAAACAGAAGCCACAGGGGAAAAGGACAGAGCCTCCTAATCAAGATACCGCTAGAACAAGCATGTCTGGTATGCCCAGCTGAACTTCGTTGTTATTCTGGAAATAAAATAAACAGAACAAAACAAAACAAAGTGAATACTCTTGCACTGAGGTGATGGGGGGAGAAAGGATATAAAATCCATTATTTTTGAACAGCCCATGTGCTCCTAGAACAGAAGTGGGCGCCAAACACCTGCATTGTGATGGTGGAGCTTCTTCCTTTTATGTTCCTGTCAACTAAGAAGCACTCACAATTTTATTAAAAACTTTAAGAACTAATCGAGTTTATTATTGATTTAAATATCAACGTTGTTCTCTTATATCCTATGTATTTTTTTCTGTCTCACATGCACTTTGTTATCGACTGCACAGCCTCTGAAATAACCATTACGATTTGACGTGTAATATTAATGCGTGGAGTCAATAGTGTGTGGGGGTGGGGGGGAGATGGGAATCTAGAAATGAAATCTAAAATGCAGAAACCTTAGGTTGTAAGGTTGTTTAAGGCACTTGAGAGCAATTTGATAAATTATTGTCCAAGTACAAGAAAGAACACTTTAGTGACCCAAGGGGCCGAGCAGTTTCAAGTTAAAATCTGTTTCTAAGGAACAGTTGGTCCACTGGGAGAATCTGCTGAAATTTAAGTCAAGAATATTAACTTAGGGACTCCTGGGTAGCTCAGCCGGTTAAGCGTCTGCCTTCGGCTCAGGTCATGATCTCAGTCCCGCATCAGACTCCTTGCTCAGCGGGGAGCCTGCTTCTCCCTCTCCCTCTGCCTGCCACACCCCTGCTTATGCTCTCTCTCTGTCTGACAAATAAATAAAATATTTTAAAAAAGAATATTAACTTAAATCACCTATTCTAGGTTTTTATGGGAAAAAAGTAGAAGGTTTTGGAACTGTTTAGAAAAAAGCTAGACAACTAGTGGAATCAAGTGCCCGCAGAGACTTGGTGCTTCCCATGTCACTTTATGACTTCTACCTGCAATCACAAAAGTTCAGTCCCTCCCCCCTCGCCGACACAACAGCTCTGGAGTCATCTTCCAACCCTAACGGTAAACCTGGTTCACACGTGCTAAATTCTCCTTATGCACATCACCATCTTGACTATTCCGGGTCTTCCTACACTCTATGCCTTGGGGACGGCTGGTATCCCACTTCACAGATGAGCCCACCCAAGCCTCAAGGTCAGTGGAAGAGGCAAGAAATGACCCACGTGTGTCTGATTCCCGATCCTCGTTGTGTGCCCTCTCCCCACAGGAAGGCCCTGCAATAATCTATTCACGCCGTGAGCAGCCACCGTGGTTGTCCTTGGCCAAGAGTTACAGAACAGGTGATTTATTTATTGTCCCTTCATGCTCCATTAATCCAAAACTTTGCTTAAAAACCCCTCCAAACAAAGGTGGACTGATCAAGAGTCATTTCGTTCTCCCATCCAAGTACTAACCAGGCCTGACCCTGCTTAGCTTCTGAGATCAGACGAGATCGGGTGCGTTTACGGTGGTTCTAGAGGGGACAGGGGTGGGGGGATGGGTTAGGCTGGTGATGGGTATTAAGGAGGGCACGTACTGCATGGAGCACTGGGTGTTATACACAAACAATGAATCATGGAACACTACATCAAAAACTAACGATGTAATCTATGGTGATTAACATAACATAATAAAAAATAAATAAATTTTTTAAAAAAGTCATTGCATTGCTGTGCTCTCTGAGTTGTTGCTCTGTTTAGTCTTCTTATTAAGAAATGATTGCTCGATTTCACTCATTCACTCAAATATGTACAGACCGCCTACTCTGTACCTGGCCCTGTGCTTGATCCTGGGAATGTGATGATAAACCAGAAAGGAACGGTCGCTCCCCAACACATGAAACTTCCATTCTAGCCATGGCATGACCACAATGCAGGGAGTGCCAGCCCCTCTCAGTGTGGAAGGGGAAGGAAGGGAAAGTACAAGCTATTGATTGAACATTGTTTGGGACATTCATGCAAGTAGGAAATATATACTGTAAATATAAGCCGGGAAAAACTGGAAAAAGTATACATATTAATACTGGCAAACAAATGCTTATGATGTCATGAGCCACCCAGTCGATGCTTAGAGACAATTTCCATTTGATTCATAAATAAAGGCAAAAATAAAGATAAACTTTGGGGGTAAGAATAAAGATGTGAACATTGACCCAAACCCATGAGCACAAAATAGAGTAGAAACAGTCCGGGACAAGAACAATTACATTTTTCTTACAAAGAAAAGATAATGTCAGGACTCTACAGTTTGGCGGCGCTCGAATGGTTTTCCTAGAAACAATGAGGAGGTAGTCAGGGATTCATATTTGCAAGGCTTCAGAATAGCTCTTTTTTTATCGGCTTCTGAGAGAGTCGTGTATGACTTGGCCCCCAAACACGGCTTAATTCCTTTCTTATTGTTTGTCCTGCTCTGTGAACTGCAACATTTTTGCATTCTTGCAGGGCTTTGGGCTTTATCTCTGCCGACAAGGCACAAAATGAGAAGACTTCACATGAGCGGGCAGAACCTTTCCAACCAGCCTGGACACTTCCAGCAGTTCTATTGTCTTTGGCGCCCCTGGTCAGTGAAGCCTGGTGTTTGTTTTGTCCGGAAAGCTTGTGCACCAGATAAGGTCACTTTAATTAAACTTGAAGTCAAGAACTAAAGCAAACATACTAAGCACAACACGGATGAATCTCAAAAAATGTTACTTCGAGTAAAAGGAACCTTACACATAAATTCATCCTGGATGCGTCCATGTCTATAAAGTTCTAGAACCAGAGAATCTAATCTATGGTGGGAAACAAGGTCAGGACCCAGGCTGCCGCTGGGGAGGGGTGTGGGGGGGTCAGGGATGCAGCAGCTGCTCAGATCTGCTGTGGGGAGCAGAGCTGACGGATGGTCTGTAGCTGCCTGTGGGTCCACACCATGATGGCAGCAAGACTGCCCTTCCCCACCCCCCACCCCCTGCTGCTCACAGCCCATGATCAGCAGCGAGGCTCCAGCGCAGGCCCATCCTTGCCCAATGTGGGCCTCCCACAAGTGCAGCTTTGGCTTCTAGAATCCCCGTTGGGCTGGTCAAAATTCCCTAGCACTGCACTGCACGGAGTCTCATACTATCCCAGCCTCCTTCTCCTCCCTCTCCCAGGGTCAGAGGACACCATGGTCTGGTGGCTTTCTCCTCCTTTTTTTTCCCTTCACAGACCTTCACCCAGCAGATCTCTTGCATGTTTGGTCCTCTTCTCAGAAGCCCATACAGGCACAGTGATTGAAGACAGAGCTAGATTTCTCATTAGAAGAAATACTGTGAGCAAATACTGAGACTTGGGTCATTTTATATGCATGTAGAAGTCTGTAGGAAGAAGCAGACGGACATTTGCAATTTTCTTTAAAAAGTATCCGAAAAAAGATTCACTGATGAATAGATAGACAAATGAATAGAGGGATAAGATAAAGCAAAG
The DNA here is from genome assembly GCF_004348235.1 of Phoca vitulina. NCBI lineage: Eukaryota > Metazoa > Chordata > Mammalia > Carnivora > Phocidae > Phoca > Phoca vitulina. Next base: position 3,261,630 of record NW_022589740.1, on the reverse strand, counting down.
TTAGTAATGTTAAGGGTGGAATCCAAGTAACAGGTCATGGATTCTTTCAAAAGTGCTGTATGTTTGGAAATGTTCCAATAAGGCTGGAAGGCAGGTGCACACCGGTCAGAACACGATGATGTGATGGAATGTTTCTTGGCTGCTCATGCTCCTGCTGGATTTGGCAATCACTTGCAGACCCCTGGAGAATGCAAGCAGCCCCAGAGGTGGGCTGAACCATGTCCCTCCAGAGGTGCCCACATGGGGAATGACCCAGGAGGCAATGCCGGAGACTGGGCTCTGACCGTCTGCTCCTGAGTCTCTCATCTTCCTTTTTTTAAATAGATTTTATTTATTTTATTATTAGATTATATATTATTTTATTTATACAGAGAGAGACACAGCAAGAGAGGGAACACAAGTAGGGGGAGTGGGAGAGGGAGAAGCAGGCTTCCCGCTGAGCAGGGAGCCCGACGTGGGGCTCGATCCCAGTACCCTGGGATCATGACCCAAGCCGAAGGCAGATGTTTAAGTGACCGAGCCACCCAGGCGCCCCGATTCTCATCTTCCTGGTACAACTGCGTGCATGCAGGATGAGGAAAGCAAGGCTCTGTGCTCCTCTTCCTCTCCCTCTCGGCAGGAGCTCTGCCTGTCGGGGCCGACTCACCTCGGTCGTCCACAGAACTGCTGGCCACTGTGGAGGGTCCTCCGAGCTGAGACCAGCCTGCCTGCGGAGCCTGGCCTGCAGATAAGGGGCGGGTTCTCCGTGGGAAGCCCGGGGCTGCCTCCCGTGCGGGTGTCCGGGGCTGGTGCAGGGCTTCCATTAGCACAGAGGCGAGACCTGCCAGGATATGAGGAGTTGTCTTGTGTCCCCAAGTTCGTGGGTTTCCTGATGGGCTCATCTGTGACAGACGCAGGGCTGTGGGTGGCATGTTGTGCTGGCCATTGTCACACTCAGAGGCAAGTTTGAGAAGAAGGAGAAAAAACACTGCTTCCTAGCCATCTGCTTCTCGTCTCTGCTTATCCGAGAGCCTGGGTGATCACTCCAGGTCACGTTCAGCGCTGCTAAGCTACAGGGTGGAGAGAGCAGGGCCCTTCCTCCATGTGGGGATCCCCCCCCAGTGGGGAGCACAGCAGTTTGAGGTCATCTTCTATGTATTTTAAGACCCCCTGGCATCCTCGCAGCCTTTATCAGGATGCAGGAAATGGTGTTGGAGGAGGATGCACCTGGAAAACAAGCCTGTCCTGGAAACCAAGACCCAGCCCTCTGAACAGCATGGCTGCTGGAAGGCAAATCAACCTGGTGCAAAATCAACCTTTTGTCCTCATTGTGGCAGCAAACACCTGCCGACCGGGATGTGGCTGTGCTCATCCCTGAGGCTCTTCAAATGCTCCACGGACTTCTGCTGACAGACACCTAAAGACAGACTTTCTCCGGGCATGGGGCATGCTGGTCCCACCGCAGTCCTCCCCAGTGATCTCCCAGCCGGTGGCCCCATTCACACATTTGAAATCAATATTCTGAAGATGGAAAGGACTCCGAAAACTGGTGGGGGTGGGGGAAAGGCACATAAAGGAAGGAGAGTTAGTTATGGGCAAAGCTGTTAATTGGAATCTCTCCTGCAGAATTTATGCCTTAACTTTCTCTTCTTTTCCTTTTTTTTTTTTTTTTTGGCAAAGCATAAATAATACCCAAACAAACCACCTTCTCACAGCCAGGAGATTGGGAGATAATAGAGAAAAGACTTCAAGCCACTGTGAAAACTGCTGGGAAAGAAAACTCATACCAGCCGCCTTTAACTTCACACACACACACACACACACACACACACACACACACACAATCCCAAACCAGCTCATAGTCCCTGCAGCTGGAGTGGGGTGAGCTTTGTTACCCAGTAAGGAAGGAAAAACCATGGCATATACCAAAGGGTTTTCCATGGCTGACAAGGCCTGTGAACCTAAGCTTCTCTAACACACAGGACTGGATTTCAGTGAGACTCTAGACATATCTCCTAAAGAATACAGGTGAAAAACATTTACAGGATAATAACACTATTCCTGCACATTAGACATTTGGCATGATTAAAGAAATTCATATTAGTGTATTCGCAGTATAAGACAGTTTAAAGTTAGTGAGCAAATTTTCAGCTCTAATGCTAATAAAATATTTATCCTTCAAAATCTCAGATAAAATATGAAATAGATTAATGATGTAGGAGAGCATAGCATATGTATGACGTTCAGCTCTAAGTATTCGGCACGTCCCGATGGGGCTTGAATGTAGATGATCACTCATGTCAATCACGAAGCTCCAGATGGAACAAAGTCAGGCAAAGAACCGGTGGGAAGACTTTGTGGCATTTTCATTCCCGCCGCGTTCAAGTGCATGTGGGCATGCATTTTACACGTGTGTCCTCCGGCCATTTTATCTGGGGGTGGTCTAGTATTGCATGGCCATGGTCGCCGGTCAGAGCAGATTGCATCATAAGACGTGAGTTCCCGCCCCTCTGTGACTCATCTCAAAACACACTCCTTCTTTGTGTTCATTCAGGCTGTTGAAGGTCAACCACGGTCACTGTGTGCCATCAGCCCAGAGAATCCCGCAGACAAGAGCCTGTGAATTTCCTAAGAGGTAACTCACTTGTCATGCTTGACCTTAGTATTTGCAGTAGAACTGTATCTGTCTTTAAAATCAGATGGGGGCTACCTGGGGAGGGGGGCGCTGTTGGTTAAGCATCAGACTCTTGGTTTCAGCTGAGGTCCTGATCTCAGGGTCGTGACCTCCAGACTCGTGCTGGGCTCCACGTTCAGTGGGGAGTCTGCTTGCAATTCTTTCTCTCCTTCTCCCTCTGCCCCCCCCCACTGTGCACATGCGCTCTCTCTCTAAAATAAATAAATAAATCTTTAAAAAAATAAATAAAAATAAAATCAGATGACAATATTGGTTAATTCAACTCAAGTAGCATCAACTAATTGAGCCCAAGGTGGTGTTGCGCCCTTACGACCTTTGGTATCTCTTTCCTGTTCTTTTCATTTTTTTCACACCATACATTAATCACCATTGAAAGTTGCTCAAGCTTTCATCTTAGTCATATATAATACATGCCCTTGTTCATCTAAAATTCAATTATATTCCTTCTCTGGGCCAATGCGGTTTGTCTTCTCTTCTCTAAATTTCCCAAAAAGTAAATTATATTTTACGATTAGCTCAGATTGTTTTATACATCTAAACATTTAAAAAGTACTTATGTGATTTTACAAAGTACTGGGATATGCCATCATTTTGCAAAGTTCTCCAGAAAAAGGTTGTTTATGTGAGCATAACATTCATAATATTTATATTTCATTCTATTAATGTTATTTACAACCTGGATCTTAGCTTTCTGTCCAAACTTGCAAGGACAGCCCTAGAATCATTGGTCACCGATCTGGCTCTTCTAGATCCTCCGGCTTTTTTTAAACGAGGAATTCTGCATGGAAGATGGTTTTTGCGACTTACATTCTTTTCATCTGTCAATCACAGACGTCGCCGGGGCACTGTGGACAGCTTCACTGTCTGCAGGGCCCCTCTGTTGCCCACCTGCCTCTTCATCCCAAAGTCTCAGTTGCAGGAGCCATAACACGCAGCCCCATCTCTGAAGTCAACATGCCATGCACCGCTCTGCCCACTCCTGGTCTGACCCTCAGGAGAATGTCATGACCACATCAGTCTCTCCAAGCGATTGTCCACTGCAACATTTTTCCTCAAAAAAGCTCTTCTGAGAGCTTAACTCACATTGTCCTGGGTGGATTCTGGAGTTTGGTCTCTACATTGTCAGCCATTACTTTTTGAAGGGGGAGATGGAGGGCAAAAGTTTGGATATATTCCTCTCAAGTATGTTACCGGACTCCATTCATTTTTATCTGATAAACATAGTTTCAGTCCTCAGTTTGGGCAAATGCAGAGACGCTCACCCCAACTATCAGTGAATATTGGGCAGATGCCCAGTAAGAAGAAATCCTTAGTAGCATCAGCAAATGGAGGTGAGAAGGAACCCCAAGACTTAAGGGGACAGTAGTGCTTTCTTTTCAGATAACAAGTATTGCTCAATACTCTCGCAAGTAATTTAGCACATAAATCTTGAGTGAAAATGATGTACCTGGAAATATGAAGGGGAGGTGGTGAGGCCATTGTTGACAGCTGCTCACCTAAGAGTGGGACAGAGGCAGGTGTGGGAAACATGGTAGGAGGTTATAATAGCAAACCCACAGACTTCCCTGATGATCTGCGTCTTGGTGCCATGAGAAACCAGACAGCAGCTCAAGTTAGTGCAAAAGAAAGATCTTCTCCAACACCACAGATCAGGGAGAGACCCAGGAGCCAGGAGCGATGTCCGGCTAAGGCTCAGGGATCTCACACTCCACGATGATCTGTTGGAACGACGCCTCCCAAGCGCCTTGATTTTCTGTCCTACAAGCTCAGCTCAGCACCTGAAGCCTTTTTCTGAGTTACTCCCAAGCAGCCATTGGAATAGTGAAAAGGCCCTTCACTCATCCCACATGCCCAGCATAACGGAATTATTGTTTTTTGTTTGTGTGTTTTATTATTATTATTTTTTATTATGTTATGTTAATCACCATACATTACCTAATTGGTTTTTGATGTAGTGTTCCATGATTCATTGTTTGTGTATAACACCCAGTGCTCCATGCAGAACGTGCCCTCTTTAATACCCATCACCAGGCTAACCCATCCTCCCACCCCCCTCCCCTCTAGAACCCTCAGTTTGTTTTTCAGAGTCCGTTGTCTCTCATGGTTCATCTCCCTCTCCGATGTCCCCCCCTTCATTCTTCCCCTCCTGCTATCTTCTTCTTCTTCTTTTTTTTTTTTTAACATATATTGCATTATTTGTTTCAGAGGTACAGGTCTGTGATTCAACAGTCCTACACAATTCACAGTGCTCACCATAGCACATACCCTCCCCAATTTCTATCACCCAGCCACCCCATCCCTCCCACCCCCACCACTCCATCAACCCTCAGTTTGTTTCCTGAGATTAAGAATTCCTCATATCAGTGAGGTCATATGATACATGTCTTTCTCTGATTTACTTATTTCGCTCAGCATAATACCCTCCAGTTCCAACCACATAATGGAATTATTGTAAGTTAATCCCACACTTAGAAGAGAATAAAGGATTTAGAAAATACCTTCTAACCTCAAGTAGACACAAGGACCGTGGAAGCACATTACCCTGCTCTCTGGGCTCAGGCTCACACTGCGTCCCATCCCAGTCATCGGAAGGAACAGAAGAGGCAGCACGTACATTTGTGTATTCACTTACATTGGGTGTTGATAGTTCTCTTGAAGTTCAGGACGGAGTATCAAGAAAAGATGGTCAGTATTGAACCTGTGAGAATTTTATGCTCACAAAGAAAGTGAGAAATAATAGAAAAGTTGCTTTTGAAAGTTTTGCTTTTAGAAGATATCCGCATTTGGGTTAGACAGACATGGCTTTTAAAGCCACTTCAGCTCCTTCTAGTAATGTACCTTAGGTAAATGGCTTGCCCTCCCCAGGTCTTCACATTAGCCACTGAGGGGCAGTCTGTTACTCCTAGCGTGTCTTCCTGAGAAACAAATGACACCGTGTATGATGAATACTTACCAAATGGCTTGGTTACAACCTCTGAACTCACAACTGCCAACCTCCCCATTCCGGAGGGCAGGTGGATGAGCTCATGCTTTCCACTCTGGTCCTGGGGAGCAGAAGGCGTTCATCAAATTCAACGTCCCCTTAATGGTGAAATCTGATCCCAGTATTGTCTTCAATACACAGCATCTCTATATTAGACACATGCATACAAAGATAAATGATTACAATTAAACCCAACAACAAATTTCTAGAATAAGACCAACGTTGGAAGCAGCTAATAGCAGTTAATACCATGAAAAGTAAGAAATAGAGGATGAGCTTGAGAAATGAGTACTGAAATGCAGAATTAACATTAAACTATTACACAAAGAGCCATCAATCTTCTACTAGAAATTTGCTTTATGTTCATAGCACCATTGTTTTATTAAGAGTTGCAAAACACCATTTATATTCGATAGAGCCATATTTTCATAAAGATAGTTGTAGACTATTTTAAGTGATATTAGCAAATTGCTGAATAAAGTCATGCATTACTCATTCTAAAAACATGTGTGCATGAGTGAGTGTGGTGTGTGTGTGTGTGTGTGAGTGTGTGCGTGCGCAAACCACTTTTTAAAATTGGGCTAAGAATTCTGGATAGCTGCAAGGAATTGTTAATTACATAAAGAGATGCTGAAATAGACTTTGAGGTTTGATTGAGAGGATATTACCTTGGCAACAGTTACAATCACATTAAACCTTGGTAAGATTCCAAGTGAGCTTGAGAAGATATTATAAAGGTAGAAGCATGGAGACAATGCTTTAAATGTTACATAGGGATCCACTTTCCCTAGTGTGCTTTTATGAATGGCAAACTCTTTTTTTTTTTTTTAAAGATTTTATTTATTTATTTGAGAGAGAGAGAATGAGAGAGAGCACGAGCGGGAAGAGGGTCAGAGGGAGAAGCAGACCCCCCGCTGAGCAGGGAGCCCGATGTGGGACTCGATCCCGGGACTCCAGGATCATGACCTGAGCCGAAGGCAGTCACTTAACCAACTGAGCCACCCAGGCACCCTCTTTTTTTTTTAAAATTCACTTTATTCTCTGTATCATTTTGCACACGCAAAATCTTTTTAGTAGAAAGCCTTGGAATGAGAAGTTTATTGAATACCTCATTTGATCAAGCAAAGAATGTGGTGATTAAATCTTATAAATAATTTAAAATCCATTTTTGATAAACTTAGTATGAAAACAGAAATAACAGATGTGACCTAATAAAAACATTGCTTGAAAGCTTGGGTACAAAGATACTGATTGTCATAATTTAAAACTAATTAAATCCAAATGATAAACAGTGAGCTTCTTTTTGAAATTCAATCTTGGCTTCCCAATTGAAAATGGTGAATTAAACACATATGTGTACATGTGTTGTTTTTTTTTTTTTCCCTCATTTTCCTCCAAATTTCCTATTGAAATGACAGAGATGACGGACAGAGGGATCAAATCTGCAACTGGGCTGACAATTGTGGTATTGATGAAGTCCTGGTACACCCTGGATGTTGTAGCCAGATGGTTGGAGGACACGGTTGACATAGGAGAGAGACCCCATCCTCTTCCCCCCACCCTAACACACACGCCATGCCTGAGCAACGGGGGTGGATTGTCCTAATGGGGAAGGGAAGGAACCACGACAGTATTAAAAGACTGATTTTAGATCTGCTGTGGCATCACCACTTTCGCTCCCTTCAACCCTGACGTAAATGACAACAGAGGTATTTATAAAAGGCTAAAACCAAAAAGCAAGCCAATCTACAGATATCTGAGTAAGGAATGAGCCAGGCCCAGACAAGATGAGCTAATCCTCAGTCTTCTGGCTCAGGACACGCTAAAGGATGCAGTTTCAAGCCATTGGGTTTGGGGTGGTTTGTTGTTGCAACAATAACTAATTTATACAGAGTTTGTGCCTTTATGGAGTCAACATAACTTCACTGAACTCAGGATTCCCAGAGACCTGAGCCGCATAGCCTCAGGAACCTCTGCAGGTCCTCTTAGAGGAGCCCTATTTGACTTTCTAGAAAATCTAAGATGTATGGGATTGAGCACACTGGGTTTGGTGTTGGTGTTACAGCACCCAAGGGCATTCAAGGGAGACAAAACTAGCAAATAGAATCCACTGAAATAAACAGACTCCCATGAAAAATTCAGCTCGGTTTGCTTAAAAATGTATTGACAACGGGCTAATGTCAGATTGTTAAAAATAACATCAATGGTTATTTGATCTCAAATGAATTTTTCATTTGTAGCCTTTTTTTTATGCCCAAATTACAAACTTTTCTTATAAAAACTATGACTCAAAGAGAAAACAAAGTAATTCTTAATTTAAGGATCAAATCTTTCAGCGTGACAACCCCTGGAAGCAATGCATTTTATTTGCATTAGATGGCTAGGAACTGGGCACAAACCCATGTTCTCAATTTTTCTTTCTCTAACTCATGTTAATTAAGTTTAAACCATCTTGACATTTACGTTTGGGGATTCAAGTTTATGGCTCAAGCTAAATTTTCATAAATTGTAATGTTTCCCTTGGCCATAAGATTTCTTAATCTTTCATGACTGACACTTTTCCTAATATAGAGCCCAAGCTTTGTAAGGCTTTATTAAATCTATTCAAATTGCACATATTTATTTCTGTATTTTATATTAAATATCTTATAGGAGCTAAATGTAGAGGACAGCCCCGTGCATCCAGCCACAGTAGAATAATTCAATTCATTTGATCTGTCCTTGCTGTCAGTTGTAGTAAAGGCAAAATATAGGCAGTCTTCTTTGAAACTAATTAGAGTACAGCTCAAAAATATTTCTACCACAGCACTGTGGAATACCAATTTTCATTATAAGACACAAGAGTAGCTCTTCAGCTCTTGATTTTCTAGGAAAAAATAAGGAAAAATGCAACAGCTACCCTTTCAAGAGTTTGCGTGTCCAGAGTGTCCCCGCCTGAAAGGCTCAAGTCCCGCCCGTGGGAGGGGTCACAGGGACAGGGAGAGCAGGTGTTTCTCAGAGCATTGCTACAATGGATAGCATCTGTCCACAGTAGAAATTTTCCAAGACAACATGACCTCAAGGCTCTAGTTTTCCCCCTTAGGAAATAAATTACTTCTCAGGAGAGAATCTTGTATCCCAGTGCACTGAGGGACAGGAGGCCTTCCTATTTCCCTTTTCCAATTCAGGAATCCTTTGTCCCAAGTATCCAGAGCTCAGAGACCCACAATGACTTGCTTCCAGGACACTGGTCCCCTTAGACTCTGCCACCCAGCAGCCTGGGGGAGGGTAGAAAGTCTGCAGGAGACGTCAGAAATAGAAGGGTCCCTTCCTGAATAGAAGGGTCTATTAAACACATTTCAAAAACAACACTGTCCTTCAATAAAATTTCTGTTTACTGGCTAAACGACAGGACTAGAAGCAGAAAAGATATTGTAGTAAAATTCTCATATTTCTTCTCATATCATTATTTTTTAACAAAAATTTCCTATTTCCTGTGTTGAAAATATGTGATTTTTATGTATTCAGTTAATTCAAAACCCGTCTCCACTTTGGCTGTGCAGTGAGAGGCTTTCTCCCTATCTTGGCATTTATATTTCCTGCTTTTCTGGGTAAAATATGCCCACTTGGCACCTTGGCATCCTTTAAATGTCTTCTTATTTATACCCTGTCTTGTATTTAAACAATAACAACCCCCACGTAAGTGATGAAAACCGGATGAAAGTCAGGCAGGCATATAAAACGTAAGATGGTGTCTGCTCTAGTGTGGGTGCAGAAGTGGCCAATTTTTTGCCTTTCAAACTTCCAGAATTTAGTACAAAGAGGAGTCTCAGCCGCATGGCTGACCTGTGATGTGACCAGGTCCTCAGATGTGGCACTGGGCGTTTGGCTGGCTCTCAAATAAATGCTCTCCATGAGGACCTCACAGAATAGACCTTAAGTACGATACTGAGCAACATTTTAAACAATGAAATGTATTCGTGGGATTGTTTTCTTTCCTTTCTTTTCTTTTTTCTTTTCTCTTGTCATTGGATGAATCTGTTTTGTTTTCATGAGGTTGTTTCTTAAAACATCCTTCAAAGTCAGGTGATGGCAGTAACCCAAAGCTGCATTCCAGAAAAAGCAGATCTCTACGGGGCCAGAATAATGTGGTTCCCATTTAAGCTCACCCTTCACCCTGCTTAATGGAAAACAAATTAGCAGATGCAGAGAAATAGCTGAATTTTACATCCTCTAGACCATCCTGAGCAATTATTCTTTTGAATCAACTTTCATTTTGTTCAGAAACAAGAGTGAAACCACAGTCAAGGGCCCTGGAAAGAATGTGGCATGCTGGTGCTCTGCCCTACAGCGGGGAGAAGTGCCCAGATGACTCATCAGGTGGCCAAGCTCAGGGAAGGACGAGGTCCTCTTATGAGAGGTGCACACCAGGGAAGGGCTCAGATCTGTGCATGGGCGCCCCCCCCATTCCCCCCGGGAACCTGCAGGTAGAGTCTCATCAGTGCAGAATCACAAACCGTGTGTCCCGGGGCATAGCCCCTAGTGCCAGACATGTCTGCGTGCAGGCGAACAAATGGATAGTTATGAGGGCTTTTTCCCATAAAACTTTATGGAAGCAGTGAAACTTTCTGGTTTATCCCGAATTAAATGTATGTAATCATTGCCTACATCAGACTTTGGATTTCGGGGATCATAACACCCACACAAACACAGAGAAACAGAAAGAGCAGGTCCACATAGAAGCGTAGGGTTGCCCAGATGTCCCGCCAAATAAAGCCAGAGCATCACAACAAACACAGACGCGGCCATCAGACCCAAACAGAGTCCCCTTACATCTGTGATCACAACCATTTCAAATTGAAAAGTACCTCGGCAGATATAAAATATAGAACAGACATCATAGTAAAAATGGAGGATTTTTAAATGGAAAATGCCATGTTATGACACCGTCTTTATTTTTCTCATTTTTCTACGGATGAAGTTTATCCATATTTTGATCTTCTTTTTGTCACTTTATTCAGAACATGATAAGCCCTGGGGAAGGTGAGTTAGATTCCTGTGGCCAACTTGCCATTTTGTGCAAGGATTTCACAAAAACTTACGCTTAATGGAACCAAATTCTTCAGATTTATGATTATGTAATGACAGGCTTTCATACTTTATTTCAATTCAAACCATTTCATAAAAAGGTGTTTTATTCTCAATAAAGTTTCATTTAATTAAAATAATCACAAAAATTCCTGTTGCCTACCATGTTTGGATAAAATTAACAACCATTCTATCAATTCAGAAGCTCATTAAAATCCTTAATTCGATGAATTGTTTTCATCTTGGTAGAGTCTCAAATTGAGAAGCTGAGTTTGGTGAGAGGCCTATGGTCTGAATACTTGGAAGACAGGAAGTCTGATTTTTTGGTTGTGGTTTGGAAGAGGACATTGATCTGCCACTCCTCACAGAGTGGTAAAGACAATTGCGTGTTTCATGGAGGACACTCTCCCTCCCCCTAATCTCCTTGCCCTACGCCACACGTCAGACTATAGGTCCATCTATGGCTCAAGCAAAATGAGACCATAGGGTAACTGTGGCTTATATGTAGGATATTGGCTCCCAACGATTGTTACCTCACCCATGAATAATCAGTTCCATCAGGATATGGATTGTGTCTGTGATAGCCAGCCCTTCATCCCCAGAAGCCAAACCAAAGCAGCTAAACAATATTTAACAGTCTTACAATATTTCAGAGTTAAAAAAATCTATTGAGTCCTCTAGTGAAACTTGGGCATTTAGTTCATAGGCACAAACATAAATTACTGGATATAAACAGTTACTTCTCCCAAAAGAATTATAATAACTTGTGAATTCAGAGCTGCTGTTCCAGAAAAACTATTGTCCATGTCTTGGGGCCATGAAGTTCTCTGGATTTTATGAACACAAGGAGCTCTGGGCTGAGATTCTCTCAAGCATGAATTCTCTGGCTTCCATTTGCCAAACAGATGAAGAAAGAAACTTGATACATGTAACTCAGATCACGGATAAAAAGGGTATCCAATGAAATGTAACCACTATGGATATGAGAAGTCTAGCAACATGACTATTGTTGAAAACAATTTTCCAGTTTCGAGGTGAACCGTTTTTATAGCTGACTCTCTGAACTTAATTTACATAACTTGCATCACCTTTTCAATAAAAATAATTCCCAATAAACATTGAATTTAAATATTAAATTAAGAGCAATTTAAATTAATTTTCAGCAAATATTGGATTCACATGTCCAAAAACAAATGAAAGATGAAGAAATGATGCACATTACATTGTTCTCTAATCATCTCATGTCAACAAGCTCCTGACTCCCCCGCCCCCCGCCCCGGGGGGGAACACAGTGCACTCTCTGTTGCCCCATGCAGCTTCTCTCTCCGGTGCCCTGATCCTCCCCAGAGGCAGGCTCAGGCTGTGCACACTGGCAGCTCAATCATGGCATGAAGGCTCAATGCTTCACCCACTGTGCGGTGGGTGATAACAAACTCTTGCTTTGTTATCATTGTGCTTCGAATGACTTTGCGCCTCGATTCTGGAAGTGATGGGATCATCCCTTTGTCTCCATTTCTGTTCACAGTGACTGATACGGAGTTTGGGCCCAGAGATGAAAGCCCTTGAGGGACACAGTGGAGATCAAGCTGGAGGAACCTACAGCTGGGCACTTGCTTACTGCTCTCTGAGTGTCTCTGAGGCGAGTGTGCTCTTTGCCTTAAATGATGAGACCTCGGCATATCAGTTTGTTCTCGTCCATGTTTGCCATCCCAGAAAGTATTTCTTTAAAGATTTATTTATTTATTTTCAGAGAGAGTGAGAAAGAATGAGCGGTGGGGAGGGGCAATGGGAGAGGGAGAGAATCTCAAGCAGACTCCCCGCTGAGCGCAGAATCTGACTCGGGGCTCGATCTCATGACCCTGAGATCATGACCTGAGCCGAAACGGAGTCGGAGGCTCAAACGACTGAGCCACCCAGGTGCCCCAGAAAGTATTTTCTCTTCTTTATCTGTTAATATTGTTTTTACTAATCTTGAGTGCTTCCCTGTGTTAGAGGTGAGCTTTTATAGAAACTCAATATTTTCCTACACCAGTCATTCCGAAGTCCTAAAGGGCAATATTTACATACCAAAACATGACAATTTTTGTTCTTCAGTTGAAGAATATTTGATATTTACCAAAGGAAAACATTATTTGCAGTCTTAAAAGTAGGGAAGTTAAAAAGCCAGAGGTTTTATAACACAGAGCCTAAAAATTTCATCTGCAACCTCAGATTGTCTGAGTTTGAAACTTAGTTTTACTCTCTAGATGCGTGATCCTGGCAAGTCACTTAACTTCGGCCTCCTGGTGATTGTTGTCAGACCTTCCCCGCAGAGCTGCTGTGAAGATCAAATCAAAGGAAGAAATGCCCCTCACGTGCCCAAGACAAAGCTGGCTCCAAGGGACAGATACATCACCACTAGTTGCTTACGGTCGTACATTTTCATACTACCACATAAAGCATCAGCAAAGGTCTGACTATGGAGAACTCCAAAGAAAATTTTTGTTGTATTTTAAGAGGCTTGAATATTTTAAAGACTCACTAATTCATTCATTCTTTTATCAAACAGTTATTGGATACCTGCTCTGTGCTGAGCATTGCCTTTATTTTTTATTTTTATTTTTTTTAAGATTTATTTATTTATTTATTTGAGAGAGAGAGAGAGAGAGAGAGCATGAGACAGAGGAGGGTCAGAGGGAGAAGCAGACTCCCTGCTGAGCAGGGAGCCCGATGTGGACTCGTTCCTGGGACTCCAGGATCATGACCTGAGCCGAAGGCAGTCGCTTAACCAACTGAGCCACCCAGGGACCCTGAGCATTGCCTTTAATGTGAGAGCTACATAAAAATAAATAAATAAAAATTTAAAGACAACAACAAAAAACATAGTGCTGGACTTGAGTTCTAGAAACGGTAGATGACAGGTGATCAGAAGATGGGCTCCTGAAGGGTTCTAGAGAGTGAGGACGCCCCAGGAAAGGTTTGTACAGGGCCACGTGGGGGCACAAAGCTGTGGGCAAGAGCCTTCTGCAAACAGTCCCTGCAGTGGGTGGAAGCTGATACAACATCCAAGCCTCTTCCCTGCCACCATTCAAAGTAACCACCCATCCATCAGCTAATGAGCTTCCGGTTGCAAGTGACATTTACAGTAACCAGTTGACTTGCCAGGGTCCCCTCACTTACACTCAACCTGGGATGGGATGGTGATGGAGACCTGTGCCCTTTGGAGAGCAGAGACTATGATGACCCACTTTGTAAGACGATGGGACACCACAGGAAAGCCCACTGCCCCATTAAAAGGGGCTGGATAGGACCTTCTGGAAATGGGGCTACACACCATAATACAATAAAATTATATCTTTATTAGAACCTGGGAGGAGTTTGGGTTAAAAAGAAAACAATTATTACCAATATGAATTCAAGACCTATCTTGACTGTCGTTGTGATTTCAGGGCTGTATTGCACATGTCAACACTGATCAAGTGTAATGCACAGTGTATTATTATATTTCAATTAAACCTTAATGAGACTGTCAGAAACGAATCTCTGTTCTATTAAATCACCTGTAGAATATGAGTTCATAGAAAGACCATAATATTTCTGATTAGTTTATGGCTTTGTTCATAGATTAAAATAATTGTAACATTTTGTGATTTGATTGAAATTTCATGTATTTAGAACCATGTGTACCAGAATTATTTCTACATATCAGGCAGTTCTTTTATTCTCAAAATTCACTGGGGAAGATATTTAGACCTTTTATGCTGGAGTCAATAAATATCACTGAAGCATTCTGATAGTATTTAAACTTATTTTAGATTGAACACTTTTGGCATTTAAAATTATCTAATATTTCAAAATCAATAATAAATTATAGAACGAGAAACACTATGTTCTCCAAGTTCTGAGCAGCATCAGATTCTTCATTGCTTTGACTTTAACTACAGCTCATGGTGATTTTTCCTGGTTGACCTGAGTATGCTTAACAGCTGGTTGTTTAACAAATATTTATCAAATACCAATTATGTACAAAATGTTACAGATACAGGGGTGAAAACAGACACACTCCCTACTCTCCTGGAGCTTATATAATTCAGATATTAAAAAGAGATGACACTGGTTCTGTATCTAAAGAGTCATCCCTCCATCCTCCTAACAGGTATAGAGCTGGATATTGTCAAGAGGTCAGTTCTTCCAAACTGAATCTATAGATTTAATGCATTTCCAACCAAAATTTCAGCAAGGTATTCTGTAGATGTCCACAAACTGATTCTAAAATGTATATGAAGGGGCAAAAGATCCAGAACAGACAACACAGTATTGCAGGAGAAGAACACGGTTGGAGGACAGATACTACCTGACTTCAAGTTTACTATAAGGCTACAGTACTCAGGACAGTGTCATACTGGGAAAAGAATAGGCAAAGAGGTCAATGGAACAGAACAGAACACCCAGAAGAAGACCTTCATAAATGGAGCCAACTGACCTTTGAGAAAGGAACAAAGGCAAAACCCAATGGAGCAAAGATAGTCTCTTCAACAAATGGTGGGGGAACAGCGGGATGTCCACGTGCAAAAAAGTGAATCTGAACACAGACCTTTCACCCTTCACAAACATTGACTCTAAATGGATCGTAGACCTAAATGTAAATGTGAAATTGTAAGACTCCTAGAAGATCGCATAGGAGAAAATCTCCTACCACATGGAGAGCAAACCCTAATGTAAATTATGGACGAGGAGTGATTGTGTCATGTAGGCAGCAGGGGGATGTTGATAATGGGGAGGCTGCGGGGCTGTGGGGACTGGGGGTCTATGGGAAACCTCAGTAGCTTCTTCCCAATTTTGCTGTGAACCTCAAACTGCTCTAGAAAAATGGAAGTTTTAATTTAAAAAATGTAATGACACAAACAGATGTGTATTTGCAAGTTACGACAAATGCTGTCAAGAAAAAAACTCCAATACTCGAGGAATTTTCCCTGAAGGTAGATCAGACGTAATCTAGGCGAAGAGCCAGAGAAGTACATTTCTTGAAGACGGAGCTCGCGGGGAAAGGCTTGGGTGTGAAGAGTCCTGTGGTGTTCCAGGGCAGGGGAGAGCAGGTCCCGATTGAGACAAATAGTTATTTTTGCAGAAGCTCAACTACTTAGTTGTCTCTGAAATCCTGCCACTTCTTTTTCTCAGTACAAGAGCCTTGTGTATTTTGCATGCAAGCGGTTGTAGTTTCATCCGTGCTAAATTCCTGTTTGCCTTCACCGAGGAGTGAGCTGCTAGGTGCTTCCAGAATCATCATTTCAAGACATGCTTTTAATTAATAACTGAAGACTTATTAATTATTAATAAGAACTGAGGATAAAGTGCTTCATAACCAGGTAGTTGAGCCTTAATGAATTTCCAAAACTGCATTGTAGAGGATTTTGAAACTACATTACTCCTTCCTAGTAATCTCTAAGTAATTCTCTGGTTTATGAACACACTGAAGCTTCTTTAACTTCCTCTGTTTACACCTGGCTGCCTGCACACTCCTTTAAAATATCTCCGGCTCATTTGATTCTTGAATTGTTCTCACATCACTTCTGCAAAGTAAGTACCATTTCTTCATTCCAAAAAATAAAAAAAAATTTTTTTCTTTTAAAGAAAGAATTGGAAGCTGTAAACTGATGACAGGTGAAATGTAAAAGGATCAAAGGCTAATTGGCTTTGGGTTGTTCAAGAGAAGTCCGAGGAGCTCCCTTCGATGTGAGGGCCCAGAAATGTCTGATCCTGTCACGTGCTGTCAATATGTAGGAAAGGCCAAGGGGGCCAGTGTGCCCCCAAAGACAAGAATAATTTTTTTAAAGATTAATGGATTGTCTTTATATATTTCAAAAAATAATCTTCCATTTGATAAAATAAGTAGGAACATATATTAACAATAATAATTAATTGTAATAAGTAAGAGAGTATATAAATAAGTAGGGAAGTATGTATATCGAGCAGTCTCTTGAATGGTAATAGGAAGTTTTTCTGACAGCCTGGCTTACCATTGATTAAATCATAAATAGTTCGGATAGTGTTTAGAAGAAAACGTCCTCATTCCCTTTATTGCAGCTGTAGTTCTTGTTATAAAAGCTCGGCTGACTTGACATCTTTCAAATGGGTTTTGAAATGGCTTCAGGTTATCAAGCATGGAGCCCGTAGAAGGACAGGAGCACCGCGGGAGTGGGACTGGCATGCCCCCTTGGCCTCAGCCTAGCAGAGGCTGACAGCTGCTCGGTCAACAGCTGAGACATTAGGATGAGGGTTTACAAACTCCCCCCCGACCCTTCCCAAGAGCACAGGCAAAAACCCAAATGGAAAGACCAACAAAGCCAATAAAGTTAGAGGAGGTGTGCCTCCAAGCAATTCATCATGCTTGTCAACACAAGCCATAGCAATGGTCATTGCAGGACTGGTTAAGCTGAAGACCTCTTGTCTCACGGATTAATATGCTGAAGAACATTTGTATTCGTTTTCTACTGCCCTGCAATAAACTGCCACAAACTGAGGGGCTTAAAGCAGCACACATTTATTATCTCACAGTTTCTGGGGGTCGGGAGTCCAAACACAGCTTAGCTGGGCTCTCTGCAAGGCTTCAACTAAGATGCCAGTGAGGCTTGCATCTCCCCGGGATGCTGGACTGGGGAAGGAAGGGTCTACGGCCAAGCTCATTTAACTTGCAGGCAGGATTCATTTCCTTGCAGTTGTAGGAATGGGATCCCATTTTCTTGGTGGCTGCAAGCCAGAAGCCCTTGCAGGCTGATGGCTAGAGTTTGCCTCAATTCCTCGAGGCCACGGCCAGTTCTTTGCTCTGTGGGCTCCCTAAGAAAGCTGTCTGTTTCATCAAAACCGACAGCAGAAGGAATGTGAGTCTCTTAATGAGATGAGTTATAATCCTATGTACGGATATCACATTGGGGAATCACGCATTCCCATCCCCTTTGCTGTATGCTATGGATTATTAGCAAGTCACAGGTCCCAACCTCAGGGAAGTGGGCAAGGAATCACAGAAGGACAGGAACACCAGGAGGTGGGGGTGGGGGGATGGTAGGACACATCTTCAGAGTCTGCCTGCCACAGCCAACAGCGTGGTAAACACAATAATATGAAGGCCCATCAATCATCTAGAGTTGCATTGGCCAATATCTAGAGCTTTGTTGTCCAATGTTGCAGCCACCAACCACACGTTAATATCTAAATTTAAATTTAAATTAACTGCAATTAGAAAACTCAGTTATCTGATCACACTAGTCACGGTTCAAGGGCTCAATAGCCACATGGGGTTAGTGGTTAATGTATTCAACAGCCCAGATGAAAAAATATTTCCATCATCACAGAAAATTCTATTGGGAACCAGTGGTCTAGAGTGACTTTCAAGTTGGTCCCTTTGTTTATGGCTCTTGATAGATGACATTGGTTTTCACAAATTATAAAGATTCTTTATATCTTATTTTAGATCTATCTAGCCAGTTGTTTTCTGACATATAATTCAGAATGACATTTTCTATCCAATGTAAATATATAATATAATAACATCTAAAATAATGAGAATAAATAAAAATATATATTTTAAAGTAACAAAACATTACCAGCTGTGCATTGTTAATATATATGGGTAGAATGATTGCAAATTCCATAATGTTACAATTCCAAGTACATAAAGTTTAATTCTCTTGATTTTCTGTCAGTATTACAAACATATATAACCATATATTCAAATTCTTCTTTCTTTCCCTCCCTCCTTCCCTTTCTTCTCTTTTTTTTTGCCTTTACTCCACCCATACGATAATATTTATGTAAGGCCCACCATATGCCAAGCTCTACTGCAGATGTTTGGGACACATCAGAGAACCAAATGTGCACTCTAGTGATGATTAAAATACTTTCCTGAAACTCAATCTTTTCCATACAAGAGTATGATAGGAAATGACCAAACAGAATAAAGCAAAGTTCCTTTTGTCTGTGTCCTTCTCAGCTTGCCAGATACACTAGTCCCAGTGCACGGGATGATACCTTCTGGGGTATTTTTAAGGCTGCTTGGCCTTGCCCAACTGGGAAGTTTCCTATGGGACAGTTAAACCTCATTTCTTATGTTGTCCTTATTAATAATGAGCAAAACCAAAACCAAGTAGAAATGAGCAAAGAAATAAACAAAAACAAGGTAACACCTAAAGAGAGTTGATTTCTCAAGCGAACGTTTCACAAATTCAATGAATGTCAAAGTTTTTCAACTTCACCATAATGTCACTAACTTCAAATTTATATGATTATTGAGAATCTCACAAAGCCTATTAGCAGTCAATTGTTCACATTGCTATAATTACCAGGAATATTCCAAAATATATTGCCCGTTCAGTTATTTTTAAATGTTTCTTGCCATCTTGGGATTTTTTTAATGACTTGAAATATAATTTTGAGATATAAGGAAAAGCCATTCCAGAATATAGATGCAGGCATATGTCATTGAAAGATCAGAAATGCCTTGATCATGAAGAATTCTATAGCTCTTTATTGCTTCTCTTGATTAACTGGTGAAATGCTCAATTAATTTACTCAAGTCAAAATAATTTTACTTATAAGAACATTGATTAGGGAAATTATTATAAGGCCCCCCAAAAGACCTAATAGTTAAATAAAATGTTCATTCTGTATAATATATGATAACAAAATAATAATATATTGGGCAAAAGTAGATCACTGTATATGAATTTGCTGATTTTTGTAGCTTTAGTTATCACATGTTCTGGGTGAGGAAGAAAACCCTTTGAGGAAAAACATTTTATCTGTACTTCTCCCTATCCCACATAATAAAAGCTATATCATTCTCATTTCCATAGAAACTTCCATACTCAATACCCAGGGTTGTTTTTTTTTTAATCCACTATTTTCCAATTAGAAGTGAATGCAATCCTATCAGATACATATGGCCTCCAATTAGATATGTATGACAATCAATTAGATAATCATGCCCTCCAAACAGATATGTGTGCCCTCCAGTTAGATATTGTATCTACCTATTAAATATACATGTCCTCCCACCAGACCAGCTCGGCCTTCTATTAGAAATGCAAGCTCCCCAATTAGAATGATCTGTCCTCTAATTATATACATTAGACTTTCTATTAGATCTGCATGCCCTCCAATATGATAGATCTACCCTGTAGGTAGATGTGTCCTCCCGCCTATTAGATTGGCATGCCTCATGAAGCCGGATTTTAAAGCTGTGTGGCACACACAGAAGCTTGAACAACCCCAGTAAAGGACCAAGGATATCAAAAGTCTTAAGATTGCTGCTTAGCTCTATCGGAGTCCTTGATCTGTCTGCTAAGATCTGTCAGAGGAAAGAATTCTTCCATATGAGGGGGCTCAGATTCTTCAATGATGAAAGATTGTAGGGACTGGAGTTACATCTTATGGAAAAAGTAAATAGTTTGCTGTCGCTCAGTTGCCAGAAGCAAAAAACGGTGGGAGGAGGGAATAAAGCCAAATAGCATTAGCTAACACTTCTAGTATTTAGTAGGAATGTCTATTGGTTTCTGGTGTGTAGGTGCCTTTTATCCTGAGTGCCTCATTGTGACTTCTGCAGGTCCTAGGAACTTTTGCATTTGTGGGCCCCTTCCTCCACAAAAGATACTAAAAATTATATTTTGTGATTATATTGATTTAAGGATTTATATAATTGAGTCTGATTATTTTTATTTTCCATGAATATCTGTTTATCTGTCAATTTTCCATAGAAGTTGCCTCTATCAGATTCTTAGGGCTGCTGCGAAAAATTAGTTCAAAATTGGTGGCTTAAAACAACAGAAATTTATTTGCATATTTCTGGAGACCAGAAGTCTAAAATCAGGGTGTTGGTAAGCCCCCACTTCCTCCAAAGGCTCTAGGGGAGGGTCCTTCTTTGCCTCTTTTGGCTCCTGGTGGCTCCTGGTGTCTCCTGGTGTCTCCTTATGATTCCTGGTGTCCCCTGATGTCTCCTGGTGACTCCTGGTGTCTCCTGGTGTCTCCTGGTGACTCCTAGTGTCTCCTGGTGGCTCTTGGTGACTCCTGGTGTCTCCTGGTGGCTCTTGGTGACTCCTGGTGACTCCTAGTGTCTC